>NC_133386.1:146814824-147187324 GCF_047511655.1 Castor canadensis
TGGAAACACAGGAGACTCCAAATAGCCAAGGCAATAGTCAGCAAAAGGAGTAATACTGGAGGTATCACAATATCCAACTTCAAATTATATTACAAAGCAATAGAAATGAAAACAGCATGGTACTGAAATAAAAACAGACATGGAGATCAGTGGAACAGAATAGGTGACCTGGATATGAATCCACATAACTATACTCACCTTATTTTTGACAAAGGTGCCAAAAATATACAATGGAGAAAAGACAACCTCTTCAACAAATTTTGTTGGGAAAAGGGGTTGTCTGCAAGAAACTGAAAGTAGATCCATGTTTATCACCCTGTATTAGTATCAACTCAAAATGGATCAAGGACCTTAATATTAGTACAGGAAGGAGCAGGAAGGAGCAGGAAACTCTGAAATTAGTACAGGAAGGAGCAGGAAACACTCTGGAAATAATAGGTATAGGCACAGACTTCCTCAGTAGAACCCCAGCAGCCCAGCAACTAAGAGAAAGGATGGACAAATGGGATTTCATGAAATTAAAAAGCTTCTGCACAAGAAAAGAAATGGTCTCTAAACTGAAAAGACCACCCACAGAGTGGGAGAAAATATTTGCCAGATGTGCATCAAAGGACTGATAACCATAATACACAGGGAACTTAAGAAACTAAACTCTCCTAAAATCAATGAATGAATAAAGAAATGGGCAACTGAACTAAACAAAAGTTTCTCAAGAAAAGAAATTCAAATGACCAAGAATTACATGAGAAAATGTTCACCAATCTAGCTATAAAGGAAATGCAAATCAAAATAACACTGAGATTCCACCTCACCCCTGTTAGAATAACCATCATCAAAAACACCACCAACAATAGGTGTTGGCGAGGATGTGGGGCAAAAGGAACCCTCGTACACTGCTGGTGGGAATGCAAGCTAGTGCAACCACTCTGGAAAAAAATTTGGAGGCTTCTTAAAAATCTAAACATAGATCTGCCATATGATCCAGCAATCCCACTCTTGGGGATATACCCAAAGGAATGCAACAGAGGTTACTCCAAAGGCACTTGCACACCCATGTTTATTGCAGCCCTATTCACAATAGCCAAGTTATGGAAACAGCCAAGATGCCCCACTATTGACGAATGGATCAAGAAAATGTGGTATTTCTACACAATGGACTTTTACTCATCCATGGAGAAGAATGAAATCTTATCATCAGCAAGTAAATGGATGGAACTGGAGAACATCATTCTGAGTGAGGTTAGCCAGGCTCAGAAGACCAAAAATCGTATGTTCTCCCTCATATGTGGACTTTAGATCTAGGACAAATACAGCAATGTTGTTAGACTTGGGTCACATGACAAGGGGAGGCATAGGGATAGGTAGCAAACCCAAAACATGGAAGTGTTTGATGTCTCCACTCCAGAGGAGCTAATACAGAAACCTTAAAGCGACAGAGGTCAACAGGAGAAGAGGATCAGGAACTAGTGTAACTATCAGTTAGAGATGAATCAACTTGGGTTGTAACACATTTGTACATGGAAGCAATGCTAGGAATCTCTCTGTATAGCTATCCTTAACTCAACTAGCAAAAACGCTTTGTCTTTCTTATTATGCTTATGTCTTCTCATCAACACAATTAGAGATAAGGGCAGAAACGTTTTGCCTGGAAGCAGGGCAGTGGGGGGGGAGATTAACCCTCCACTATCCACTCCAATCTGACAAAGAAAACAATTCAGTGGAAAGAGTTAAGGTGACTAAAAATTCAAGCCAATGCATTAACTTCAGATGAGCATGTGTCAATGTGAATCACATGAAATATGACAAAGTCAGGTATATGATACCTTTTAAGGTCACAATCACACAACAAAGGAACTGATTGAGAGTAAAGGGGATATAAATTTTTAGCTCAAAAGTATGATGATAAGAATGATTAATTAGATGAAAGAAGTCATGAATTAACATCTCAATCAAATCAAAGAGAATGTAAATAAACAGCTAAATGAACTGGAAGAGAGTACAAAAAACTGCTAAGAGAACTTAAAGTGGATACAAATAAACAGCTGAATGAACTCAAGGTGGATACAAATAAATAGATAAATGAAATGAAGAAGACAATGCCAGACATGAAATGGGAATAAAGTTATAGAAAGCCTGAAAAAAACAAATGGAAGCTTTAGATATGATAAGTTTCTAAATCAAATAAAAATTGTGTTGAAAGCCTCTCCAAGAGACTCAAGTCAAGTGAAAGAATATCAGGGATTGAAGACAAACTAGATGTAATAGAAAAAAATCAGCTAAAGATAGAGATAAAAAGAATGAACAAACGCAAATGAAATATGCAATAACTGTGTAGGAAATAAAGTCTGGGGTCTCAGGATTCCCAAATGGTGATCAGTAGAAATACTTAAGTTGTTCAGCAAGGCAAAAGTTACTTCTGCAGAAGGGCACACAACTGACAAGAAATCTGGTAAGCAAGCACACTAAGTGGGAGGTCCACTCAGGTTTTATCTCTAACACAACTCTGCCCCTCACAAGAATTGATTCACACTTGGGTTCATAACGTTTTGGGGGTTGACTATTGTTTGAAGTAGGGGAGAAGATTGACATTTATAACTTAGCAAGGAAATGAAACTCAAGTTTCCAGCAACACAAAACTTAAGAAAATGAAACTTTATGTCAATGAAACTAAAATGGCTACTGACTCAAATTGGCAGTGGTTTCATTAAGCTACTTTGACAGAAATGACGGGTCTAAATTCTACAATTTCCCCCTCTCTTAGTTACTCATCTTTATTGTTTTCTTCAAATTCTGTTAACATTAACTGACATTCATGTTCAGTGGTGTCTAAAAGGAAGAGGTTGTTTTGATAGGAAATGAAAGTTTCCTTGGTGAATGCAGTCTCAATTAAACTCTGGACAAGTTCCATTATGCAGAGAATAATACAACATCCTACAGTTATCATTACCACCAGTACAATGATCAAAGAAGTGAAACTAGACACCATTATACTCTTCCATTTTCTGAACCATTGTTATTTAATAATGATAACATTATTATCTGTTATTTCAACAGATTATTGAAAAGGTCATCCATTCCTGAGTTCTCTGCTAATTCATTTGCTAAAGTAGTCAACCCCTGTAAGGCCTTAGTAATAGAACCTTCAGAGGCTATGTTATTAGGAATAATAGTACAGCATTGACCACCAATCATAGGGAGAAAAAGACTGCAAATTAAAACCACACTAAGATTCCACCTCACCCCTGTTAGAATAGCCATCATTAGCAACACCAACAACAACAGGTGTTGGTGAGGATGCAGGGAAAAAGGAACCCTCTTACACTGTTGGTGGGAGTGTAAACTAGTACAACCACTCTGGAAAAAAATTTGGAGGCTACTTAAAAAGCTAGACATTGATCTACCATTTGATCCAGCAATACCACTCTTGGGGATATACCCAAAAGACTGTGGCACAGGTTACTCCAGAGGCACCTGCACACCCATGTTTATTGTGGCACTATTCACAATAGCCAAGTTATGGAAACAGCCAAGATGCCCCACTACTGATGAATGGATTAAGAAAATGTAGTATCTATACACAATGGAATTTTATACAGCCATGAAGAATGAAATGTTATCATTTGCTGGTAAATGGATGGAATTGGAGAACATTATTCTGAGTGAGGTTAGCCTGGCCCAAAAGACCAAAAATCATATGTTCTCCCTCATATGTGGACATTAGATCAAGGGAAAACACAACAAGGGGATTGGACTTTGAGAACATGATAAAAAGTGAGAGCACCCAAGGGAGGTGTGAGGATAGGTAAGACACCTAAAAAATTAGCTAGCATTTGGTGCCCTCAACTCAGAGAAACTAAAGCAGATACCTTAAAAGCAACTGAGGCCAATAGGAGAAGGGGACCAGGAACTAGAGAAAAGGTTAGATCAAAAAGAATTAACCTAGAAGGTAACACACATGCACAGGAAATTAATGCGAGTCAACTCCCTGTATAGCTATCCTTATCTCAACTAGCAAAAACCCTTGTTCCTTCCTATTATTGCTTATACTCTCTCTTCAACAAAATTAGAGATAAGGGCAAAATAGTTTCTGCCAGGTATCAAAGGGGTGGGAGGGATAGGGAGGGGGCAGAGTGGGTGGTAAGGGAGGGGGTGGGGGCATGGGGGAGAAATGACCCAAGCATTGTATGCACATATGAATAATAAAACAATAAAAATTTTAAAAAAAAGACTCCCCCTTTTTCTGCCACGATCATGTCTAAGGCTAGTTTGTTTTCCATGCCATTTGGCTAGTGGCATCTAATTGCTCTGCTGTTCCTTTAATAGCATCTTTGGTGTAATTGACAAACCTTCATTGACTACAATAGATATAATTAATTCAGTATGCATTTTTGATAATGGTAGACCACCAAAAAAAGAACGATTCAAATCCTGCTACTATTTGGTTTCTAGCTTTAAATTCATTTGGTACTCCTTAGGGGACTCCAAGTTCATCTATATAAAAGTAGGGGTCAAAAGACCCACCAGGAGCAGTCATGGCACTGCTCCTTTTGATTCAGAATGGGAGGTTTTCTCTAGACTGATCAGGATGGTGAGGTGCCAGAGTGAAAGGGGTGGCCAATTTGATCAAAGTACAGGTCCCCGTCCAGTCAACTGGTATAGTCCCATGCACTGATCCTCCACAATACTACCAGATGTCTGCTTGGGAGATGGTTAGTGAAAATGTGTTTGTCATTTCCTTGAATAGTTGACCTTCAATATAATAAAATAAGTTCCCCGTGTGAAAACCGAATACTGTACCCCCGCCACCTGGAAAGGCAGGAGGTATAATTAATACCAGGAGTGGGTGACCAGATAGTCTTGGAGGGAGTCCCTGCTTTTGATCCTTGTTTGTTGGAAATAGCAATGACAAGGTCTTGCAGTATAAGTTCCCTCATGCCATACTATCCTGTTATAGAGATCATGCATTCCATTCCCATAATGTCTGAGGTTCAACCATTTGGGAACAAGACTACTTGAGCTTCTGGTCTCCCTTCAGCACAAGCAAAAAAATCAATCTTGTTTAGGGTGCATACAGAATATCATTAATCCATTCTATCCAGGCATTTGTCTCCCTGTATCCTGCATCTATTTGTAAGTCTGCCTTAGGTCTGTGACCTCCATTATCACAATCTTTTATGACAATTTAAAGAACCCTTCCAGGGGCTGACATTGGTATTGAAGGAGATGAATTTTGGGGAGGTTGTTGCAGGGGAAGAGATAGGGGCTTTTATGACTTGGATCTTGAATCTACCAATGGGATCTTCTCTTGACACCAAGAGTCTAAGGTTGTAAATCCTGTGAGCGACTCTAGGATTTTCCCAGTTTTTTTGGCTAAGAATGGTTACTATAAGGGAACATTACTATATTACTATAAGGTTACATTGGAAGTCCTGGCAATGTTCAGGTGGAGTGCCTTTGGTCATACTGGCTTTGGTTTTAAGGTCACTGAGGCAGGTAAGTAATTAGAACTAGGGTCAGCAGTCCATCCCCGATACTCAATAGTCCACCAGACATCATTCCAGGATAAACAAGGACCCCCTCTCAGTTGTACTCGTTTCCCATTCAGGACATGAGAATTTATTCTTTTTTGATAACTGTCTCTGATTATTTAAATCTCCACATCGCAGGGTGTGACAGGCATCAAATCTTATGATTTGATGTATGTTAGGGGACTTGGTTATATTTATGATAGGGTTTATAGAAAAAAATTTACCTCAGGTCTGTCCTCAGCCCCTCCCACCAGCAGAGTAAGCATTCTTCATGAGCAAGCAAAATATTATAGTCTTTTTAAAGTTAGTTTTGTAGAGTTGGGTTGTAGAACTACCATCTATTTTTCCTTCTCTACAGTGACCGAGACCAGGGTGCCCTTGATTCAGGTATAGTGGGTCCAACCTCATTCCATGGTCCAGACAGCAGTTTCAGTTGTGAGAAGAACTTGGTAGGGTCCCTCCAAGGAGGGTTCCAATTTATTTTCTTTCCACACGTTTATTAGGATGTGGTTTCCTGGTCGGTGAAAATGAGGCAGCAATTTCAGAAGAAGAGTCTGGGCTAAAAGACTCCACAACTTGACAGAGAGAAAAGTAGCAAAGGTACCCAATGTATAGTTCTTAAGAAATTGATCCTTTGTTTCTATAGTAGGAAGGTCAGTGGTTTTTCCTAAATAAGGTAAACCACGTAACATTTCATAAAGGGAGAGCCCAATATCTTTTCTCGGAGTGGTCTTGATTCACAGAAGTGCAATGAGGAGACAGTCCAAGGAAGTTTTGTCTTCAAAATTAGTTTTGTTATTTGTTTCTTTTGGAATGTTCTCCAAAATAGATCATATTTTTGTACACAAAGCAAGTCTTCATAAACATAAGGAAGTTAATTTAACTCCTTATATTCTATTGGGCCACAATAGAAAGAAAGCTAGAACTCAAAGCAAAAACAAAAACCCAAACCCCAAAGAAAAAAGTCCAAAAAAACCCACACAAAATCAATCAAAAAAGCTACAGAAAATATTTAAATACATGGATACTGAATAGACATCATTGAATGTTTATTTATGTCATTGAAGAGATAGGGGTGGAGGCAATCTAAAAATTCCTAGAATGTAATGAAAATGAAAATACAACCTACCAGAACCTATGGGATATAGCAAATGCAGCACTAAGAGGAAAGTTTATAGCTTTGAGTACTTACATTATAGAAACAGAGATCTAAAATAAAAGTCTAATGATACACCTTCAAGCTCCTAGGGAAACAAAAACAAGCTAACCCCAAAATTTGTAGACATAAAGAAATAATTAAAATTTGTGTAGAAATTAATGAAAATAGAGATAAAAATTATGCAAAGATTCAGTAAAGCAAAACATTGGTTTCTCCTAAAGATAAATAAAATTGATAAACCCTTAGCCAATCTTATGGGGAGGTGGCAGGAAAAGACACTTCTTAATAAAATTAGAGATAAAAAAGAGGGTATCACAAGAAATACAACTGAAATCCAGAGGACAATGAGGGAATACTTTGAAATAGTCGTACATCTTTATGATACTTTTTAAATGATTGCTCACTGTTATAACAATTAAGGACTTTATCTAGTGTTATTAATTTAGCAAATTGTAGAATATATGAAGATCCTAAGACCTTGTATGTTTGTTTTCCTCTTACTACTTTTATGATAGTTATTAATTTATACATATTTATATAAAGCAACCATAAACCAATATCGTAGTTTTCATCGATAAGGTTTATTTACTTTAAAGGTATCAGAAGAAAACATGTTCATATTATACCAGTTGTTTGCATTTTAGATTCACTTTATTAATTCATGCATGAACAAGCAGCTGATTGCTTTCCAGAAGGTCTAAAGCTTCAGAGAAAGAGTGAACATTAAAGTGGAGACTTTACTGGACAGCACTGGAATCAGAAAAATGTCAGTTTGAATCCACCATCAGAAGTTGTTTGAATTCTTTTGTTTCATTCCCCTCTTTTGAAAAATGAGGATAATAAAAGCATCTACCCCAAAGGATTTCTGTGAACATTGAGCATATGTTAAATGCTTAGCACCGATGTTGGGAAAAAGTGAGCTCTGCAGACATAGGTTTTAATGATCACGATTCTTTTAAACTCCCTCCTTCAAAAGTGACTCTACAGAGGAATCTACAGGGGAATCTACAATGTAGATTAGTAAGAGAACGAGAGTAAGACTGTCTTTGTGTGGAATATTCTGCTGTTCTATATACCATAGGAACTACTCAAGAGAATGCACTTTGACACTCTTCTAGAAGTCATTCAGGCAATGTTTTAATTTGTATTTCTTTATACAATTTTAAAGCATTTACTTTCCTCCTTCTGATGTGATGATATACATGTCTTAATTTTCTTTGTTATTTAAAACTCAATCTTACCTAATCTTCTACTTCACCTATACCCACAGTACTTTTTGCCATTGGTTATAAACATCAATACAAAATATTCAGCAATAAACACATTCTAAATGACTGAAGCTAATGTAGCATTTTATTTCTAAAGTTTAGTATTATTTCTTAATCATAAATATAAAAGTATATCTAGTAATAATTATCCATAAGACATTTTGTTTACTGTCTAGTAAATAATAAACAAAGGTCCATGGATGAATATTTACATAGAAAAGTAAGTATAAATTAACCACCTGAGATTTGTTACTATCTTGAATGAATAGCTGTTTCTTTGTGAAGATTGCCTTATAGGTTCTATACTTATATAGAACCTAGTGATGTTCCATGATGCTTTGAATTCACATTTGAATCTCTGCCATCCTTAGAGATTTATCCCCACAGGAAAACAAAACTTTTAAAAATAACTATATAACCACTATGGATTTGTATTGCTATCAAAAGATGAATGAGTACTCATTTCAAGAGGTAAGACTGGCTTTTGTTAATGAATCAGAATTTTGAGGTTTATTTAAACTTTGAGAAAGCTTTACTCTCCTAAGTTATCTCTTCTCATAAGACATAGTGCAGAAACAGGGCAGATGTCATCAAGCAATCAGGTAGTGATTATTTTGACTGACATGCTCTGCTTATACCATCACTTTTCCGTGAGTCATAATCAATCCATTACCAAGAACACCTGTTTAATTAACCCCAAGACAGAAACTACTTTGTTCTTTCAGCACTATCTAAAGTTGGTACTCCACCAAAATGCTAGCTTTGAGATGATTTGGGCATTCTTTGATACTTAAAGATTTAAATTGAAGATTTAAAAATGCAAAGGTGTAACAATTTTTGCAGAAATACTTTGTTTATGCATCTGAACTTTTTAGGGTCAAGTAAGGTTTATAGAAAGCTTAGCATATGCACTCAAGAAATCTGGATATGAGGATCACGCTGAACACAAAGTGATTCTTCTTAAGTTCGTAGTATAGTCTTTATTCAGTAATATATTACATTTAAAATGTTAACCTAATTTAGAATTACTGTCTGATTATAGTATCAGAAACAATATTGTTTCTTCTCAGTAAACACTTGCCTTTAACTGATACGTTACTCTGTTACATAGCCTAGTTTACTGTCTTACATATGGACTTTATGAAGATTAAGGAAACTATAGGTATATACGACTTCATGGTAATTATAACTTAAACTCATTATCACATTGTTACTAAAGAAACTGGCACTCAGTTTTCTGAGCCTTATTCTTACTTTACCACTAGTTATATAACAATATGCAAGTTATATACTCTTTCAGATTATTCTAACTGAATTTTACAATGATAATTAAAATGATATTACTTTAGTAATATCACATCAAAATGTGTTAAAATACATAAGAATAAATATCTGTTTGTGCATATAATTGTTAGATGCATGGTTGTCATCTAGGAAGCATGTAAATGAATATTAGCTACTGAGTCTTTCTTATAACACCATATGTGTGTATGTTTTACTTCCAATGAATTTAGCATTCATTGTTGCTGTTCTTATCTGTCATAAATTTCTTATTTGGTTTTAAAGCCACAAAATGCATAGTTTGCAAGAATGTACACATGAAGAGGAGACAGTATAGAAAGACATTTTGGCTATATTTTGCTAAAAGCAGTTTTAAAATCATAGATAGATTCATCATTGAATATAAATATGTGAACTTAATTGAATATCGATTTATAATGACATTCCATGTGTGTTAAAGAAAGCAAAACAATCACATTTATGAATTCTTTATGTAATGTTTCCATTACAGGTTTGTTTTGATAGCAGGTACAGTGTCCCATGGATTCCCTGGTGGATGGGAACCGCACTGCAGTGACAGAGTTCATTTTATTGGGTTTGACCGATGATGCAGTCCTTCGGGTCATCCTCTTCATGGTCATCCTGTGCATCTACCTGGTCACCATATCTGGCAATCTCAGCACAATCATTCTTATCAGAGTCTCTTCTCAGCTCCACCATCCCATGTATTTTTTTCTGAGTCACTTGGCTTTTGCTGACATGGTTTTTTCATCTACTGTCACACCCAATATGCTTGTTAACTTCCTGGTGGAGAGAAATACAATCTCCTACCTTGGCTGTGCCATCCAGCTTGGTTCAGCTGTTTTCTTTGGGGCAGCTGAATGCTTCCTTCTTGCTGCCATGGCATATGATAGATTTGTGGCCATCTGCAACCCACTGCTGTATTCAACCAAAATGTCCACACAGGTCTGTGTTCAGTTACTTGTAGTAGCTTATATAGCTGGTTTTGTTAACGCTTCCTCTTTTACCCTTTCATTCTTTTCTTTATTCTTCTGTGGACCAAACAAAGTCAATCACTTTTTCTGTGATTTTGCCCCTTTAGTTGAACTATCCGGTGGTGATGTTAATATCTTTACTGTTGTTTCCTCATTTACTTCTGGTTCCATCATAGTGTTCACAATGATTGTCATCACTGTTTCCTACATCTACATTCTCATCACTGTCTTCAAGGTGCACACCACTGATGGCAGCCACAAGGCCATTTCCACCTGCACCTCCCACCTCACTGCGGTCACTCTGTTCTATGGGACAATTATGTTCATTTATGTGATGCCCAAATCTTTCTTCTCCACTGACCAAAATAAGGTGGTGTCTGTGTTCTACATGGTGGTGATCCCCATGTTGAATCCCATGATCTACAGTCTCAGGAATAATGAGATTAAAGGGGCTCTGAAGAGAGGAATTGGTAGGAAAACATTTTCTTACTGAGGTCTGTCAATTTTTTTATGATTTTTTCAGTAATAATAACTCATCTATATACTAATAAACTGAGTCTCTGAAGTTTAAATTTGACTATTGAAATATAACAATCCATTTGAAGTTTCAATCAATATGGGGATTCAATTTTCAGATTATTGAGTAAATAAAAAACTCAATGTGGTACATAAAGAAAACAAAATTACATTTATCATCAAGAATATAAATTAGTTTACATAAAACAAAATTTTTTGAAAAGCCATTGGTATTTTTATTCATATTGTCTGTTAAGGCATTAATTCTGATCTTTTAAGTTTGTTTTACCATATGATTGGTAATGGTCTGGTCCAAAGTTTGTTACTATTGAGGGGCAGTGGAAATAGCATTGGGGAGGATCTTTAGTTTGCTGGGGGCATATCAACAGGAATAGTGGGACCCCGTCCAGTTTTCTACTATTTTGCTTAGTGACCATGAGGTAAATGGGCTTGCTCTATAACATGTCCCTGCCAGGATGTACCACCAAAGACCCAGAACATAGAACCAACACATAGTGGTCTTAAATCTCCAGTGTCTTTGCTAAAATAAAACTTCTTATTATAAGTAGATTAATTCAGCTGCTTGTGATGAATACAAATCTTATTCCTTTAGGCTGGGTTCAGCCCAATATCATGTTATTCTTAGATAAGCCTAATAATGGGGCTGGAAGTGTAACTCAAGTGGTAGAGAGGTTGACTAGTAAGTATATAGCCCTTTGTTTAAAAGCCAGCACTGCCATAGAAAAAGTCGTGGAAACCTGATAACTGTACTTGAGACTGAGTATAATGGAAGAAAAATGTCAAACTGCAACCAGAGTGAAAATTTCCTAAAATTATTGTTCTTATAGTATGGTTAAAGGTGAGGAATGATCTTTGTGGGCCGTTAACTGGCTGTCTTCTTGGCTTCTGCCTCTAGCTTAATTTTAGGATCCTAGAGAAGTATAGGAGGAGGTATCCCTAAATAAGCTGTGAATTCTTCTGTATGGTCAAAACAGGTGAGTTCCACAGCGCTATTGAACATAGCAGTCCTGAGCTTCTAAGGACTGAGTACAACAGAAACAAACACTAATTTCCAAGAAGGGAGTCCAGCTTGAAGTGTGAAAATGATGAGGCAGTAAAGAGAACACTTTTCATATGTCTTCTTGACCAGACCCACACGCTGCTCAGCATGTTGGGGCAGACTTGGCTTTTTTTTCCCTTGATATTGTAACTGCAACATGGAGACATTCTAATCACCTTTATTTATTGCCAATTATCACATTATTTCCCTTTCCTTTCCTCTCCTTCGTTCTTCGGATACAAATTCCATCTTGTTGCTTTTAGAACCAAGGACATTAATCTTCTCATTCATTTCATATATTCAATAAATATATTGTATGATTCTTGTATTCCAGGAAGTGTTTAGACTAACAGTGTCACAAATAATCAAGATGGAATTTATGTTCTAGTATAGGATTCAGACAATAAAATCCTAAAGTAATTCATACAGATTAGAAGAGGGAAATGAGTTTTATGGTGAAACAGAGCCAAGTGTGGGAGTTTTATGTGTCAGGGGCAGGCAATGAGCATTGCAGGTCTCAGTGAACACATATACCTTAGCAGTGATCAAAGCACAGTACATGATGAATGTGGTCTTACCTGTGTCTAGGGTTCTCAAAGCTTGCACTTACATAATAGATGTCAAAGCTCAATAATTATTGAACTGAACACACAAATATAAATAACTAAAGATGTTATTCATCCTAAAATTCATAGACAAAAATGTGACCAGCCAGAAGAAAACAAAATGCCATATGTAGGAACCTATGGAAACAACAAAAACAAAAGCATTAAGATTGCAAATACAGGAATTAATCAACATAGGCTGTAATATTCTTTTGATTAAAGTGGAAAAGAAGGCTCAAAGTCAACCCCTTGTCTCTGAGACCCAATAATTCAGAGCTTCTTAGTACCTTAAGGCTGAACCTGGGGGCTCTGACATTGTCACTATGGTTTTACTTGTAAACCCTTTGCATATCATTGGATTGTCATAAAAGAAAGAAAAAATGTCGAGGACTACTGTCCAGGTGTATGAAAAGTGAAACACCAAACAAAAGAAGGATGAAAATTTCACAGAGAGCAATACTTTTCTTTCTGCTGGACTGAGAAGGACAGTTCCAAGCAAAAGTAATCCATCCTGAATTAAAAAATAAAATGCATCAGAATAGAAAGTCCTTCTGCCCACAGTTAGTACCCAAGGAGAAACAGAAGCATTATAGTTATTCTATCCAGTCACAGTGGCTCAAGCCTGTAAACCTAGCTACTTGGGAGGAGGAAGACATTAGGAGGAAGTAGGTTCATGGCCATTTTGGGCAAAGTTCATGATGATACCCTGTCACAACCAATGACTGCAGTGGTGTGTGCATATCATCCCAGCTATGTGGAGAAGCAAAAAGAGGAGGATCACTCTTCAGGCTGCCTGGGCATAAAGCAAGATCTTTCTCTAAATTAACCAATACAAAAAGGGCTGATAGTGTTGTTCAAGTGGTAGAGCACCTGCCTATCAATTGTGAAGCCCTGAGTTCAAACTCCAGTACTACCAAATAGGGAAACAGTTCTTCTAATAGGAAAGAGAAGAAAGGAGACGTGGAAGAGGATAGTTACTAATTAGCCTTGTTTAGTTGGAGGAAATCAACTAAATAGGAAAGGTTCACTAGGCCAATGGACTTGTGTCAAGAGTCACCATGCAACACATTCTGAACTTAAAGTCACTTTTTCCTGCCAATATTTGTTATGAAAAAGAATCCCACATTCCCACTATATGAAAGTTTGGGTGCCATTATCAAACATGGTCATTGAGATAACATCATTGTGCTGGGCCTTGTGATACAGAAGGTCAACCTATTTGGGGAAAATATGTCCAGGTAACATCAGTCCTGAAAATGTTGACCACATAAAGCAGTCCTACTCATTTGGCAGAAGAGTCATACAAATAACTCCTGATAATTATTGAAGATTACAAACCAATGAGAAACATTATCTGATGTTTATGAATTCTATCAAACAGCCTTAAATTTCTGCAATCCTCAAAATAACTATTTGTTCAATTATAAAAATTATTAAAATGGACCAGCTTAAAGCAATGTAACAGATAACTTGAAATATTTATGATTAAAGGAATGTAAAAGTAATAAGTACATAGGTGAAAAATCATATTGAACTTCATAACTGAAAGGTTTACCATGCTGGCAGGGTTATACCAGCAATTTGTCTTTGGTGAGCATAGCCTCAGCAGTTTTTATACAGGATTGCAAGTGTCAGAAGAGAGAAAGAAGCATCCTAGTTTAGAAACTTGTGACCCTCAGTGGAACCAATATCTTATGGCAATGTCACATATAGTTCCAGGATCCCTGCAAGGGTTGTTTACAATTACAAAAATTCCTATACTCAGTAATGCATAAGGAATAAAACAGATTTCATGTATTGTCCTCTTAGCCCAGATGCATTTTTATATGTAAAGAATCATTTTATTTATAAGTGACATTGCATGTAACACAGCTGACATTTAAGTATTAGGATTTAGGGGAACTAGGAAGTTCAACAAAGTGTATCTTATCCTTATTTCAATCTCATCTTCTGTTAAGCCTTTTCCCTAAGGAAACAATACATTCCACTGGGGATGTTAAGTGTCATGCAATTTCAAAAAAGAATCTTTAATAAATTCTTGGTTTAGGATTTCATACTGTATCATAAGCAGAACATTAGGATCCTGAACCGTGTTTTTCTTTTTTTTTCTTTGAGTGATGAGTTACATGTTGTGTGTCTACTAGTGGATTCTCAGAGGAAATGTTTAACCTCCTCAGATTGTAAAAAATAGGTACCTCTGTGGGCTTTGCATTTCACTACATTTTCTCTGGCATTGTTCTTTGACAAAACAATTAAGTGATAAGGCTATAAAAATATTATATTTTGAAGTAAATAAGAAGAATCAACCAGAAATTCTTTAGCTGATAAGTTCTCTAAGCAAAGTAAAAAATGTGATTGAACAACATGGGGAATTGTTGATATCCCTAAACCCCAGCTGTGACCAACTACCCTGAAGAAGGAAGGCTGGGAGCTCCAAAAGACACCCATGAGGTCCCATAACCAGCAATAAGCAAAGCCCTCTATGAGCCCACAAATAGAGATGCAATGAACCAGGGGAAGAATAATGGGAAGAACAACTCACAGGGCAAACTCCTGATCCCCTATCCCTGAAGTCTCTGCATGGCTCCACCCTGTTGTGCTCTTCAGTAAGTCCTCCTTCCTAGCACATTGTAGGAGCTCTGAGATCCACATTCCCCCCACTACACAACCCACAAACCCACTCCCTTAAATGCCAGGGAAACCTGTGTGCTTGCATAAGCAGGCCCCAGGATTCTTACTACTCCATGGGTATCTGAAGATACAAGCCTGCAGGCTTTATTCTCCTGTGCCTGCAGTGCTACTACACTAGAAACCTGTGCCTGGAAAGTAGGTCCCAGAACTCCTGATGCCCACAGGCTTTGTTCTCTTGTGCCTGCAGCAGCTGCTGTGGCTCCTGGAAGTCCATGCCTTAGTACAAGTAGACCCCAGGGACTCTGCTGCCTTGTGGGCACCAGATGATTCAAGTCTTCTGGCTTTGCTGCCCCATGGGCTTCATCATTTTTCTACTCTATACCAGGAGTCCACTGCCACATGTGCAAGTGAACCCCAGGCTTCACACTTTGCTATACTGCTGGTGCCAGGAGGCTTTCCTCCCCACATAATATGGTGCTCCCCACCATGTCCTTATGTGGGAGAGCCCCCACTACCCTGTCCAAGAGTGGAAAACCAGCTCCTCCACTGAGTGTTAATCTGCTACTCTATGGGTGCCAGGAGGCCTGCCTCTCAAGGTGCACAGAGGTCCAGCACTTCCCACTGTGCCTGCCTGCAAGAGAGTCCCATATTTCCTGCCCAAGAACTCAAATCCCAGATCCTCCACTGAGTGGCAATCCACTAGTCTGCAGGTGGTAGTTCATTTGCCTCCCACAATGCACAGAGATCCAGCATTCCCCACTATGACCACGGGAGAGTTCCTGCTCTCCCAACAAAAAGCAGGAACCCCAGCTCCCTCATTGAGGGAAGAAAAGAGATAATCTGCATCATGACAAGAACCCTGCAAAAGGTAACATTTCCAGCATACCCCTCTCAGAGGAAAACTGCTGGAAATCCAGGAGAAAAAAAAATCCCAATCACAGGGACACAAGGAATTAAAACCCTAACCAAAAACAACTCCAAATGCATAAATCTCAATGTAAAATGAAACAAGACAACTGCTCTCCCTCAAAAGCCATCTCCACCACTAAGGATCTAAACACCAGCACAGAGGAAGAGATATCAAATAATGAATTCCAAAAAGCAATAGTAAAAATGATTAATGAGCTCAAAGGAGAAATACAAAAGCTAATATCTGATCTCAAAGAGGATGTGAATAAACAATTAAATGAACTCAAAAAGAATACAAACAGATGAATGAAATTAAGAAGACTATGCAGGATATGAAAAAGGAAATCAAAGATATGAAAACCCTGAAAAATAATCAATCTGAAATGAACAACTCAATATTCCAAATAAAAATCTCAATCAAATGCTTGGTGAACAGAGTGGAGCAAGTTGAAAATAGAATATCAGGAATAGAAGACAAAGTAGAAGTATTAGACCAAACAGTAAAAGATTATGAAAAAATGCTAAGAAATTATGAATGGAACATGCAAGACATATGGTACACCATGAAAAGACCAAACCTATGAATTATGGGTATAGAAGAAGGAGAAAAGATATAAATTAAAGGCAGATATCTTATTCAATAAAATAATAGCTGAAAACATCCTAACCTTGAGAAAGAATCACCCAAGTGCAGGAAGCTTACAGAATACCAATCAGGACCAAAAGAGAAACACCCCCAGACACATCATAATCAAAACACTCAGCATACAGAACAAAGAAAGTATACTGAAAGCTGCAAAAGAGAAAAGACAAGTCATATACAAAGGCAACCCCATTAGAATAACAGCAGATTTCTCAACTCAAACTCTAAACGTAAAAGGTCATGGAAAGGCATAATTTGGGCCCTGCTAGAAAACAACTGTCAACCTAGACTAATCTACCCAGCAAAACTATCCTTCCTATTTGGAGAAGAAATTAAAACTTTCTACAACAAGGAAAAACTAAAGGAATTTGCAGCCACCAAGCCAGAACTACAGAAGATACTTACTGGAGTTTTACAGAAAGAAGAAGAAACTGTAGTGAGACAGGAAAACTCAAGAAAGAATAAATCCTTTTGAGCAAGTAGACCAGCAAACAAGTACTAAAATACAGGGGAATAAAAATGACTGGAAATAACAGGTATCTCTCAATATTAACACTGACTGTAAATGACCTCAATGTCCTAATCAAAAGTCATAGAACTCACTGAAAAAAATAAAGACTGGCTTAGAGTCAAAGGGTGGAAAAAAAGTTTTCCAAGCAAAGGAACCCATAAACAGGCAGGAGTAGCTATATTCATATCTGACAATGTAGACTTCAGATTAAAATCAGTCAGAAGAGACACTGAAGGTCACTTCATATTAATTAAAGGAACAATTCATCAAGAGGAGATATCAGTTTTTAACACATATGTACTAAACACAGGGGAACCCATCTACATTAAAAAACTGTAATGGACCAAAGAGCACAGATAGCCCCTAATATGGTGATAGTGTGATACCTGAATACCCCATGATCACCAATAGATAGGTCATCCAGGCAAATGATCAACAAAGAAACTTCAGAGCTACTCCACACATTAGACAAAATTGACATGGTAGATATCTAAGGAGTATTTCACCCAACAAACAGGCAAAACACATACGATTCTCCAGCTTTTGAAACATTCTCCAAAATAGATCATATTTTAGGACACAAAGCAAGTCTCAACAACTTCAAGAAAATTAAAATACCCCCATGTATCATATCAGATCACAATGGAATAAAACTAGACCTCAACAACAAAAGAAATCACAGAAAGTATTCAAACACATGGAGATGCAACAACACACTGCTGAAACACCAGTGGGTAACCGAATAAATAAAAGAGGAAATAAAAAAGTTCATAGAATGCAATGAAAAATGAAAATACAACCTATCAGAATCAGTGGGACACAGCAAAGCCTGCACTAAGGGGAAAGTTAATAGCTATAAGTGCCTACATTAGAAAGGGAGAGACCTCTGAAATAAACAACCTAGTAATGAAGTTTAAGCTCCTAGAAAAACAAGAACAAACCAAACCAAAACCAGCAGATGGAGAGATAATAAGTATAAGGGCTGAGATCAATGAGATTGAGACCAAAAAACCACACAAAGCATCAATGAAACAAAAAGCTGGTTGTTTGGAAAGATCAACAAGATCAACAAACCCTTAGCCAACATGAAAAATGGAGGACAGAAAAGATCCAAATTAATAAAATCAGAGATGAAAAAGAGGACATACCACAATTACCAATGAAATTCAGAGAATCATTACAGAGTACTTTGAAAACTTACATTCAAGTAAATTGGAAAATCTAGACAAAATGGATAAATTCCTAGATGCATATAACCAACCAAAATTGAAACAAGAAGATATTAAATTCCTAAATAGTCCTAGTACAAGCAATGGAATTGAAGTAATAATAAATAGCCTCCCTGCAAAGAAAAGCCCAGGACCTGATGGATTCATGGCTGAATTTTACCAAATCTTTAAAGAAGAATAACACTAATACTCCTTAAACTTTTCTAGGAAATAGAAAGTGAGGAAAACTACCAAACTCACTCTATGAAGCCAGTATTATACTCATTCTAAATTCCAATAAAGACACAACAGAAAAAGAGAATTATAGACCAATATCTTTAATGAATATAGATGTTAAGATTCTCAACAAAATACTGACAAACATAATTCAACAACACATCAAGAAAGATCATACACCATGTCTAAGTTAGTTTCATTCCAGGGATATAAGAATGGTTCAACATATATAAATCCATAAATGTAATATAGTTTATTATCAGAAGCAAGGACAAAAACCATGTGAACCTCTCAATAGATGCAGAAAAAGACTTTTAAAAAATTTAGCACTCTTTCATCATAAAAGCTCTGAAGAAACTAGGAATTGAAGGAATGTTCCTCAATATAATAAAGGCTATATACAATAAACCTATAACCAACATCATACTAAATGGAGAACAACTGAAACTCTTCCCATTAAAGTCAGGAACAAGATAGGCATGTCTACTTTCTCCACTCCTATTCAATATAGTTCTGGAATTCCTAGTTAAAGCTAGAGCAATAAGACTAGAGAAAGAAATAAAAGGGATTCAAATAGGGAAGGAAGATGTCAAACTATCCCTATTTGCACATGACATGATCTTATTCCTAAGAGAGCCTAAAAACTCTACCAAAAACTACTAGAAGTCATAAACTCTTTTGGCAAAGTAGCAGGATACAAAATTAACATACAGAATTCAGTAACCTTCCTATACACCAACAAACAACAAACTGACTGAGAAAGAAAAAAAGGAAACAGTCCCATTTACAATAGCCTCAAAAACAATGAGGTACCTAGGAATAAACTTAATGAAAGAAACCAAAGACCTTTTTAATGAAAACTGTAAACCACTAAAGAGAGAAATTGAAGAAGGCATCTGAATACGGAAAGAACTTCCATGCTTGTGGATTGGTGGAATCAACATTGTGAAAATGGCCATACTACCAAAAGCAATCTACATGCAATCCTTATCAAAATTCTGATGACATTCTGAACAAAAATAGAAAAATCAATCCTGAAATACATATGGAAACACAAAAGATTTTGAATACCCAAAACAATTCTGAGCAAAAAGTCCAATGTTGGAGGCATCACAATACCTGACTTCAATCTATACTGCAGAGCCATAACAATAAAACAGCATGGTATTAGCACAAAAACAGACAGGAAAACCAGTGGAACAGAATAGAGGACCCAGACATAAACTCACCCATCTACAGCCAACTGATCTTCAACAAAGGGGCTCAAAACATGCAGTGGAGAAAAGACAGCCTCTTCAACAAATGCTGCTGGGAGAACTGGATATCCACATGTAGAAGAATGAAACTAGATCCCTGCCTATTACCCTGTACCAAAATCAACTCAAAGTGGATCAAAGACCTTAACATAAGGCCTGAAATTTTGAAACAACTCCAGGAAGCAGTAGCAAATACACTGGAACAGATAGATACAGGGAATACTTCCTAAGTAGAACTCAAAAGTCTCAGCATCTAAGAGAACGAATGAACAAATGAAACTGCATCAAACTAAAGAGCTTCTGCACAGCAAAGGAAACAGTCACCAGACTCAAGAGACAGCCCACAGAATGGGAGAAAATCTTTGCCAGCTATTCATCCAATAAGGGACTAACATCTACAGGGAACACAAAAAACTCAACCCTCAAAGAATCAACACCCCAATAAAGAAATGAGCACGTGAATTAAATAGAGAATTCTCAAAGGAAGAGGTACAAATGGCAAGTAAATACATGAAGTGTTTAACTTTCCTGTTCATAAAAGAGATGCAAATCAAAACTCATAGAGTTCATCTCATCCCAGTTAGAATGGCCCTAATCAAGGGTGATAACTCTGGAGAGCAGATTATGTATGAGAAGCCTATGAGAACTTGACATAAGCACAGCTGTGTCAAATCAGCAGGCTGAGTTTGGCATGGCTCCAGCCACAGAAGGGTGTGAAGGCAAAATGCAGTACAGCTGTTTTCCTTAAGATGTTTACCTTCAGAGAAGTAGGATCACAGGTTGTTACAATGTCACGCCCCTCCCTGAGAACTGTTGTCCACTTCCTTGTTTACCACTGTATAGAAAAGCTCCCTGAATGAGATCAGTTTTTTGGTTGGGGGATGGAATGACTGGTTGGCTGCTTGTGACAATGCTGCTGCTGCTGCTGCTGCTGCTGGCTATTGTGAGAGTGCAAGTCTGAGGGCCATGACTTTAAGAGAGATCAAGGAAAACATAGGACACTGTGAGTCTAAGGAAAGAGACTTTGAAGAACAAAAAAGAAGTAAGGCCTTGAAGAATAGAGGAAAAGAAGCAAAGTAAAAGAAGAGTTAATAGAGAAAAGAAGTAATGAGGCTGTTCTGTGTGTCCATCCCAGTGCCCAGCACACCTGGCCCCAATGTTCTGCATATTTGTCTTCTATCCTTTGTCCTTTCTGCGGTTCCAGTCACCCCCAGTTAGTTCGGTAGAACAGGAGCTCGCTAAGCTTGTGAGAGATAACAACAACAAATGCTGGTGAGGATGTGTTGAAACAGGAACCCTTATACACTGGTGGTGGGAATGCAAATTAGTACAACCACTATAGAAAGCAGTATGGAGATTCCTCAAAAAGTTAAAGATAGAACTGCCATATGATCCACTGATACCACTCTTGTGCATCTACCCAAAGGAATGTAAGACAGGATACAATAGAGGACACCTATATACCAATGTTCAGTGGAGCACTATTCACAATAGCCAAGCTTTGGAAATAATCCAGATGCCCTACAACTGATTAATAGATCATGAAGGAAAATATGGTATATATAGACAGTGGAGTATTACTCAGCCATAAGGAATAATGACAAGTGGTTTGAACATGAATGGATGCAATTGGAGGACATCAGGCTAAGTAAAGTAAGCCAGGCTTACAAACACAAAAGCTGCATGTTTTCTCTCATATGTGGAAGACAGATCCAAAGATAAACATATACACAAAAGCATGATCATACACAAACTCATATGTAGAATATGTTTGTAATAGTGGAACTAATCTATGGAACTCAGGGAAAGAGGGAAAGGAAAAGAGAATGGTAAGAGCATCAGTAATATTGTAAAACATAAGATGTGAAGGTAGAGAATATAAGGATGTGCATTGAAAGCTGTTGAAGAGTGGGGATGGGAGATAAAGAAATAAGGGAGAGTAATGGAAGGGGTTGAATGGACCAAAGTAAAATATACCCATAGTGGGCATACACTGAGGAACCCTTTTGAACATCAACTTAAACAGTAATAATGAAAACTAGGATGATAAAATAGGTACAGTGTGGGGGGGTATAAGAAGGAGGGGGGAGGGTGAATGAAGGAAATTAAAGTGATGGATATAGTTGATGGACTTCATATATATACATGAAATAGAACAAAGAAACCTCTTGCAGTTATTTTAAGTGGGGTGGGAAGGGGGGTTGAGGGGAAGAGATGATGGAGGCAATGTAACTAATGTACAATGTAAGTCTAATTGGAATTGTCTCTATGAATCCCCCCATAGAAAATGAATATATCCTGATAAAAAATTCACAAAAAACCCCAAAAATGTGATTGAAGCATCAATAGCAGTGTAGATCAAACAGAAAAAAGTAGTGGTTGGAAGCCAAGGTGCATTACAATACAAAGTTGGAGGTATAATAGGAAGAAAAGAATGAACAACAATGAAAAGGGCTTGCAAGAACCCTGGAGCAACATCAAAAGGGCAAACATTTGGGATGCTGCTCTCAAGAGAGTGTATGCTCAATGAGTAGAAAGCTAATCTGAAGAAATAAAAATAGAAAACTTCCCTAACCTAGAGAAGGACAGAAATATTCCAGGCATAGGAAGGTCAAAGATCATTTGTTAGATTCAACTCAAGCAATGTACTCCAAGATATAAGCAAACTCTCAAATATTGTAGGCAAAGAGAGGATTACCATAGTAGCAAGAGAAAATAAACGAATAATACATAAGGTCATTCCAGTTCATCTGACAGTAGATTCTTACGTGGAATCTAAAAACAGCTTATCTCATTGACGGTTAAAGTAGAATAGTGGTTAGAGTTCTGGGGAGTGGGGATGGGATGCATGGGCTGTTTGGAAATACAGAGTGATTATTCTACAAAGAGAGCTATGCAGAAGAATAGAATCTTAACATGTGAGTATAAACTGCCCAAATATCAGAAATGCTACAAAATTATTTATGCATGGGCTAGACTAAAGGGTTCTGGGGTAGGGGAAGAATAAAAGTTATGGGCGAGGGGGAAGTAAACCTATTCATGAATGGCTTGACTCCACAGAGTAAGATTTACAGTTTTGCTGCTACTTTTGTTGAGTGATTTACTAAACCTAGACATCAGCTTCAGAAAGGTAAAACAGTCGTCATTTAAAAGCATCAGAATACAGAATAAGGAACAGATAAGCAGCTGGAAATACAGAAGGTACCTAAAGACAAGGCAGCTTCAGGTAGCATGAACCTCCTCAACTTGAGAATAAACTTTTCAAATTAATAGTTGAGTGAACAGTTCACAATTTTGTGGTATTTCCTCTAGGAGTCATGTTTTAACAACATCATCTGGAAGCTGAAAGAACTGGACACACACATGCACACCCCTTGAAATAGTAGCTATTTTGATATTTACAACAGCAACACAGATGAAGCTGGTGAACATTATTTTAGGTAAAATAAGCTATTTAATCTTTGTTTTGGGTGATAACTGTGAACTCAGGGCCCCACGCTTATTAGGAAAGCACTCTACCACTTGAGCCACACCTCAAGCCCTTTTTGCTATGGTAAGTTTTTTATATAAAATAAGGTCTTGTGTTTTTTTCCAGGGGCCAGCCTCAAGCAGTAATTTTGTACATTTGTTCTGGTGTAGCTGGAATAACATGTGTGCAAAACCACACCTCACTTATCTGTAGAGATGAAGTTTTGCCAACTTTTAATCCCCAAGCTGGCTTGGAATTTCAATCCTTCCAATTTTTCTCTTCCAAGTAACAGGGATTACAGATGTGAGCCTGGCTATGATATGTAATCTTAATGGTAAAATATTTTATGCTTTTTGACCTGGCCTTGGGAAATGAGAAGTCCACTCTCATTACTTCTTGTCAATGTTTTATTTGGGGTCTCAGGCATGCAGTAAATTATGGTAAAAGAAATAAGATGAAGAAAGAACAGATAATGAAGGAGTAAAAATGTCTCTAATTACTGGGACCATGTTTATTTAAAAAGATAATTATGAAATATGTGTAAAGCATAACACTAGAAATATGTTAGTAATGTCACAGTGGGTATCATAGGATTCATGTATAAATTGTGAATTGCATTTCAGGTACGTGAGCTAAAAAGTGAACATTTACAAAGAGAAAATTAACTTACATTAGGTAAAAAAAAATCCCAAATAGTTAGGAATAAGTTGATGAAAAAGCCAAGCATTACTCATGCATAAAAATTATACAAACCTTGGGAGAAAATTAAAAATAAATGGAGAGAGATATATACCATGTTTATGGGGGAAGATGGAAGATTGCAGACACACACTACATTCCTGTGTCTCCATGAACTCAAAACAAAACCTCAGATACA
This sequence comes from Castor canadensis, assembly GCF_047511655.1. NCBI lineage: Eukaryota > Metazoa > Chordata > Mammalia > Rodentia > Castoridae > Castor > Castor canadensis. The sequence continues at coordinate 146,838,978 of NC_133386.1, forward strand.
TGGATACAAGAATAGGTGAACAAATTTGGAAGCTAGGGAAGGGCACTAGTACACGATGGCACAGACAGTGGCTACAGGAAATAAAAAGCTACCAAACATTAAACTTACAAAGAAATAATGAAAAAAAATGCTCTGGGTGAGCTTTCATAGACTGCCTCACAGAAGCAGTAAGGGAGTTGCTCCATCACTTCCATAAAGGCACTTTTCAATGGAATGAGCCCTGACAGCTACAGTGCTGAAAGCACCGCATGGCCAAGTCTGCATTAATAATTCAGCCACCCACTAGATCCAAAATCTCCCACATCAGTCTTCTGTCTGGTGGGTAGGGGAAGCCTTTCAGTGAACTCATCTTCTGGAGACATCTCCAATTGCTAGCCACATGCTTGAAACCACCCCATTGAAACTTGACTCAGTAGTCAACCTCTGGGATTTGGTGCTGCTCCATGGTTCCTGACCCACTTCACTAGAGCAGGTGCTCTTGATCTAAAACCTTAACAGGCTACAGAATAAACCACTCAGGTGGTATCCAGTGGGAAATCCCAAGATGTTTGGATCCCAGATAAGATACATGAATAAATTCCACAGATGAACTGCTTAGAGAAAGCCCAGGACCATAGATTGAAGGACAGCATCCACTCTAGGGATAAGAGTCCAGCAAGCATGCATTACTTTGTTAACAAGTAGGAAATATGACTTTAAAAGTGTATTTAAATTTTTAGTTGGTTTATCCTTTTACATATGGTCACTATTCTTCTTCACTTTTCATTTTCATTTTCATTTTTCTATGTTTTCACAAATCAGTCTACTGGTGTTTTCTTCTACCCCCTTCTTTTATTTTTCTTAACATTTCTATGCCTCTTCAATCCCTGATGATAGCACCATTTTCCACAATAATTGAACTATGTTCTTACACACTAGTATTTTTTTACCTACAGCCATAACAGTTTAATCCACTTCTCCCCAATTTCTTTCTTCTTTACTTCTTCCCTTACCTCCTTATTTTAACTACCAAAATTTTGACCCTTATGCAAAGAGGCTATATTTTTATATCCCCCTATTGTACCATATAAAAATGCTATTCATCTTGATATTTGTAGTATAGAGAATGTTGCCAATGGTAACTTACTTTGTGTAATTATCTGGTTTTGAACTGAATTATTGAATTTGTTATTGCTGAGCTATACCATACCTGACCCTAATGTAAATATTGCCCCAAACAATCAGTCCTTAACTGCCCCACTTGCAGAAGATTGCTGGACAAAAAAAGCTATTCAATTCTTCCCCTTCCTAATTGCTACAGGCATAGTGACCTGTAGGAGTAACCACCTCCCTCTCATATTACTTAAAATTTACTGACAGTCTAAAAAGTAATGAAAACCATGGCCATGCTTCAGAGCCAAATAGATTCTCTGACAGTTGTCACTTTTCAAATTAGGAAAAAAAGTTAGATCTTTTGACACCTGAAGGAACTTCCCAAATCTGATGGCAATCATTGGAGTCCTAGGAAACATGGTTTAAGACTTGCAACTGGACAGCTTGGCGACTGCACCTGGTAGCCAGGTGAGGCTTCTAACAGTGTTCCTGTTCAGGTCATGCTTGCTAAACTTGCTAATAAGATTTATCTCTTCCAGTATGGGAACATTTAGGATCCAATTCCTGATGCAACAGGGCTATAGACCTCTAAAGATGGACGAGATCCCTATGTACAACCTTTATTGGGTTAGACAAAGATTTAGACAAGAAAAGCTGAACAAATGAGTCCCAAGGGAAAGCCATAGGAGGGACAGTCTCCCTGTCAGAAGGGTCTATAGACTTGCCAGCTCAGGAACAGATGCAGAAAATGACCCTCCTTCCTTAGCAAACTCAAAGAATTTTAGGGGATATTGTCTCTCAGGGTAAACTGAGGCAGGCTATGTAGGGAGAGGAAATCATTGGGATTCAGGTACCATGTGACCTTTTCTAGTGGCAGAGTTCTTTTCAATTGAAAATCCCTTGCTTAAAACATGAATATTGGTCATTCCCCATGCATGTAATTAAAATACCTACGAGCCAACTTAAGTGTATGCACAGAGTGAATCAAAATTGTCAATCACCCTAGCCTGACCCATGGGACTCACCCAGATATTTTCCTCTCACTTGCACTTAAAACAAAAAAGCTAGTTCCTCTAGTCTGCCCCCATCTTCTTCTACTCCACCTGAAAGGAACCATGCCACAATCCTCACCTATACTAAACTTCATTATATCCCTTACTATATCTACATGTCCTGCCTGGATTCTTCCATGCAGAATAAAGAATCTAGATGTCTTCTGACCTATAGGCTACAATAGATGGATCCAAGTTGTCTGGTTACCTTACAAAATGCAGATTGAAATTCATTATTTCTGCCTAGCTCAAGACTGAGTGAGAAGTTTGTAAAGTCTTCTAATCATGGATCATTCTTGATACCATGAAACTAGGCCTGGATTCTCCAAACAATAATATTGCAGATAAATGCTCAAGAAAAAAATACATACTTTTCATACATGGGAGATGATTCAAAGAGATCTCACATCATAGTAATACACAGAAACTGAAGAGGAAAAGGAAGAACAGGATTAAAAAAGCAATAGACACAAAAAGGGCATTCATTAAAATAGTACAGAACAGAAATAGACACCAAAAATACAACTAAGGATTTCTAAAATTTATGAAGTAAATATCTCTCTGAAATATAACAGAGCTAAAAACCCATGTTCAAGGACAATATGGTAAAATAATTGCGGAGTCCAAGGCAGGCAATAAATTTAAAAAAAAACACGAATATGATGTTCATATCACAGCATTTATAAAGAAAAATGCTCTGCAGAAAGACAGTGCTAAAAAGAAAACAGAATAGCCATGAAAAATAAAATGGAAGTGAATAGAATTAAAATAATTAGAGTGAAAATACAGACTTAAGGACCTAACAAAAAATATCCAGTATATGTATAATTCATGTCTATCAAGTTTAAAACTGTCAAAGGATTGACTCAAAGAATGGGTTATGAAACTGTATTTGTGAGGATTAGAAAGAATGGTAAAACTCTTTGAATCAACACCTGCCTTTGAAGAGCTTCAAATTATGATGACTTTTATGTGTACTATAACAGTGATACTGTTCTTTCTTTTGCTTCCTTCCTATTATTGTTATTGTTTTGTTTGTTTTTGTTTTTTGTTTATTAAAGACATGATTCTCTCTCTGTATTGACAGCATGGCCGCCATTCCTGGGCTCAGAGGATCCTCTTCCTTTTTCAGCCTGAGAAAACTAACACAACTCATACACAAAATGGTGCTAAGCCACAAATACTGTTATTATGACAGATCCTTACATTATCACTATAAGAGATAGTATCATCACTATGCTTATCCTTTTATAGGAAAAGGTAAGATAAAGCTTGGCAAGTATATGTAACTTTTAAAGAACTAGAAGGTGATAGGACCAGAATTTGAAACTATACTTATTTATTTCCTTCTTTTTTCCCATTGTTTTTTTTTTCTTTGTTTGATTGAGACAAGGTCTCACTATGCATCCCAGGCTGACCTTAAATTGCAATCTTTGTGCCTCAGTCTCCCATGTGCCAGCACTCCAATTTGGGCTTATTTAATTCTTGTTATATGTTCCTAGAGTTCCCATTAAGCCATGCTACAATGATACATAATGCCAATTCAATTAGCAACAATAAATAATGTATATTGAATTTTTATTATTAATTACTTTTGGCAGTAGTGAGATTTGAAATCAGGAATTCCTGTTTGCTAGGTAGGAAATCTACTGTTTGAGGCAAGCATCCAGCCCTGACTCATAACAACTTCTACAATTTTCTTTGTAAATTGTATTGACACGTGTCTAAATCTAGCAGAAGATGTTTTAGTTATATCTCCAGTAGTTGCAGACCTAATCTATGTTAACAGGCACTTATTTCCATCTGATAGAGCCTTGGTGTGTCACTCTAAATGTATCCTTTCCCTCTCTGAATTTAAAGAATCCATATAGCACAGTTTTAGCTACATTGTGACAGAAATTGGGATGCAATGCTGAGATTCTCTTGTAAGAAAAGACTTGCTGCATAGTTACGAAGATATGATTAATCCATTTCTGTGAGCTCCTTTAAGATCAGCCTCAGCTTTTCATCTGAGGTCACTGTCTTATTTGAAAGGGTCTAGTCAAAGACTGATCAGTGATCTAGCTTTTCGTGCCCATCACAGTGTCCTTAATGGATACTCCAAAGCTCCCTCTTAGGCTGGGAGAAGACACTGTCAGGCCACCTTGGTCCACTTTAGTCTTTTTCCTTCCTTTCAAAGGCATTTGCACTCTAAGGGCATCTCAATGTCTGATAATTAGAGACCCCAACTAGCATAGATGGTACTCAGCAGTCATAAAATGCAGTTAGAAAGTGGATATTTACAACCCTGTTGGCCTGGAGGACCTCATCCTAGACAGATGTGCAGTCAACTACTGGCACAACATGTAAGAGGTACTTAAACAACTTTTGCTGCAAAGCACTGACTCCTTACTTTGGCCCATAAGTTAACTAAAAACAAGAGAAAAGTTAACTCCATTTTGTCCCTTTTGACCTTTGCTCTGAGTCATTCTCTCCTGCAACCACTTTGGAATCAAGTGAAGACAGGAATCAATCAATTACATCTTTATCACAAGGGACTGAAACTTCCTCTAAGTGAGAGTGGAGCCTTGCAGGACAGACCACTCCTCCAAATAAGATCAACTGCCTATAAAGATGAGCCTGCATGGTGGAACAAGAGTGCTCCCTTCAAGTGATGACAGTGATAAGAACTTCTTCAGAACTGTCAGAGAACCTGAACTGAAATCATGAACAACCAGGCCACACCTATAACTGGGACAGTTTATATATACCTTTCATCCCCTCCCCTTATTCTTTGTCTATTCAAAAGTAAAGCTCAAGTCTGTACCTCCCAAATGGCTAAAATTGACTGAGTGCTTACTTTGTCTTTTCTCATTGACCATGTAATAAATATTCTTTCTCTGCACTTTAGCATTAATGTCTCTTTATTTGGTGAATAAGGGTGAATGCTAGAGCTGACATGTAAGAGCCAAGGAGATTGGTCATAGGGTCCAAAAGTCCAATTTCAAGCATAATAGTTCAGTGATAAGAGCTTTCAGGAATGACATAGAATAATATACCACAGAAGGAAATGCACTGGTCACTGAAATGATTCTGTGTTGAAATATAGAGGGTCAGTGAGGGAGTGATATATGTAAGGATACAGGAATTATATGATTGTTCTTAAATTGTGTTGAACTGCACATAATGCTGAATGCAATCATTAAAATGAAGTTTGAGAGAAGGGAGTCTTTCAGTATTCACACAAACACACACATACACACACACAGAGAGAGAGAGAGAGAGAGAGAGAGCGAGCGAGAGAGAAAGGCTTCATTTCTTGTAACTGGCAAGTAAAAATCTGAAGTAAAAATCAGTTAGACAATTCAGGAGTCACACTGTCCCCACTTCAAAGACAGTGTTTTATTCCTTTACTGCCATCCATGGAGAATAAATTAAGAGCAGTAGAGATCATGTAATGCAGACTCAATAAACAGGAGTCTCACCACTCTACAGAAGCAGCATAGAAACTGGACACAAGTGAGAAATGTTCCAATCTGTGACATTATTCATTCTGCAAGGGTTACACACTTAGTAATATGACTCAAGGAATTCAGAAAAGAGACACAACTAGTTAATATTGTTTTCCCCTCCATAAATAACAATAGAAATGAATAATTTATTATTTATAAATAAAATGAGGGCATTTTACTCTACAAATGGAAATGAAATAAAAGTCTCTACTGAAAGTCTGGGGACTTGAGGAATGCTTCAACTGGTAGAGTGCCTGCCTATCAAACATGAGACCCTGAGTTCAAAGCCCACTACTGCAAAAAAAAAAAAAGATCTATAACTGAAAAACAATACTAATTCTGCCTAGTGAATATTCTCATACAGTTCTCTGACCACCAACACTACATAAGTACTTCTAAAAATACCGAGGGAAATCCAGTGTGAGATTATAATATGTGTGAATCATAAACTAGAACTATCTTGAACTCACAAAATAAATATTTTGGGGAGGGATATTGGGGATTGAACTCAGGGCCTTCACCTTGAGCCACATCACCAGCCCTTTTTTGTGATAGATATTTTCAAGATAGGGTCTCGCAAACTATTTGCCCACGCGGGCCTCAAACCACGATCCTCCTAATCTCTGCCTACTGAATAGCTAGGATTACAGGCGTGAGCCATGTAACCTTTCATTGAACAGATTTTCTTTACAGAAATAAAAATCTCATTACTTTCTTAGTCTTTTGAAGTTCTAGCTGTGAGGGAGATTAAGTGGACCTTCAGGTCAGTCAAGTAATTAGAAACACTTTGAAAAATGACTTCAATAGTTATTAAGAACATATAAACTAAAAACTATTAATCTCATCAGTCCCCCTTTCATGAAAAAAATCACACAGTAATAAAATCATTAAATACATGAACATATTGAAACAAGATATTTATTGAGCATAGTCTGACAATACTCTAGTAATGAAGTAATGTCCTTAATAGAGAAATGAATGAATGAATACACTGTTGTATCATGTGTTATAGAGCGTTATATATCTTTGAAAAACAAATTACTGCACTACTAACAGAGAGGGATGCCTTGAATACCTTCAAATATAGAAAGTTCAAGAAAATAAACAAACTCTAAAAAGATATGATATGCTTTTACCAGTTAATAAATTCATATTGAACATAATTGGGCACTGTGTGAATATTACATGGTCTCTCAAAAAGTCAGACTGTGTGTAAAGCCACTTTTCTTTGCCATAATTTCATTAAAGCCCTTTTCATCTCATTGTTTCTCAGGCTGTAGATAAGTGGGTTCAGCAGAGGCGTAAGCAGAGAGTAAGCCAATGACATCACTTTCTTGATGTCTGGTGAATACTTGGATTTGGGCTGTAAATAAGTCATACTGGCTGTGCCATAGAAGAGGGTGACTGACGTGAGATGAGAGGCACAGGTGGAAAAGGCCTTTTGCCTCCCAGTGTTTGATGGCATCTTCAAAACAGCAAATAGAATTCGAATGTAAGACAAAAGGATCAACAGGAAGGGAACCATGACAATCAAAATAGTACCTGTGAAGGCATAGATTTCAAACAGGAAGATGTCTGCACATACAAGCTCCAGTACTGGGGGAGTCTCACAGAAGAGATGATTGATTTCATTGGATCCACAAAAGGGAAAACTAAATACCCATGTTGTCTGCACAGTAGCCACCATGATCCCCGAGACCCACGAGAACATCACTAATTTCACAAAAACCCTTCTGTCCATAATCACCGGGTAGGTCAGAGGATGGCAGATTGCAGCATATCTGTCATAAGCCATTGCTCCCAGGAGAAAACATTCAGTCCCACCAAAAAGAAGAATGAAATACATCTGTGCAAAACAGCCAGCAAAGGAGATGGTCGTTTTCTTGGTGGACAAGACCACCAACATTTCAGGCATGATGGTTGCACTGAAAGCCACTTCCACCATGGATAAGTTCTGCAGGAACAGGTACATGGGGACATGGAGACACTGGTCCAGCAGGATGGCAGCCATAATGATGGTATTTCCCACCAGGGTCATCAGATAAATCACCAAAAAAGCACCAAACATCTGTTCTTGGAGATCAGGAAAATTAGAAAAGCCCAACAGTATGAATTCAACCACAGAGCTTTCATTTTGCTTTCTCATCTCAGTACTGCAGCCCTGTATTTTTCTGAGGGACACAGTATGTAAAGAAAAAGTTATAATCTGATAACTGCAAGAGCCATCCTGGGTTCACTCCAGAAATTCTGACAGACCATGAAAAAAAGGACTCCATTCTAAAAAAAGGAGTTGCATTGGAAATTTTGGAAAATTGTGAAAAAATAAAATTTGAATTAATGGATCTTTCAAATATGAAGGAAGAAATGAAGAATTCTGGTTTAGAAATCTGGTCTGAAAAAAAACAAAATCCATCAACTGACATTACATATCCAAGTATAAAAACCTAACTCCCACACTAGAACTTATCTTCTAGAGAGAAAAGATTTTGTTTATTCCTTGGCTACAATTCCAACAACAATTCCTGCCCTGGTCAATAAATGTTTCTAGCATTGATGAAGAAAAGAAATCAGAAAAATATACACTATCTTTAAGGAATAAGGGGTCTACAAAAGAGTGAGGCTAGTGCACAACACAATGGGGAAGCCATTGAAAAGTAAGAACAAGTGGTTTCGAAATTTGAATGAGGGAACTAGTGAGATGAATGGCAGGGAAAGTTACCAACCACAACCACAGGATGCCTTGGTGGAAAGACTGTTGGGTGATAAAAGGAAGGTACAAGGAGGAACACTGACTGACTTAAGACAAAAGGTCCCTGATGATACCATAAGACTGGAACGGAGCCTACTGGCCATTAGGTGATGTTATGAAAACCCAAGAAATTTCACCAGGGAAGATGAAGAACAAGGAAGGACAGAAGACAAAGGGAGCCGAAGACATTCCATGTTATCATGAGTACAGATCTATAGGACATCAGCAAACAGTAGGGGACAAGTTGGTTTATTCCTGAGTTGGATCATAGTTATGTACTAAAGTCAAATATATGTATTAAATAATAATATATAATTTAAATGTCAAAAATCTCCTAAAATTAGTAAAATAGGGTCTTAAGCAACAAATATTTAAAACACATTTCTAATGACAATAAAATGTGTATACTGAATACACAAATGTGTGTATTCACAAATGTGTATTCAGTGATGGCTTTTAAAATTTGGAAAATGTGTTCTTTAAAAAACTGGAAGATTTTATAGGACTCAATAAAAATCTATAATTGAAAAAAATAATCTTTTCTTTTCTATACAGGTAACTGAACCCTGACCATGAGCATACTAGGTAAGCACTCTGCCAGTGAGCTATATCTCCAGTCCAATTTAAATTATCTTTAGTAGCACAGAGGGAAAGTAGGGTAGACAGCAAAATACATTCCAAATAAATCTCAAAATATCTAGGAAAGATACTATAAATGATACTAACACAAAGAAATGATGAATGCATGAGATGGTAGGCATGCCAAGTTATCTGATCTTCACATATTGTATACATATATGGATACCTCATAAACATGTGCCATTCACCTGCACACCCATGTTTACTGCAGCGCTATTCACAATAGCCAAGCTATGGAAACAGTCAAGATGCCCCACTATTGATGAATGGATCAAGAAAATGTGGTATTTATACACAATGGAATTTTACTCAGCCACAAAGAAGAATGAAACTTTGTCACTTGCAGATAAATGAATGGAACTGGAGAACACCACCTTAAGTGAAGTTAGCCAGGATCAGAAGGATGCATGTTTTCTCTCATATATGGAATATAGACCTAATACAAATACAACAATATTAAGAAAAACAAGTCACACTACAGGTCACAGGGGAGGTCACATACAAGAAGAAGAGGGTAAAAGAAGGAAGTTAAGAAGGTGATTATGGTTGATGTACTCTCTATACAAGAATGAATGTAGAATTTTAAATCAGTTGAAACCACTATAAGAAAGGGACTAAGGGAGAAAGAAGAAAAATAGAGATGAACCAGATTGGGCTATGATATGTATATACATGGAAGTGCCACAAAGTGGCACTGTGCCATATACATGGAAGTGCCACAGAAGTTCCCTATCCTAAACAAGCAAAAATGACATTGTTTTAGTTTTCTTTTTTTCTTATACCAAATTGGAGAACAGGAGAATATGACAGATCCTGCCTGGGTTCGGGGGAAAGGGTTGGTACAAGTAGGAAGGGGGAAGAGGTGGGGAAAAGGTGAAGGATCTGTTGAAAATATTCTAGAAATGGGGGAAGGGAACTAAAGGAGAATGGTGGAGGGGTGAATTCAAGTATGATACATTTGATACACTGTAAGAACTTTTGTAAATACCACAATGTACACCCACCTCAGCACAATACAATTTTTTTAAATATGTGCTGTTACTTTATGTCAATTAAAAACAAAAAATATATTTAAAATAATAGACTATAAAAAGAAAAAAAGAGCTTATAAGTGATAAAGAATGAAGGACCATGAGTGCTCCCTTTTCTCTATGGCATAAATGACCCTAATGATGTCTTAGATAACCCTTTGACAAGTACTACTGAATCAGGACACTGTGTTCTTTAGGATTAACCCTGCCAATAGAAAGAGGAAAGTGTTGAACTTACTGACCAAGATGCTTAGTTGCAAACTTCAAGGATTTGATGATTAGTGCATGCAAAGAACTTGTAACTGATAACATTGACATACTTTCTTCTGAAATGACAAGTCAAAAGTAGTCCAAATGTCTACCGATTCCAGTGACTGAGCTGTGCCTGGTGATCCCTGAGCACTGAGGCAACTCTTCTACAGCATCTCCACCCATCAGTGAGGAGATCTATAAGGAAAACCCACTAATCTGCACACAGCAGAGGCTGCACTTGCTTACTTACGGACTCTATTGTATAATTTTCATGCTACTTTATCAGCAGTACCCACACAAAACCATCCATTCATAAATATGACTTAGGGATTCAATGCACTGATTTTATAACATTATCTGACACAGAATCATGTGCCCTAGGGAATCTTTCCCTGAAGGACCTGGAATCACTGCACACAGATCTTATCATAATTTTGCATAATAACTTAAGAAACTTGAGCTTGGCCCCTGAGGTGAGAAAGCTCAGGAGAAAAAGCTTGGAGCACCACTCCTTCAAATGTCCATGGGGGAATAAACACCCCCATGTACACAAGAGAGAACTTCAGCCTGACATCTCTCAATAGGAGGTGAAAGCAGAGGCTGCATCAATGTTGTAAATAGGGAAGAAGGGCAGAGTGGGATAAAGGAATGAGCCATGGTGTGTGACCTAATGGCAGAGGATTTGAAGGACAGAATACACAGTTTGTGCAACTGGGAAATAAGTTAAGGCAAGTATATCCAAGTATTTGTGTAGAAAACCTGGGGGCTCCCACCTCTAGAACTTTTATCTTTTCCACAGGAAAAATCACTGCAATGCTTCATACATAGGGCTTCTTGACTGGAAGTCAAAAGACGTACGCTGACTTGTATGACTTTTCAGTGCATCACTAACCTTCTTTGCTTTTATTACTTTGTAATGAAAAATATTGCTATTAACCTCATATAGCAAGCATGAGAAGCTGAGTTTAAAGAGGCTAGAGCAGTGAAAGAGATTGTAAATGTTCCATTTCAGGAGAGTGTATGGCTGGATGTACCTGTAGGTTTGTCTTGGTCCAAAATTCAGAAGATGATCTTGAATCAAGGTTCTTCTTTTCCACTTCTCTCCTCAGATTTCTAGGAGTTTTCTCCTTCTCAAGAAAGCTCTCCTCTTGGCAACAATAGGCTGATGACCATGCTTACAGATGCATTCCCTCTAACCTGTGTCCAGTGGTATACAGACCACTTATCCTGAAGAAGGAGGTTTTCATTCACAGAATCCAACCCAACCAACATCACTAAACATAGTGGGATTACAGCCCACATATGCACCAGTAAAATGCCTCAGGGATGAGAAGTACTGCTGAACATGACCTTCCATTATTCCTTCCCCATAAATTCCAAGTGATTCTCATATACCTGTATGTTCTATGACTGGATATTTACTGGTTGTATTGCAGATGAGAAATGATTTGTGAGCAGTCATCAAGAGGCCCAGTAATAATGTGCATACTTTTCTATATGTATATTAGATTTCAATGAGAAGTATGTGAACAACATTTTGGACACATGCTAAAGAAGACATAAGAATTTATTATGAGCAAGCTATGGCCTCAGCATAGAGACATGTTTGTGCCTTTCCACAATGTTACAATTTATGGAAAGCAATAAATTCAAAATCTACAACAGTGTTATTTTTATGGGAAACTCAAACCGAGACATGGGACTCTGAGGCAAGGAAGCAACACTTTATTGGCCAGCACAGACTCAGCAGACTCATGTCCAGAGGCTGAGCCCCAAGAACAAAGGGGTCTCACGTTATGTACCCTTGTAAGCGTGTTACAGAGGCAATAAAATTTTTAAAAACAAGGTTTAACCCATATATGGTTATATGCAGTTCTAGAAGCAACCTCACCCTAGTGCTAAGTGCTTTTTTACCCCTAGTGCTACATGACCTTCTTCACGTTTGGATTCTTTAGGTTTTATCTCTCTTCTATGCCATCCCTTCCCCGCTGCTACTTTGTCAGAACTCAGGCCTTTCTGTTTCTCTTCTGTTCCTCCTCCTTGCTACATTATTCCCCTCTTTGGTCCTTGGACCCACCTAGGGTCAAAGAGCATCACCTTGATTTAGGGGTTTATATTTCCATAGCGTCATTACATGGGAGGCCTTTGTTTTTTTCAACTGCTGCCTCAATGAGGCTGGAGACACTTTACAATGGTGGGGGCGGGGAAGGGCAGGCAGGGCAAAACCAGGCAAGTCCCTAAAAACAAAAGCATAACACTTATGAGGGTTTTGAATCCCCCAAAGTTGAAAAACATCCTCCAAATAATTCCCCCGGGGTTCCAGCCTTTCCAGGTCTGGATTGGAATGTGGGTGATTTTTCCCATTTGATCTTTGATTTCTTCTATGACCTTTCCTTCATCATCTATCTGTAAGCAGTAGTTACTTAGGTTAAATTTTCCACAAACTCCTCCCTCTGAAGCCAGCAAATAGTCTAAAGCCAAGCTGTTCTGATAGATGGAATTACATATTTTAGTACTTTGCTTAGCCAATAAACTGAGCAGTCTCATTAGTTATAATTTCAACAACAGCCAGTAACCTGATGATACAGTTCAACATATAGATGGGAGTACGGTACCCCTGAAACCCATCCTGTGCCCAGGTGGCTGGGCCATAATAATGGATTATACACTCAGAGGGCCATTTGTCAACCTTCCAATTGCCAATTTGTAAGGCACACCATTTGGGGGGGGCCTTCCAAGCTTTTGCATACTGGAGCTCCTAAGAGATCCCCCCTGGCAAGTGGGAGCAGGAAGGAAGATGGATGGATTCACCCCAACACACAATATCCTGACCAGTTCAGGGGAAATACAGCATAGGCTGTTTTCCTGCATATCCAGAATAGTTCACCTGGGGCTTGCCATTCAGTGTCTGTGTTGACATCATTCCAGACCTGTCAGAGATGAGAGAAATTGGACAAGGGATGGGGGTTTGGGGGTTCAGCATGGCTTAGGAATCCCCACCATTGGGCTTTCCAGGCAGTTACATTATAGAATCTTTGGCCCAGGCATGTCAAGTTTCCAACAGAAATGTTAAATTATTTTCCCAATCAGGCAAGACAGTTCTTTCCAATAATTGAGGTTTTGAGAAGCCAAACCCCAGTGGCCAATTGGGGGTATCTTGTCTCATTATAGAGTTTGTGGGGATCCAAGTCTCTAGCCTCCCAGACACATTGGTCCCCCATATTAGTTCCCCCACGTACCTAGCAGGAAGTGATTTTTAAAAGATTAAGCTATAGTTTCTGCTAGTTTAGAAACAGATTTCTGGTAATAGTAGAGATTGGGGACACAGTTCTTTTAATTTCTTCATAGAAGGAGTGAAAAACTCTGTGAGAGGGGGCTTTATGGGAGACTGTAATTCTTTTAAAGTACAATATAGTCCCCGGGTCTTTGCTCCGCCCATAGATATATATGGCAATCTGCCAGTCATTTTTTCACTTAGGGGCTTCTGGATCAAGGATGATAAAACTAACAGAATTACAGGCCCCTAATTGATACCCTGAGGTACTGACACCATTTTGAAGGAAGGCTGTCTTATCTTTACTTTTCCAAATGCCCCAGGAGACACATTTCCAGCTGGGGCAGGGAAGAGCACATTCATAAGTCTCGGTTATCTCACACAACACTTATTGAACCTGTACTCCTGTTCCCAAGATAGGCCTCCACACAGAGTGCCATTGCTGGTTCCCTCAAGTGCCCTCTTACTTACCACATACAGGTGAGGTGACTCGTCACATTCTAGGGCCCCACACACATCAAACTGTATTGACACTGGCTGTTTGGGATAGGTGATCTAGACCATGTGAATTATGCTAGCTTTCTTGTCATGGCTTCTGACTTCTACCCATTCATCGTTTGGGGAGAACTATGGGTGGAAACAAGTATTGGCCCTCTTGCAGGCAAATAGAATAGGTGGTTTTGTTATGCCTGAGGGCCCCCAAAACTGTTCCTTGACAGGAGAAATGAGGGTAGTAAAGCAGGGTCCAAGTAACCCCCTGACCTGATCAAGTTATGCAAATACATGGGTCACAGGATGAGGGTCCTAGGACCAAGAAGGGAAACCACATCAGTAACAATAAATAGTAATTATGCATCCTGCCCAAAGAAGGTAGAAGAAACTGAATAAAAACTTTTCACAGTGAGTACAGTCGGTGGGGGTGCTTTCTGCCAACCTATGATGAAGATTAGGGTGAGAAATACAGCAACTGATACAGATAAGGGGTGACAAGGCATGACAGTAAAATTACTGACATAGAAACATTTTGACTGTCCTCTTAGACAGTTGATTCCTCACTCTTCTGCCATGCATGTACTAGTCAGCTTCTGGAGTGACAAGAGAGGACTGTTGTGTCGTTGTTCATGGTCCCCTGTTGTTTCCCAGAAAGCAGAATCCTGCCAAGGGAGAGTTCTGACATTCCAGAGGGTGATCTTACATGGTGAAGCTGGATCAGGGATGCACTCCCACTCCAGAGAATCTGGCTTGACTCAACTGTGGTGGATCCAGGGAGCAATCTCTGCTACTTTAACTTCATTGGGATTAGAAAAGATAACAACAAAAGCACCTCTCCATTGAGGCTTTGGCAGTTGGACATTCCATTCATTTACCTAGATGGCACCCCCCTGGCCTGCATGGGTGTGTAGGAGTGGTTAGGCTGACAGGAAGTCTCTCCCAGACCTACTCAGTGATCTGTGAGAAAGTCAACCCAAGGCCTTCATCTGCTGCCTCAAGGTGAAGTCACCTATTTCTTTATGGTCCCCCCAAATGCCCTTGATTAAGGAGGATGGGCATCCATAAAGGACCCCATTTCATGGGGCTACACCTAATCCTCAGTAGTGCATGGGCAATAATTGATTCCATTGCAGATGGCTCTCCTGACACAGTTTTCCTAACTGTAATTTTAGGGTTCTATTCATGTATTCTACTTTTTCTGAACTCTGGGTGCAGTAGGTTGTATGCAACTTCCAGATGATTCCTAAGCCTTTAGCCATTGCTATACCACCTCTGCCGCAAAGGCTGGCCCAATTGACACAGGTATTCCAAACCAAGGGATGATTTCCTTTAACACACATCTGGCCACTTCCCCAGCCTTTTCAGTTAGTGAGGGGAAAGCTTCCACCCATTCTGAGAAGGTAAAAACTAACATCAACAGATATTTGCATCCCCGAACTCATAGCATTTCAGTGAAATCCACAATCAAGTTTTCAAGTGGAATTCCACCAACACTCTGTGCCTGAGGGAGCACCCTCAGCCCTTGTCTGGGGTTATTTTTAGGACATAGGGTACATCTCTCACATACTGCCTTAGTTATGCTGGAGAGCTTGGGGACATAAAAATGTTGAGTCAGGGTGGTTTCAAGGGCTGTTTGCCCTGAATCAGTTCCTTCGTGGAACTGCTTGACAAATGTAGCAGCCAGTGACTCAGGTATGGCAATACAACCATTAACAAACTTCCACCATCCATTTGGTAGATAATTTCCCTCCTCAGTCTTAAACCAAGGCTGTTCTTGTGGTATGTAATGTGGGTCCCTTTTGCTAAGGGCCATGGGAACAAGGCAGCTGTCAGAACAGCTGGGGCTGGTCCCTTTGTGAGAGCCACATGTTTGGCCTCTTTGTCACCTTTCCTATTTCCCCAGACAATTGTTGTATCTTCCTTTTGGTGCCCTTGGCAATGTGTAACTTCCACCTGTTTAGGGGCCTACACAGTGTCTAGCAGTTCAAGGATTTCCTGCCCACACTTGATATCTTTTCCATCCAAGTTAATGAGTCCCCCTCATTGTATAAGGCCCCCTGGTTATGAAGGCATATTTAGTCAATATAAATGTTTACTCATACTCCTGCAGCACAGAAGTCCCTATGGTCAGAAAATGAGCCTCAATAACTGAGCCCAAAATCACCACTGCATAGCCAGCAAAGTAAGTGCCATCCTGGACAAAGTTGCTGCCATCTGTGAAATATTCAGAGTCTGGATTGCCAATTAGTTGATCAGTTAGATCTGGCTGGCTCAAGAAAACCTCATCCATAAACTTTATGCAGTCATGCTCCAGGGGACCCTAGCCAATTGACAGTAGAGTGGCTGGGTTTAGAGTCTTAACAACCTCCAGTCTGATGCGTGGGTTTTCACATAGCATACTCTGGTATTTCACCATCTAAACGTTAGTCAGCCAATAATTTCCTTTATACTTCATGAGTGTCAGAACAGAGTGTCAGACAGTGACTTCTTGCCTAAGGTGAGCTTATCTGCTTCTGTCACCAGGGCAGCGATGGCTGCCAGAGCATGCAGGCAAGGCAGCCAACCTTGGGAAATGGCATCAAGTTGTTCTGACAAGTAAGCCACTGGACAGTGCCAGGAGCCCAGTAACTGAGTCAGGACCCCAATAGCTGTTCCCTTTCACTCATGGACATACAGGAAAAATGGCTTCATCACATCCAGTAGACCTAGAGCAGGGGCATTAGTGACTGCCATCTTAATTTCTTTAAAGGCTTTCTCTTGCTCCTTTCCCCATACTACAGGCTCCCATTCTCCCCACTTTGCGGCTTCATAGAGAGGTTTGGCCAAGAGGAAGTAGTTAGGTATTCAGATTTGACAGAAACTTGCAGCTCCCAAAAATTCTCTAATTTGCCCTTGGGTCTTAGGGGCTGGGATGGAACACACAGCCTGTTTCCTCTCACGACCAAGCCTGCATTGCCCCTGGGACAGGTGAAAGCTGAGGTATTTTACAGTGTTTTGGCAAGTCTGGGCCTTTTTCCTAGAGACTGTGTATCCTGGCTCCCATAAAAGAGAAAGGAGAAGGCACATCCCTTCCATACAGTCCTCCCGAGTTGGTCCAGCCAGAAGGAGGTCATCTATGTACTGGAGGAGTGTGCAGCCATATTGGTCTGCTCAGAAGGATTTAGGTCAGATGCCAAGGCAGTTCTGAAAATAGTGGGTGAATTTTTGAAATCTTGAGGCAATTGAGTCCAGGTTAGTTGCCCCTTTTCCCCAGTGTTGGGATTTTCCCTTTGGAAGGCAAAAATAAGCTGGCTCTGTGGGGTCAGGTGGATGCAGAAGAATTTCTCTTTAACATCTAAGCAGGTAAAAAATTTTGCCTCAGCCAGGACAAGGCATAATAGCCTTATACTAAGTGTACAAAGTGACAGTTGCTGAATTTACTGCCCGGAGGTCCTGAACTGGCCTGAAATCCTCAGTCCTGGTTTCTTGACTGGTAATAAAAGGGTGTTCCAGGATGACTGACAAGATTGAAGTGTCCCATATCTTAAGAGTCTGTCAAATTGTTTTTGAATTCTGACCTGGGACTTACAAGGAATGAAGTACTGATGGGGGTGACTCAGCTTTAGTTCTACCACTACTGGGAGGCACATTTTGGGCCAGACCTGGGGGGTTATCTTCAGTCCATATGCCTGGAATCTTGAAGAGAAGCTCAGTGTGCTCAAGAGGCCTCCCTTTGGGGGCATAGAGCCACCATTCCCCTTCTTGTGCAACCATGAAAATTAGAGTCTTTGCCTCAGGTCCTTCCAACTTTAAAGCTGCTGTGCCATCTGAATCAAAAGTTATCTGTGCCCTCAGTTTGCATAACAAGTCCCTGCCCATCTAACTCACAGGGCAATCATGGAGATAGAGGAATTCATGCCTTCATGACTCCCAAGATTGCACTGTCTAGCCATTAAGAAGGAACAGTGGACCCAGTACTCTGTAGTCCCAGTAATAGTTGTATGCTTGTTGGAAAGAGGACTCACTGGTTGGGTCACAACTGAATGCTCAACACCCATGTCCACCATGAGGCCAATGGGATTGCCCCTTATTTTCATTTGGACCATAGGCTCCTGGTGCCCAGTAGAATACAGTCCAGTCTGTCCTAGTCCTCCTCATAGCCTTCCAGGCCTCCCAGATTGACAATGTCTTCCTCCCAGGGGCTGGCTCCCCTGCAGGTGGGATGATATTTTCCTTTGACAACCTGGCCTCTGTCTCTGGTCTGAGGGGACTTTTGCAAGTCCCTGACCCATTGGGGACATTCATTCTTCCAGTGCCCTTCCTGATGACAGTAAGCACATTGATTTCACTCTATTTCTTCCCTAGGGTAGGGACATCCTGGGGACATTTGTTGTCATCCTTGGGGATTGCCTCTGCCTCTGCTTGAATTAGTTCACTGTGGCCTATCTGACTGTCCAGCAAGGACTGCTGCCAGAAGGTCCACTTTCCTTTTTAACTTCCTGTCAACTTCTCACTTTGCCTCCTGATCTTGATTGACCAAAACCTTTGTGGCCACCTCCAGAAGCTGGTTAGCATTCATTCCAGCAAATGCCTCCAGTTTCTGCAATTTTCACCTCATGTCTTGCTGGGCCTGGCCAATAAAAGAGGCACTTGTCATCACTAGTTTCCAGTGGCTTCCAGATCAAAGGGGGTGTACAAATGGAAGGCCTCACACAAATGCTCAAAGAACTGGCTGGGACTCTCACATGGTCCATGGAGGACTTCTGGTGTTTTGCTCATGTTTATGGCCTTTTTCCTTCCTTCCTTCAGGCATCCCAATAATGTCTCCTGATACCGTTCAAGTCACTGATAATTTTGGCTATTATTGGGGGCCCAATGGGAGTCTTCCACAAGGAAATGGGCCTAAGCATATGCTTGGGCATTTAGAGTACCCTCAGGAGCATGATCTAACCACTTTAGAGCCACCAGCATTATACAGTACCACTCTTCAGTATTAAATAGGGTCGGAAGAAGCTGTCAACAGTCTGTCCAGGTGGGTTTGTGAGTCTGAATGATAGATTGCATCAAATCAATCAGATCTTGAGGCTTTTCCATGAAAGAAGAGGTGTGATGCTTCCAGTTGAGGAGGTCTGTGGTGGTAAAGGGCTGATAGAAAGTACACGTCCTCCTCCTTGTATTTGGCCTTTCTGGTCATAATACATGGGGTTCTGGGCTTCCCTCAGGAGCATCTGTAGGGCAGCAGGAGTCTGAGGAGAGGAGGGGTCCTCACAGAGACTGGTTAGATATTCCCAATTGAATGGGGAATGTGGAGTGAGCACTGGTGGATTCAGAGTGGGTATGGGGTCCATAGGGCTCAGGAAAGTCAGGGGAGTCAAGGTCCCAGAGTCTTCTGAACCAGGTTTTACAGGTGTGACTATCCCTCGAGCTTCCCCATCAAATGTTGGAGGCAGGGGTGCAGAACTGGGTGCTGGTGGCAGAGGTGGATAGAGTGGCACATAGGGTGGTGGTACTTCCTCAGGCTCCTCAGCCAGTATAGGCTCCTTTACTTTTTCTCTACACTTGGAAGTTGCAGTCACCCTAGCTACCATAATTCTTCAGGCCCCTTCCAGACAGGGCCTCAGCCACATGGACTGGCTGAGGACAGCATACTGCTAGCAGTCAATATAGGGAAATTGATCTAGGTACGCAGGCCTTTCCTTAATCACCCTATAAACTTCACTAGCCACAATTTTATCTACTGATAAAATAGGTGGTATAGGGGCCCACCTGATACCAAGAGCAGGGCAATCTATTTCACAAAGGACCTTAAGCTTATTAGGAGTTAACACCATAGTATTCATTAAGTCCCTTTTTAAAGTGCTTAACCATACACTCCAAGGGAGTATTTTTACTCAGATTTCCACCCATCTCATCCTGTTACCAGACAGAAAGACAGACACAGTGGGGGAGGGGTTTTGGAGGAGAGGTAAGGTGTCCTCATCTCCAACACACAAGGGAGAACAATAGTGCCCTTATCAGTGACCTAGATGCAGTTTCCCAGACTGGAACTGCACCTACACAGAATCCTCACTCTCTTTAATCTTTCTCTGGCTGCTCCCCTCATGAGGATTTAGGCATCTATTGGCTGTAGTGAGTCTGTATAAACAATGGACCAGAGGCCCTCTGAGGGCTCACCCTTGACCATATGAGTTCACCATGGCGCCACAGATTGGGACTCTGCACTCACTTTGCATCTGGGCTGCATCTCAGGCTGGCATTTTCAAACACTCTCTGTACACAGCACAGTACTTCCACCTTACTTCCTGAACCTGAGAGTCACAGTTTCACCCCAAAAGGCAGTTACTAGAGTATCTCACTGACTGGGAGTTGATCAGACTCCCCTTCTACCTCCTAAGGTTTGGGCTTTACCTATGGTAGTTATTTAGTTGCAATTCAAGCCTGAATTAGAACCTGGGTTCTTACTAATCTGACAGGCAGTGCTCCCCTTGCTAGTTCCTATACCTCACTGGGTTCCATTGTACCCCCAAGGCCCTTACCCAGATTCTCCAGAAGGATGAGTTCCTCCTCCAGATCCAGCTGTCCATTGGCACCTGGAGGGATCACTTCTCCCAGCAGTCTGGGAGACACACCATGGTGACAAGGGAGGTGAAAAAAAAAAAACAGTCTCCACAATCCTGGCAGCAAGCCCCCCAAGATATGTTATGGGAAACTTAAACAGAGACATGGGACTCTAAGGCAAAGGAAGCAATGCTTTATTGTGCTTGCACAGCCTCAGCGCCTTCATGTCCAAAGACTGAACTCCAAGAACAAAGGTGTCTCATTTTATGTACCCTTGCAAGCAGGTTGCAGAGGTAATAAAATAAAATAAAGTAACAAGATTTAACCTATATATGGTTATATGCAATTCTATAGGCTACTTCACCCTAGTGCTAAGTGCCTTTTTACCCCTAGTGCTACATGACCTTCTTCACATTTGGATTCTTTAGGTTTTATCTCTCTGCTATGCCATCCCTTCCACCTTGCTACTTTATCAGAACACAGGCCTTTCTGTTTCTCTTCTGGTCCTCTTCCCTACTACATTATCATTTTTTATTCACTGAGTATTTCTTGAGTTTGCTTAGTGTTCATGGCCATGGTAATCACAAGTTCTTTGTTTCATTCCATTTTTATTGATATTCCAAAATCAATAACAGGTTATAAATTATACTTCACACAATGATATATTTGCTACAAAACAGGTAAGAAAGGGTTAAAGTAGCCCCAAGGTTTCAAAGGGCCCATCCTGAGAGCAAAGGCAGAGAGCTGATACATTTGCAAAAAAGTCACTGCAGATGGTCAGATAAGGGATTTAAGAGCCCCATCACAAATCTCTCAGACTTGGAGCTATCAGGCATGGGTCCCTAAGGCAGGCACTTTCATGTGGGCAGATTGTACAGAGCTCAAGCCTGGGGAACAGAGTGGCAGATTCTTCTCCTAGCCACCTGATGATACATACACCAAATAATCTGATAAGGTGGCATGTGCTACCTTATCACAATCTTAAATGCTCCTCTTTTTCAGGTAAGGGGCTGCATCATTCATTGCTGTGTGTCTGATTAACTCATGCCTTCTTTCTCTTACATGGTTTTGATAAGTCTATGTGCCCCTAATTTACTTTGATAAGTTCACATGTAGTAATTTTTTTGTGTAAATAAGTTATTGATCTGTACCTCAGTTTGGGCTGGAACTATGGTGGTTATTTACTTGCAAGAACAAGATGCATTTTCATCCTGCTAATGCACATGCAACTTAAAATGGGCAGCACAACCTGAAAAGCTACTGTTCTACACAACATGGAGAAACTCATAACAGGCCGTAGCCTGCTCCCAGAGAGATAATATTATTATCCATCTCTAATTCAAAACCAAATACATTGATATAACAATAATCAATATGTGGGTATTTGAACACACATTAGTTAAACTTGAGAGAATAAATACACAACAAATAAATACATGTGGAAAGATTTAGATAATAACATTTTTTATTTAATACATGATCATGGAAGTAAGCATGAGATAAAAATAATATATTTTAGGGGGCTGAGGAAGTGGCTCAGTGGTAGAGTGCTTGCCTAGTATGCCCAAGGCCCTGGGTTCAAACCCCAGCACTGCAAAAAAAAATAAAATAAAATAAAATAATATATTTTACATCCATAACTATACATTTTGTAAACAACTATGTACAGAATCATTACAAAAATTAGGTTTTTCATAAGAAAGAAAATCTCAATATTCCAAAATCTTAGAAATTTTACAAAGAATATTCCTTACAAAAACATTTAAAAAGTAGAAAGGAACACCTGAATCTTAGAAGCAAGTAAAAAATACCTAAAAATAGCATGCAAACTCTCATCCTAATTTTATAAAAATATACATACATACATATCAGTTATTTTAGATCTATTGGAATTATGAAAAAGAATAGACATCAGCCAATTTCAGGAATGGTATTGGGTATCAGAGTGGGTATATATTTGAGAGACACTTTTGTATTTTTATTTTATGTCTCCTGCTTTGAATACATCATTTTTGTAATAAATGAAAATAAGACTTTTAAAACTAGGAAATGAAATTTAGGCTTTCAAACGGTAAGGGAGAAATGGCACTGTTCTCTTAGATGTTACCCCAAATGACAAAATTAATGAGAAACACAAATCCAAACTTCATATTCATGATAACTAGGGCATTTCTTAACCTATTTTAGTACATGGAGAGGGACTGATAGATGCAGTGGGATCAAAAGAGGGCATGTGTGGGGCAGGAAGAGATGTTGCTGCAGGAGCAGTTCAGACAAAGTCAGAAAATCGCCATTTCCCAGAGCCATGGTTCTCAAAGTGTGAACCCAGGTCAGCAGAATCAGAACCCCAGGGGACATGTTAGAGATGCACATTACCAAATTCTACCACAGATCTTCTGCCACACATACTGTTTGGGTGGGATCCAAACATCTGCATCTTAATATGTGTCTAGGTAATACTAGAACAAATTAAAATATGCTATTCTGACATATCTACTATGTAAATTAATAGCACCTGAAGGGTCAGAGGTGCAAGAACTTTCTGAATATCATTGTAACTCTTATAAGCAGGAGACAGTGTTCCTGTGTAAAGATGCAGCATCCAGGATGAGAAATCAACTCAAGAAAAGTTCATAGATATGTTTAAATAACTCATATTTTAAGCCTCTGTACACACTTCAGTTGTTTCTTCACACCTTAGGATTTATGGTCAAAATCATTCTATGTGTAACATACTCTAACTGCATCTTTGTTCGTTAACCCTTTATAAGGGCTTCCAGTTAATCTATCTTCCATCCATTTAATTCTCAGACCTGACAGTACCCTACTAATATAGATGTAGACATTTTCTTATCCTACATTCTGAGGCACACTAAAATTTCTTTGCGGTGGTACAACCCAGAAGACAAAAGCCATAGTACTCCTGTTTACAGAAATGAGAACCTAATAAATTGGCTGCTAATAAAAGCTTCCCTACACCTGGTTTGACACCAAAAAGAAGCAGATAGGCATGAATAAACAAAGGATTACATAGGTCTACCATAGTTTCAGGAAGTCATCTGTCAGTAACGTGAGCTTCAATTTTCCAATGGTAAGGCAGAATGGAGAAAAAAATATCATCTTTAATATAAAGTTTACCATATGTTTTAGAGCAACACATCCCAAAGGCTTAAGTGCTTGGTGGGTACTGAAGGCACAGGAAGGTCCAACCCAGTAGTGCCCAAGTCACCCTCTAGCAGGCTTGCTGCATGTTACACAGACTAAGACATCACAGGTGTGGAGACTGCTGGAACTTATCAGTTTCTCTCCCTGAGAAGGTCACTAGTGCCTCCCTTGAGTAGATTCTACAACAGCTGACACTGCACTCAGGGTCCTTTCTCAGATCAAGTCTAACCCCTTCATCTCTCTTCTTCTCACCAAAGGCCCAAGGATGTCCAGAAGTCCACCTTTCTTTTCTCTCTGCTTTGTATTATCACCACTCCATCATTTGGGGAATACTTTTCTCCCCCAAATGGCCTATTGAGTAGATAAGGCTAGGATCATTAAATGAGAATAGTGACAATTGATGATGACAAATTTCAAAGTGCCTGCCAAACTATCAAAATAACAGTAATCCTTGACACAATAATTAATAACCAAAGTGTCCTCAATTTGAAGTTGAACAGGCAATTACAAGACAGATGTCCTTGTAGAAGTACTTTGTTCATAAGGTTCTAGTGGTCTTTATGCAAGTTTTAGGTCTGGCAAAGTCTTTTGTGATGGTATTAACAGATAATCAAGCCTTAGGACCATTTCCTTTAAAACATCTCCATTCTAAATTTTTGTTTAGGGCTGTGGAGTGGCTCAAGTGGTAGAGCGCCTAAATTTTTGTTTAATTGTTTTGTTTTTAGTTTGTGTTTTGCTTTGGTTTGGTGGGGAGAAGCTGGTGGAGGGGGTGTTTGTTCATTCATTAGTTTTGAATCAGAGTCTTACTATGTACCCTATACTGGGCTTAAGTTCAAAATCCCTCTGCCTCCTGCTCCTTAGTAGCTGGGATGACAGCTACCATGTGCTACCACACCTGGTTTCTAATTATCTTTAGGGTTCACACACTTTGCTTTTGTTGAGTGTCACATTTCAAGTTGCATTTTAAAAGACCATTTCCCTGCTAATTGTCCATGTATGGACCTTTTTCCCTTTCACTGTAAAGGTCAGTTGAGGCTCCTCAGGGACTAACTTTAGGGCTTGTGAGAAGTGCTAAAGTCTTTTATCTCTACCCATTGTGCTATCTGCTGGCATGGGTCTCACTTATCTTGTGGCTTCCTTTGGACACACTGGTGACACACCCTCTCTAATGACCCTACTCTTGCTGAATGTGTATTGGTAGGTTCCTAGTCTCTAGCATCCTCCTTATTCCCCTGATCAGGAGTTCAAGTGGCTCACTGAAATTGCAGGCCACTTTTTGGAAGTTTGTCGTCCTCCCCTGGGTCCTGGCTGGCATTGGTGGGCAAGAACCAAAATATTGGCATTCCTCTTCGTTCTTTTATCCTCCTTGGATTTGGTCACTAAACCTCTGTTGTTGAAAACTCAAAAAGCTATATTTACCTGTTTTGAAGTGGGAGTATTGGGGTTACTCCTAACTTTTGTAATTTTCTCTAGATATCAAGGCACCTTGAGATATAAGATGAGATTGAAGACAGTTGACCTCACATTTGAGATCATTAAGTTCAGTCCTATCTGTCCTATAGGTTAGGCCTGGCATCTGAAAACACTGATTATTTTGTTAGGAGCTGTACTTCTGGAAATTTTAGAGGGAAATTTGTTAGGTAAAAAGAAAATAAAATCATCAAGAACAAAAGAAATCCAGTTTGTATAGTTGATTTGAGCCAAGAAACATAATCCATTTACAGCATTACCAATTTTTACCAAAATATTTAAATGAAAACTAATTTGTCTGTAAAGTGAGTCTAGTTGTATCATAAAGATGAATCTACCTGAGTACTTCTTAGAATCCTCTTCGTGAATCTGATTGCACATGTTTTATAGAAGAATCAAAATTGCAAATGACTAAAGACTTAAAACAGCCACAGTTAGAATTTTGAGAAAAGTTTAGCATTTGACAAAATATTTTATTTATTTTCATGGTATATAGCATTTTAGGATAACAACTATATCTGATAGGATTATACCAGGACTTTCAGGGAATTCATTTTGATCTTAGAAAATCCTATAAATAATTTTTCTTTGTTATCTTAATCACTCATAAATTTCTTTTTTTTTAATTGCTTTATTATTCATATGTGCATACAAGGCTTGGGTCATTTCTCCCCCCTGCCCCCATCCCCTCCCTTACCACCCACTCCGCCCCCTCCCTCTCCCGCACACCCCCTCAATACCCAGCAGAAACTATTTTGCCCTTATCTCTAATTTTGTTGAAGAGAAAGTATAAGCAATAATAGGAAGGAACAAGTGTTTTTGCTGGTTGAGATAAGGATAGCTATACAGGGAGTTGACTCAATAAATTTCTTTTTATAAAATTCATTCTTCACAAACCTGCTTGTCCAGAACCTCTGCAATTTGATAACATCTTTAGTTTGTCCTATTCTTTCTCTTTGCCCCCTTTGAACAATCTAGTCATTTTACCTTAGCACAAAAATAATATTATTTTACCATAAAAATCCTTTCTCATCCAAAAGTATTCTTTTTTAATATTCCTTGCCAAAAATAAATTCCCATACTCATAATTTTCTTCATATATCTCTTTCTTACTTACTGCTTCTTTCTGCCTTGTTTCCTTCCTTAAATTTATATTTTAAAATAATTCTTGGAAGTTTTTAAAGTTGGACAAATTACCCCTTTTTCAATATAATCTTATTGAAGTATTTAATCTAATTCTTTATGCTTTTTACAGTTTTCCCATTAAAAAACAGCTTACATTTCTTCTGTATCCTTTGCATATAGAATTACATGGGTAAACTCAAATTTTTAGCAGGCCTAAATATATTGTCCTTTTGTAGCTTTTGAGAAGCCAGAAGTATTCAAATTTATACTTACAAATATTCAGATACTTTATTACTATCATATACATTTATAAACATTTATCCAATTTATTTTTAACAATTATTTCTAGATTACCTATGAAAATTGAGACATCAGACAAGTACAGTCCATAATTACTTACTTCTTTGCAAAGTAACAAAGTGGCTATATTTGAAATGCAGAAAATAATGTCAGTGCCACGTCAACAGTTCCCTGAACATCCACCAATGTGATGCTGATATCTCTGAGTTATACTGGGGCCCAGGAATCCTCAGGTCTCTTAGTCCAAGTTTTCATTGTCCCTCTCTGAGGACCAAAGCAAGTGGCTACCCAGACAATTCTCTCTGGAGCAAGAGAACACTTCTCCATTTGGTACCTTTCTTTTCAGTAGAAAAGAAAGTAGAAAAAAAAGTAGTTTTGACTCAAGCATCATTATTCCCATTTGGGTAGGTTTTCAGGGGCCTAGTGGTTTAAGATAAGATGGTGGTCAGATAAGGACAGCCAAGACCTGCAGCTTTTTCTCTAGTCTCTTATCATTCTTGGCCTATTCTATCTAATATCTATTGTTATACACCTTGACAGCCTCCTTTATCAAGGTCAACCAGCAGGATCTGGGATCCTGCCTCAAGCTTCTGTAACATCCTTCAGATATTTGTATTCTGTTGTCTTAGAGGTTTTGGAGACTACAGCCACACAGTCCTGATATGAGTTTCTCAGTTCAGGGTCCTGATCAATTTTCATAAAGGCCTGGAGATAGAGACTCCCCCACCTTTCCTCCATTTTATAGAATAGACTAAGCTGGAGAATGGCCTTTTAATTTAAAGACCCATTTTTTGGTTAATGCTCTTAGTCTCCTAATTTGTATTGATGGCAAGCATTGTTGTAAACAAAAATCAGTTTATTTTTCTTGGCATCATCAAACTTAAATTGGCTCCGGTTAGCAATTAGACACTCCAGGGGTGAGCTCTTAGAATGCAGTGAGTCCTTCCCAAGTCTGTAAATCAGTGACCAACAATCACAGATAGTATGGGAGGGCAGGAGTGTCTGTGTTCGTATCTCTCTGTTCCTGGTCTTGTGAGGTCTGTAGTGAAACCAATGGCAAAGATTTAGACAGGTAAGGGTCTAGATAGAATGGAAGGGTAACAGTCTCACAGCCAGGTGGCTGTTGATAGCCATGGGCTTTCAAGAAATCTTTAAGATTTCCAGGTCTTACTCAGTTCAAGAGTGTGCCTCTTCTCAATTGGAAACCGGAAAAGGAGATGCCTTACAAGAGAGGAAAGGTAAGAATTATGAGGTTTTCAATGGCTACAGCCAAAGGGATGTGGACACAGCCTACACATAAACCATACTGGGGTTGCTTAGAAAACCCCACTCTAGGAAAATCGTGTATTGTCTAGGTGACATAGAATCTGACAAGTTGTAGATCCCCACTTGTAGAGGCACAAACAAGAAATAAAGAAATAAAGATGTCCACAAAACACCATTCCACAAGGCCTAAACCAAAATAGTGCCCATAGAAACTACCAGGATACAGTTGTAACCAGTCTGTATCCTATAAAACCTGAGTAACCAAACTCAGGGCCACTGTAGCCTCACTCCACCATCCCATGAGTTTCTACCATTTGATAGAGATTGCAAACCAAAACCAATACTCAATAGAAATAGAGGGAAGGAAGACTGATTACAAAATAGAGAACAGAGGCCAAGGGGACAAAGCATTGTTCAGATGGGAAGAACTGCAAAGCCAGGGATGAAGCAGAGCTTATCAGTCATGATGTCACTAATACAAAGAACCAGAAGGTCTCTTGTCAGTTACAAGGCAGGTTTTTGTCAGTTGCCATCGCTATTGGTCCTCTTTGTTGAGATACTCTAAAGGGAATATTTTATCTGGGTCACCAATGGTTTTGCCAATCTTGCCAACTCTTAGAGCTACCAGCTATTAGTGTTACTGGATATAAGTGTCATCAGCTCAGCCTTGACTTCTTTAGCTCAATTCAATATAGAAATCCTGAAGAGGCAAGAGGCAAGCAAAGCCATCCAAATAAGGCTTTGTTTTTATGTTTCCTTTATTTCCCCTCCTGTCTTCTTAGAATAGTTTTAACAGATCTTAGGTCTCCATTTTTATACATGAGTACATACTATTTCCACCATATTCACCCTCCTTATATCCTTCCCCCTCCCACAGATACCAACCCCCAGGAAGGACTGTTTTAGGTTCCTGTCCTCCATTTCTATTTGTTTAACATATCTATACAGAGAGTTACATTATGACATTTCCATGCATATTTGCATTGTATCCTGAATTGGTTCATCCCCTCCATTTTTCTCCTTTCTACTTTGGTCCTCTTCTTATGGTACTTTCAATTGGCTTAAAAATTCTATATTCATTCTCATATAGAAAAATACATCACACATATTCACCTTGTTTACTTCCTTCTTTTAACCTCCCCATCATGTTAGTGCTCTCCTCTTAGCATGACCTGTTTTTCATTCTTGTCCTTCATTGTTTAGATGTCTGTTCATTGGTCACTGAGATTTTTGCCTTGGTATTATAGCTGTACATGCATTGTGCTTAAGTCAATGTAACCCCCCTCCACTGCACTTCTTCACCCTTTCGCCCCTATCCTGTGTTGTTTAACAGTTCTCAGAGTGTTTCCTTCTGTCTTATTCCTACACATATGTGATCTATTTCATTATTGTTTGCTATCTTTCCTTCTCCTTTGGTCTCCTCTACCAGTCCCACTTTTGGATACATGCTCTATATGTATTTCTTTGCATATATAATATTGGTTGTATTTATATTGAGCTTATGATCCAAATATGAGACAAAACGTGAAGCTTTCGACTTTCTGAACCTGGCTAACTTCACTTAAGATAATGTTCTCCAGTTCCATCCATTTACCTACAAATGACAAAATTTCATTCTTCTTTATGGCAGAATAAAATCCTTTTGTCTTTAAATGTCACATTTTCTTAGTCCATTCATCAGTAATGAGGCATCTGTTTCCATAGCTTGGCTATTGTGAAAAATGCTGCAACAAACATGGGAGTGCAGATGTCTTAGGGTTATGCCTAAGCATAAGAGAGACAGCACATGGGATAGGGTTCTGGGACTGGCTGTATGAGAACACAAGGAGTAAAGTTTATATAATCAAAAAGGCAGGCTGGTGCAGGCACACAGTCAATTGTTACACACAATCTCAGGATTTGTCAGTTCTTGTCAGTTCTTTTCCTTCGGCACCAGGGTTTGCACGTGATATGGCAATCTGCTTATCCAAGTTGGGTCCATCTACTACTCTTGGCTCATAAAAGTTGTGGGAGGTGCTCACTACCACCACTTTAGGTTAAGTTCAAATGTACTGCATATGCAGAGGTTTCAGGAACGCTTTGGGGAGGAATCAGCAGCTCCTGAACTTGGTCATTGGTATAAACATTTTGTTTTTAAAAACTGTTTGCATGCCCTGTATAGCTATCCTTATCTCAACCAGCAAAACCCCTTGTTCCTTCCTATTATTGCTTATACTCTCTCTACAACAAAATTAGAGATAAGGGCAAAATAGTTTCTGCTGGGTATTGAGGGGGGGAGCGGGAGGGGGTGGAGTGGGTGGTAAGGGAGGGGGTGGGGGCAGGGGGGAGAAATAAACCAAGCCTTGTATGCACATATGAATAATAAAAGAAAAATGAAAAAAAAAAAAAAAAAAAAAAAAAAAAACTGTTTGCATTAGGCAGGAAGGCTAGGTATCAGGCTCTTACTTTGACTCAGGAATATCCCCTCTACCTGGCTAAATCAATGTGCTAAGAGTTGTTCAATATCTGCATCTGACTGATTAAACCACTTTTTTGAAAATGACCATAACTTCTCAGAGCTGAATGCAACCACGGTACACTGCAAGCAATGTGAGCCTAGATACCAAAAAAACCAGTTGATTAAACAACTCTTACCACCCAGTTTCCTTTGGTTATGATGCACATGAAAGTTTACCTCCTGAGGACTGTTCTCTTACCACTTCTCTTTGATTAACTCTTGTCCCTATCTCTGCTCTGAAGGTCTAAAACATAAAGCTAACATCTTGCCTCAATCTGACCCTTTTCTTGATTCAAGAAAGTATTTGTTTGATGTGTGTGTGTGTGTGTGAGAGAGAGAGAGAGAGAGAGACAGAGGATTGAATTTAGGGCCTCAGGCTTGCTAGGCAAGTATTCTATGACTTAATCCACACCCTCAGCCCAAGAAAGTATTTCTTAAGTCTCCACTCTGTTTCAGGAACTGTGATAGCTGGGTGGTATGCAGTGGTGGACAAATTCATATAGTCTCAGTCTTGAGGAGGCTTCTAGTCAAGTACAAGTGAAGCACTCCATCCTGAAGCACATTGCACGTATAAGTACGTGAAGAAAGCTCAAGGCTATGAAGCATCCTACTAAGGAGGAGAGGGAAGAATACACAAAATGTACTTTATACAATCAGACAACTATAAATGGAGAATCACATAGAATAGTAAAGCAGTTTTTTACTTCAGGTTCAACTTGTATTTCAAATGGCTGAAAAATCCACCATGGGAAAGTCTCAGCAGGAGTTCCTCTCTGTGGGTAGGGGTTACTTAAAGTCTCATGGGCATCTCATGACCAACTCTGTGGATGGCAAAGGGACCTTAAGGATCCCCTTCCACAAGGTCCTAGGACAATGTATATGCTCTGCTTCTTTCTTCCACTGTTCTCTATACTTCCCACTGAGGGAGAGTGGGGCAGGTAAAACCTTTCGACATAGGGAAGATGGTCTGGCCTTGGGTAAAGTATTTTTTAAAAATCAAACATTATGATATGGCAATTCATTTCTTCCAGTTGTTTCTCTTGCACTTTATCCTGCTAAACTGAAGGTGTCTGCCCCTTCCCCATCTTGTATTACATGAGAAACATTTCTGTTTATTTGCTTAGCAACCAGTACAGGTACCAATAAGATGAAGGAAAGTCCATTCTGCTGCACAAAATAAAATTAAGACAAAGGGCAATGATAGAAGGACCGGAGTAAATGTGATGTGGGAAGGGAAAATGGAGTTTGGGTATTCAAGGAAGGCCAACCTTAGGAAGTGAGATGTTAAAGAGATCCAAACAGAGAGTAAGAATTAGCCAGCAGAAAAGTGAGTTCAGAAATACATCATATAAGAAGGTCCAATGACAGATCCAGGCCAGGAGGTACTGACTTCATAATTCAAAAGCAGACTTTGCACCAGAAAAAAATAGGTGAATGGGGGGGGGTGAATGCCCAATAGAAACCCACTGAAAAATCTCAACAACAGAGTCATCATAGATTTATATTTTTAAAGTTGAGTATTTTCTTCTCTATTGATTGTGTTTGGAAATCTTGGTATGAACCTGAAAACCTCTAAAGAATGAGTCAAGTATGGATGCTGCTAACTGGCAGCTAATGTTGTGGCCTGGCACCCGTGGCTCACACAGGTAATCCTAGCTACTTGGTAGGCTGAGATATAGAGGATCATGGTTGGAGGTCGGCCTGGACAGAAAGTTGTGAGGCCTCATCTCAATCAATAATTGGACACAGTAGTTCACACGTGTAATCTCAGCTACACAGAGGCTGAGATCAGGAAGATGGCAGTTCCAGACTAGCCCAGGCAAAAAGTTTGTGAGATTCCCTCTCAAGTGAAGGATCTGAGTGTGGTGGTACATGCCTGTCATCCTAGCTATGGCAGAAAATATAAATAGGAAGCCTGAGGTCCTCGCCTGCATGGCAAAAAGTAAGACCCTATCTCAAAAACAACCAGAGTAAAAAGAGATGGGGTGTGGCTCAGTAGAGAGGTAGAGTGCCTGCCTAGAAACACAAGGCCTGAATTCAAACTGAAAAAATAGATAAATGATGCTATCGTTACTAGAATTGCTGCTAATCAGAGTAGAAATGCTAGGTCCATTTGGACTGGCCAGAGTGTCTTCTATTTGTTTATGTCTTGTCGGAGTCATTGCCCAATGGAGATTTAGCATGTCTCTGAAATCATCACACTGTGACCAACCCATGCCAGTTCAGATTCTAGTTCATACCAGGGACAGAGAAATAATAGCTCAGCGGTGATTTTAGTAGTTGAAAGTCAAGTGATCCTCCAAATAACTGTGAATTCCTAAAAGACAAACACTGTTTCCCCAGATACATCACATTAATCCACTCTTAAGATAAACTTATAGATTCAATGCAAGAAGGAGCAAATGAAAAAAGAAAAAAATTACAACAAAGCTGTGTGTTGTGTTTGGTTTATTGGCTTCAAAATCATTTTCCTAGAAAAACTTATTTAAGTGGTCTCTCTGAGAGCAATGAGGAAACTCCAGAACTCCAAGGAGGCAAAATAGAATAAAAGAAATTGCTAATGCCTAGAAAATGTCCTAATAGAAAGATTATTACACAAGATTCAATTAAAAATCAAACTCAACTAGTTTCAACCTTCTGATTAAATTTCTTTTAGTAAAAATTCAATTTGTTTTAGACTTCTACTTTTCATGTTTGACAGAAGGGTTTGCAAATAAAACATGGTATTTCCCACAACTGAAGAATTGATTCAACTGAGAACATTGTTTTAATCCTTAATTGCTCTTAAGGGTAGCGATCAATAAATAATAGGCCCCTGACAGCTCTCTCAGAGCAACATTGAAACAGGACTCAAGCATGAAATATAAAAACTTTACAACCTGCAAAATTAGACATTCAGCAATAGGTGCTAAA
Source organism: Castor canadensis (assembly GCF_047511655.1). Lineage (NCBI taxonomy): Eukaryota > Metazoa > Chordata > Mammalia > Rodentia > Castoridae > Castor > Castor canadensis. The sequence goes on from NC_133386.1 coordinate 146,872,323, forward strand.
ATATATGAGCACAGAACAGAAGATGTAGTATAGAGATAAAGCAAATGCCTAGTGTGTGCAAGGTCCTGGGTTGAATCCCTAGCAAAAAGCACACAATACACACAATTGATAGCATATAACTTATAGCTATATAATATGCATATATATTTATATATATATATATATATATAAAGTGTGTATATTCATTAGTTGTCCATGAAGAATCTATCACACAGAAATAATTTTGTTTCAATATATAAGAACTTATGAAATTAGATGTTTATTAAAACATCATCTTAATGACAATACTCTAGTAATTACATGGATATTGATAATAGAAAGATAGATGAATAGACTGTTACATCAAAAGTTACAGAAACTTATGAACCTCTTCAAAATAAATAATAAGAGTGTTAAAGGACAATGATCCCTGATATTTCAAAGTTGGAGAACTCAATAAATTAAACATACTCTTACCAAGAAATGTGATCTACTTTTACAATGTATTACATTTATAAGCAGCTCAGTTGAACAATGTCCAAAAATGGCATGGTTCACAAGAAGTCATAATGTGTGTAAAACCACCTTTTCTCTCCATAATTTCATCAAGGCCCTTTTCATCTCATTGTTTCTCAGGCTGTAAATAAGTGGATTCAGCAGAGGTGTAAGCACTGAATAAGCCAATGACATCACTTTCTTGGTATCTGCTGAATACCCAGATTTGGGTTGTAAATAAGTCAAGCTAGCTGTGCCATAGAAGAGGGTGACTGACGTGAGATGAGAGGCACAGGTGGAAAAGGCCTTTTGCCTCCCAGTTGTTGATGGCATCTTCAGGATGGCAAAGAGAATTTTAATGTAAGACAAGAGTATAAACAAGAAGGGAACCATGACAATCAAAATAGTGCCTGTGAAGGCATAGATTTCAAACAGGAAGATGTCTGCACATACAAGCTCCAGTACTGGGGGAGCTTCACAAGACAGATGATTGATTTCATTGGATCCACAAAAGGGAAAACCAGTTACCCATGTGGTTGGCACTATAGCCACCATGATCCCCGAGACCCACGAGAACATCACTAATTTCACAAAAACCCTTCTGTCCATAATCACCGGGTAGGCCAGAGGATGGCATATTGCAGCATATCTGTCATAAGCCATTGCTCCCAGGAGAAAACATTCAGTCCCACCAAAAAGAAGAATGAAATACATTTGTGCAAAACAGCCAGCAAAAGAGATGGTCGTTTTCTTGGTGGACAAGACCACCAACATTTCAGGCATGATGGTTGCACTGAAAGCCACTTCCACCACGGATAAATTCTGCAGGAACAGGTACATGGGGACATGGAGATGCTGGTCCAGCAGGATGGCAGCTATAATGATGGTATTTCCCACCAGGGTCACCAGATAAATCACCAAAAAAGCCCCAAATATCTGATTTTGGAGTTCAGGAAAGTTAGAAAAGCCCAACAAGATGAATGCAACCACAGAGCTTTCATTTTGCCTCCTCATCTCAGTAGTGGGGTTTTATATTGCCCTTAAGGACACAGTATACAAAGAATGAAGTCACATTCCAGTAGCTGAGAACTGCAGCCTGAATTCCTCCCGAAATATTCTGGCAAAGCATGAGAAAAGGATCCCATCCTTACAAAATAATTACATTGGCAATTTTGGAGAACAGCTAGATACTAGGATTAATGAATATTTCAAATATTAAAAGAAAAAATGGAGAATTCTGGCTTAGAAATATGATCTGAAATTTCAAACTCTATCAACTTTCTATGTCAAGTTTTATACTATGTAATTTGAAATTTAGAGAAAGCCATTATGTAATTATAAATACTTATAACTATGTGTCTGATCCAAAAATATTGCTACAGGTATCATTTATTTTACTCAATATTAAGTAAATATATATATATATATATATATATATATATATATATATATATATATATATATATATATATCTTAAGGCCATAAAGAATAAAGGGTGAAAAGTAGATTAATTTTTAAAAACTAGCCCAAAATGTTTTACACAAACCTGATGACTCAATTGTGGCATATTTTATATGCATTGATCTGAAATATTCAGTACATTTGAAATGAACAGAGTTGTATATGACAGTTAAAGATGACAACATTCTGTAGGAACACACAGGAGAGGGAGTTCTAGTTCAGATGAACCTATTTAGGTGAAGCCAAGTGAATACGTGAAGAAGGCTCAGTCTTACTGGTTTCTATCTGGCCCAGACCTGGAGAATTCTATTGTAAGGACCTTCAACGTAAAATTTTAAGACTAAATCTCTAAGGCCCACCTTTGTGACCAAGTTTAAAAAAGAAAAGTTTCATTGTTTTTATCACTGTGGAAATATAATTTTAAAGTTTCCACTCTTTCCTCCTCTGTACCTCTTTTTCCTCTCCTGTTCTCATCAAAAGGTTTGTGAATTATTAATTACTCAACAAGCTCTCATCAACTAACAATCATTTTGTGGGCTCTGTATGGTCAGGAACACATCAAAGTCTACAGTCCAATAGAAAGAAAACATAATACATAAAATACCCATGACTTTTATCCAGCATGCTACATGAAATGGAACTTCCTCCTACCCTAGAGATCTTAAACCTATCTCTTATATCTCCCTCTATATTTCCCATAATTACCAACTGACATTATGTTTCTGTATATAAAAACCTAATTCCAATTCCCCCACTACAGCATATCTCCCAGAGAGCAAAGATTTTGTTTGCTTCTTGGCTATGTACACAATGCCTACAACAATCCCTGCCTCATAAGTGACATTAAACAAATATTTCTAAAGTATATGCATGGAAGAAATTAGGAAACTCTACAATATAAGGAACAAGGTTTCTAAAATAAAAATGAAGCTAATACACAACACAATGGGGAAACCATTGAAAAGTAATAACAAGTTGTTTGGAAATTTAAATGAGGGAAATAGTGCAATTGAATGGCAGGGAGAGTTACCAACCACAACCACAGGATGCCTTGATGGAAAGGCCCTCAGGTGGGAGAAAGAAGGTACAAGGAGGAAGACTGACTGGCTCAAAGCAGAAGGTCCTTGATGATATCAAAGTACTAGAATGGAGCTTAGTGACTTTTGTATGCGGTGTTTGAGAGCCAGAGGAATTCACCAGGAAACATGAGGAATTCAGGTGGACACAGGGAGCTGAAAACATATAATGTCATCATGAATGCAGATCTGTAGGACATCAAAAACAGTAGACAGCAAGTTGAATTATTCCTGAGTTAAAATCACAGTCATGTACTAAAGTCAAATATCTGTGTTAATCCTAATAATTATATGTATTTTGAATTCCAAAAAATCTAAATACAGTAAAATAGACTTTTTAGCACAAAATATTTAAACTCACTTATACTGACTCAGAAGACCAAAAATCGTATGTTCTCCCTCATATAAGGTCTTTAGATCTAGAGCAAATACAGCAATGTTGTTGGACTTGGGTCACATAACAAGGGGAGAACACATATGGGAGGTATGGGGATAGGTGGAAATCCCAAAACATGAAAGTGTTTGATGTCCCCACTGCAGAGGAACTGATACAGAAACCTGAAAATGACAGAGGTCAACATGAGAAGATCAGGAACCAGTGTAAAGCTCAGTTACAGATGAATCAACCTGGGTTGTAACACATTGTACATGGAAGCAATGCTAGGAATCTCTCTGTATAGCTGTCCTTATCTCAACTAGCAAAAACGCTATGTCTTTCTTATTATTGCTATGTCTACTCTTCAATGGAACTGGAGAAAAGCACAGAACAGGTTCTGCCTGGAAGCTAGGGGAAAGAGGAGAGAGAGTGGGAGAGGAGGTCAGGGGGGAGAAATGACCCAAACAATGTACACACATGTGAATAAATGAATAATAAAAAAGCAAAAAAATATATAAATGACTGACCAAAAAAAAGGCACAATATCAATTCAGTGGTAGGTTTTTTAAAGTGAGAAAATACAAAGTATCACAATAGAAATACAAATAGGAAACATTTATAGGACTCACTAAAAGCTATAATGGAACAAAACTATCCTTTTTTTCCTGATAGGAAGGAGGTTGAACTCAGGCCTCAAGCATTCTACCACGGAGCTCCATTCTCTACCCCAATAAAATTATCTTCCATAGCAATGAAGGGTAGGTTTGGTGGACCACAACTGAGTACATTTCAAAATAGGTAGTAGAGATTTCAAATGTTGCCAACACAAATAAATGATGAATGTCTGAGGGGATAGAAATGCCAATTAGCCAGATTTAATGATTACACATTTTATACATGCATTGAAATGTCACACTGTGCCTCATAAAGATGTGCTATTACTCTGTATCAATTAAGAAAAAAATATATACTTAAAAATAAAGAACAAAAAAAAGTATCATGAGTGGTAAAAAATCATTGACCTTGATTGCTCCCTTTTTTTCTGTAACATGAAAGACACTCATTGCCATAGATAATTCTCTGCCAAGTACTACTACTGAAACAGGACACTCCATTTTTAATGTTTCAGCCTGTCAACTGAATTATTGACCAAATTCTCCAGTTGCAAACTTCTAGAATTTTATGATTAGTTTGCACAAAGTACTTATGACTAAAATTATGCCCTGTGCTTTTCTCTGAAAAGAAATGAAAAAACAAATTACCAAAACCCAAAGTCTACTGATTCAAATGACTCAGCAGTGCCTGGTGATCCCTGAGTACTGAGGCAGCTCTTCCACAGCATCTCCATCCATCATTGAGAACTATAAGAAAACCCACTAACCTGCACACAGAAGAGGCTGCACTTGCTTACCTATGGTTTCTGGCTCTATAATGTTCATGCTACTTTATTAGCAGTTTGACCAATGCAAAAACTTTGAAATCATAAATATGATTTAGGGGTTTAGTACATTGATTTTATAACATTGTATGAAAAAGAATCATGTGCCCTAGAGAATCCTTCCCTGAAGGACCTGGAATCACTCCACACAGGTCTTATCATAATTTTGTATGAAAATTTAAGAAGCTTTAATTTAGCCCCTCAGGTGAGAAAACTCAGGAGAAAAAGCTTGGAGCACCACTCCTTTGTATGTCCATGGAGAATGAACGCCCTTTACACAAGAGAAAACTTCAGCATCTCTCTGTTGAGAGAGGTAAAAGAAGAAGCTAAATCAATGTTGTAAACAGGAAAAAGGGTGGAATGGGATGAAGGAAGGATCCATGGAGTGTGACCTAGAGGCAGAGGATTTGATTGGACAAAATGCACAGTTTGTGCAATGCTGGGAAACAAGGTAATGCAACAGACTCAGGTGTCTGTATAGAAAGTCTGGTTGCCTCCATCTCCAGAATTTTCATCTTTTCTACTATAAAAATAGTCAATGAAATTTTTTAGAAAAAAATATTAATCAGACAAAGGACTGATAACCAGAATATACAGGGAACTTAAAAAACTAAATTCTCCCAAAACTAATGAACCAATAAAGAAATGGGCAAGTGAACTAAACAGAACTTTCTCAAAAGAAGAAATTCAAATGGCCAGAAAACACATGAAAAAATGCTCACCATCTCTAGCAATAAAGGAAATGCAAATTAAAACCACACTAAGATTCCACCTCACCCCTGTTAAAATAGCCATCATCAGCAACACCACCAACAACAGGTGTTGGCGAGGATGCGGGGAAAAAGGAACCCTCTTACACTGTTGGTGGAAATGTAGACTAGTACAACCACTCTGGAAAAAAATTTGGAGGCTACTTAAAAAGCTGGACATCGATCTACCATTTGATCCAGCAATACCACTCTTGGGGATATACCCAAAAGACTGTTACTCCAGAGGCACCTGCACATCCATGTTTATTGCGGCACTATTCACAATAGCCAAGTTATGGAAACAGCCAAGATGCCCCAGCACTGACGAATGGATTAAGAAAATGTGGTATCTATACACAATGGAATTTTATGCAGCCATGAAGAAGAACGAAATGTTATCATTCGCTGGTAAATGGATGGAATTGGAGAACATCATTCTGAGTGAGGTTAGCCTGGCCCAAAAGACCAAAAATCGTATGTTCTCCCTCATATGTGGACATTAGATCAAGGGCAAACACAACAAGGGGATTGGACTATGAGCACATGATAAAAGCGAGAGCACACAAGGGAGGGGTGAGGATAGGTAAGACACTTAAAAAACTAGCTAGCATTTGTTGCCCTTAATGCAGAGAAACTAAAGCAGATACCTTAAAGCAACTGAGGCCAATAGGAAAAGGGGACCAGGAACTAGAGAAAAGGTTAGATCAAAAAGAATTAACCTAGAAGGTAACACCCACGCACAGGAAATCAATGTGAGTCAATGCCCTGTGGGCAAAATAGTTTCTGCTGGGTATTGAGGGGGTGGGGGGGAGAGGGAGGGGGTGGAGTGGGTGGTAAGGGAGGGGGTGGGGGCAGGGGGGAGAAATGAACCAAGCCTTGTATGCACATATGAATAATAAAAGAAAAAAATAAATAAATAAAGACAAAAAAAAAAAAGAAAAAATATTATTACAGTTGCTTTCATACATAAGGCTTCTTGACTGTAAGTTAAAAGATGTGGACTAACATGTATGACTTTGAAGACATCACTGAACTTCTCTGCCTTTTTTTTGCAGATTTTCTTTTTTTTTTTATTCATTTATTCATATGTGCATATATTGTTTGGGCCATTTCTCCCCCCTACTACCCACTCCCTCCCTCTCCTCCCCACCCACCTCGCTTCCAGGCAGAACCTGTCTGCCCTTTTCTCCAATGTTGTTGAAGAGAAGACATAAGCAATAATAAGAAAGACATAGTGGTTTTGCCATTTGAGATAAGGATGGCTATTGAGAGATTCCTAGCATTGCTTCCATGCACATGTATATTACAACCCAAATTGATTCATCTCTACCAGACCTCTTTACTACTTCCCACTCACCTTCCCATATTGACCTCTGTCATTTTAAGGTTACTGTGTTAGCTCCTCTGCAGTGGGGACATCAACACTTTTAAGTTTTGGGTTTTCTACCTATACTCATTCCTCCCATATGTGCTCTCCCCTTAGCATATGACCCAATTCCAACAACACTACTGCATTTGCCCCAGATCTAAAGTGTGCACATGAGGGAGAACAAAAGATTTTTGATTTTCTGAGCCTGGATAACCTCTCTCAAGATGATGTTCTCCAGTTTCATCCATTTACTTGTAAATGACAAGACTTCATTCTTCTTCATGGCTGGGTAAAATTCCATTGTGTATAAATACCACATTTTCTTAATCTGTTCATCAGTAGTGGGGCGTCTTGGCTGTTTCCATAACTTGGCTATTGTGAACAGTGCTGCAATAAATATGGGAGTGCAGGTGCCTTTGGAGTAACCTGAGTTGCATTCATTTCGTATATCCCTAGGAGTGGGATCGCTGGATCATATGGCAGATCTATATTTACTTTTTTAAGAAGCCTCCATATTGTTTTCCAGAGTGGTTGCACTAGCTTGCATTCCCACCAGCAGTGTATGAGGGTTCCTTTTTCCCCAAATCCTTGCCAACACCTGTTGTTGTGGTTGAACTTCTCTGCTTCTATTGCTTCTCTGCAAAGAAAAATATTGTCATTAACTTCATAGAGCATGTATGATAATCAGAACCTCAGAGCTCAGTCTAAAGAGGGTAGAGAAGTGAAAGAGACCACAAAGACTCTGCCTCAGGGGAACACAGACCTTGAAAAACTTGCAGGTTTGGCTTCATCCAGGATTTATACAGTATACCTGACCCAAGTTCTCCTTCTCTACTTCTCTCTTCTGATTTCTAGGAGTTGGTTCCTTCTCAAGAAACTTCTCTCCTCCTGGCAGCAATAAGGCTACTGACTGCACTTAAAGATGCTGTCTTTCTAATCCATATCCAGTGGGAAATGGACCACACTCATCCTGAGGGAAGGGGGTTTTCATTCATAGAATCCAATCCAAGAACCCCTCATAAACCATTCACCATGGCAGGATTAAAGCCCAGACATTCAGCAGTAGCATACTTCAAGAATGGAAAGTACTGCTGAGATGTTTTCATTAATCATACCCCATAAGACCCCATGAGGGCTCCCTTATAATACCAGTATGTCCTATGTGTGGATGTCAATGATTGTATCACAGTTGACAGACAAGTTGTGAGCAGTCATAAAGATGTAATGATGTGTGCACTTTTCTATATGTATACTAAATTTCAATGAAACGTATGTGAACAGTATATCAGACATGTTAAAAAGGATAAAATGGAATGTATATCAATTACTAATTCAAAGGCAAAATATCATTTTGATATAACAATGATCAAATAGAGGAAATTAACACACCTTCCTGAATGTTTGAGAAAGCAAATAGATAACAAAGAAATACATATGGGAAGATTTAAATAATAGACTATTGAATAGTAATTAGATTAAGTATGAGATAAAAAGAACATATTTTATGTCCCTAACTATATAAATTCATTCCAAATATCTGTAAAATCTTTAAGAAAATTGATTTTTGCCAGAAAGAAAATATTAATCAAAGTACAATGTAAGCATGTGTGAAATACCATGGTGAAACACCTTTGCATTTCACTAATACACACTAAATATATACTAATCAAAATAAAATTAATTAAATATGCATTTATTAAAAGAAAAAACCTTAACAAATTACAAATTTGTAGACTTTACACAAACAGCATTCTTTCTGATAAAACTGAAGAAAGAATCAAAAATAGAAAGGAAAACTGAAGTGTGGAAGCAAGAAAATAAGCTAAAAGTAGAGGGTAAATCTCATCCTAGTTTAATAAAAATGTTATATATGCACACACTTGAGTATGTTTACAGCCATAGGAAATTTAGAAATAGTGCACATCAACCAATTTTAACGAATATTTCCAAGAATGGGACTGTGTATGAAAGTGGAGTATTTTTGAGAGACATCTTTGCATTTTTATTTTATACATATTCTGCTTTGAATACATTACTCTTGTAATAAATAAAAATAATACTTTTAAAAACAGGAAATAAAATTCAGTTTTCTAAACAGCAAAGAAGAGATGTCACTGTCCTAGAAATTACCCTAAACAATAAAGTTAATTTGAAGGAGGAATAAACAAAAACTGGGACATATCTTACCCTAAATTACAATATGGGAGAGGGACTGACAGATGCAGTGAGGACTAAAGAAGGTGTGTGTGGTTCAGCAGAGATCCTGCAGGCAGTTAAGACAAAGACAGAAGAGCCTCACTCTACAGAGTGTAGTTCCCAAAGTGTGGTCCCTGGGTCAGCAGCACAGAACCCCAGGCATGTTTTAGAGATGCACTTTACCACATTATCAAATTCCACTGCAGGTCTACTGCAACACAGATTCTTTGGGTGGGGTCCAAACATATGTGTCTTAGTATCTATCTGGGTAATACTACAAGGAATTAAATATGCTGTTATGACATATTTGCTATATAAATTAAAGGCACCTGAGGTCAGAGGAGTAACTTCATTCTGTCTCTTAGAAGCAGGAGATGACGTTCCCATGTAAAGATGCAGCATCCTTATCCTCAAGAGTGAGAAACTGAGACAAAGAGAAGTTCATAAAATAACTCGTTTTAAGCTTCTGCACATTTCTTTAAAACGGTTGTGCAACTCAGTATATAGGTAACTGTGTTTCTTCATTCTTCATTTCTTGATAATGGCTTTCCTTAACTATCATGCATCAATTCAATTCTCAGACCTGGACAGGACCTTGTGAGTATGGAGGTAGAATTTTTCTACTACTACATTCTGATGCACACTGAAATTTGAGAATCATTACAGTGGAACAACCCAGAGAACACAAGCATAGTCCTCTTGTTTCAGCAATGAGAACTGGATGGGAAGACTGCTGATAACAATTAACCTGCACCTGTTTTGACTCAAGAAAGAAGCAGGTATGCATGGATGACCAAAGGATCACATGGATCTATGATAGTTTTATGAAGTAATCTGTCAGTAAGATTATACCATACAACATAAGCTTAAATTATCCATGCCAAGGTAGAGTAGAGAAAAAAAATAACTAACCTTTAGCATAAATATTACTCTGTGTTATTCAGCAATACTTCTCAAATATTAAAGTGCATCAAGTTACCTAGGAATCTTGTTAAAATGCACATTGGAATTTATAATGCCTGCCTCAAGATTAAAGGGAGTTTGTGAGGAATATTTCTGCTAATCATGGATCATTCATGCTGACTTGAAACATGACCTGGTCTCTTCTCCAAACAACCATTATGCAGATTTTTGGTCAAGAAAGAACACACCATTTCAATAATGCAAAATGATCCAAAAATATTTCATGTTGCAGTAACACAGAGAAACTAAAGAGAAAAGGAGGAAAGGAATGAACAAAAGCAATAAATAACATATTAAGAATATTCAATAAAGCAACATGGTATAGATATAAGTTGACACTAGAAGTAGACCTAAAATTTTCAAAGCCTTTCCAAGTAAGTATCTGTCTGAAATTTAAGCACAAACCAAAACTAAGTGCATACTCAGGAAGACATGGAAAAGCAACAAATTGGATAAAACCTTAATTAATAGAGGTCAAGAAAAGTGATGAATTTTGAAAATCACAAATATGATATCCATATGGAAAGTATCACTAAACACTACCTACAGAAAAATAGTGCAAAAGAGAGAACAGAATGGCTGGAGGCCTGACTTAAGAGGTAGAGCACTTCATTATCAACAGTAAGAACCCAGGTTCAATCACCAGTACTGAGCAGAATGTGGTGGCACACACCTGAAATCCCAGCTACTCAGAGGGTGGAGGCAAGAGGACTGCAAGCTCAAAGCCAGCTTGAGTAAAGTTAGCAAGAGCCTGTCTCAAAATCAGAATAAAAACAAAAGGGCTGGCTGCATACTCACGTAGTAGAACACTTGCCTAGCATTGGGAGGCCCTTGGTTCAATCCCCAGTACCACAAAAACTGAAATGGGAGAAATGATAGAATAATCAAGCAAAATGAAATGGAAAGAAATACAATTTTAAATACAGTGAAAAATACAGACTTAAAGAGCTAACAAATGACCCACTACATGTGCAATTGATATCCCTGTGATTTAAAAATATTCAAAAGATTGATTCATGAAAAGGGGATATAAGATGTATCTATCTCATAACATTTTGTAGGATTAGAAAGAAAGGCAAAGCTCTTGAAATAATGCCTGGCATAGAAGGACTCCACACTGTGTTAAATTTTACTATTATAGTTACTGTAATAGTGATATGGTTAAATATTTTCTTTTTTCTATTTGTTTCTTTTCTTTTCTGGGGTTTGAACTCAGAGCCTACACCTTGGGCCTCTCCACCAGCTCTTTTTTGTGATAACTTTTTTCAAGACAGGGGACTATTTGTCTGAGCTGGCTTCAAAACACGATCCTCCTGATTAGCTAGGATTACAGGTGTGAGCTATCAGCGCCTGGCTTCTTTTCTTTTTATTTCTTTTGTTTGTTTGTTTGTTTGTTTTAGAGATACAGTGTCTCTCTGTGTTGCTCAGCATGGCACCAACTCCTGGCTCAAGGGATCCTCGTCTCAGGCTGAGTAAACTAGACTACAGGTGAATGAAACAGACCTAAGCTGCATACCCTACTATTATAACAGACTCTTACATTAACTCTAACAGCAGCAGCACCCTTTCCTTTTATAGATGAAGAAGCTAATGGTCAGAAGGGTTATATAACTTTCAAAGACCTAAAAGACGGCAGGACCAGTTCTTGAAACTATGTTTTTAGGTTTTTATTTGTTTGTTCTTATTTTTTGGAGACAGAGACTCACTACGCAGCCCAGGATGCTCTTGAGAGGCAATCCTGCCTCTCATCTGCTGGGATTAGAGCCATGCACTACCACTCCCAGCTGACTTTGTCTATTTTGATGAATACTCCTGGAGTTCCCATTAAGCCATGTTTCAATGATATAATATTAGGCATTTTGAATTACCAACAATGAATAGTGTATATTTAATTCAAATTTATAATTTCTAATTCATACACAATTTCTACTACTTCTCATGTAAATGGTATTAACCTGTGTCTAATTCTAGCATAAATAGTTCTATATTTAAATATGTATCTGCTTTAATTGAAGATCAAATGCATGTTAAGGGGTACTTATTTCCATCTAGTAGAGCCTTGGTGTGTCACTCCCAATATATCCTTTTCCTCTCTCAATTTAAAGCATGAATACAATACAGTTTTAGTTACATTGTGGCAGAGATGGAGATGCAATGCTGAGATTCTCCTGTAAGAAAAGACTTGCTGCATAGTTGCAAAGACATGGTTAATCCATTTCTGTGAGCTACATTCATATCAGCCTCAGCTTTTCATCTGAGGTCACTGTCTTATTGGAAAGGCTCTAGTCAAAGACTGAACAATGATCTAGGATTCTGACCCATTACAGTGTCCCTAATGGACACTCCAGAGCAACCTATTAGGCCTAAAGAAGACACTGACAGACCTGCTTGGTCCTCACAGTGCACCTCCTTCTAGTCCTGCTTCAGTTTTTTTAGTTCCCAAGCATTTATACTCCTAAGGACATCCCATGCGTTTGCTTACAAGACACACAGACCCTTCTTAGCACAAAAGGTTCTCAGTACATATAAAATAGGACCAGAAAGTGGATATTTATAACCTGTTGGCCAGGAGGATCTCAACTTAGATAGATGTGCAACCAACACCTGGCACACCACAGTAGCTCAGTGATAAGAGTTTTCAGGTATAATGACCTGAAATTATACACCACAGAGGAAATGCACTGGCCACTGCCATGATTCTGTGTTAAAATACACGAGGCCACTGAGGATGTTATACATGAGGATGTTACATGTGAGGGTACTGGAATTGTTCCTAAATTGTGTTGATCTGCACATAATGCTGAATGCAGTCATTAAAATGAAGTTTGAGTGCAAGGAAGAAAAAAAAGCCTTTATCTCTTCTAAACAGAAAGCAGAAAATGCTGGAGCTCCATTATGTTGTCACACAGCACTGGGGGTGGAAGGGCACTTAGCACTAGGCTGAAGTAGCCTATAGAATTGCGTGTAACCATATATGGGTTAAATCTTGTTTTTAATTTTATTGCCTCTGTAACCTGCTTACAAGGGTAAATAAGGTGAGACCCCTTTGATCTCAGGGCTCAGCCTTTGGACAAGAGTCTGCTGGGTCTGTGCTCACCAATAAAACATTGCTTCCTGCTAAACTGCCTCAATGTCGCATATCTCAGCTAGCAGCTTCCTGCAATGATGTAGGACCTAAACTAACAGGGCAAAAGCTCAGAAAAATAATTGAAGCAAGAAGGGTTGAGGATATGACATAAGTGCCAGAGCACATTAGCCCTGAGTTCAAACCCCAATAGTAATTTAAAAAAAAAAGGAATCACAGTGCTTGAACTTCAAATACTACGATTTACCCCTTTATTCCCAGCCATGGAGATATAGTAAGAGCAGTAGAACTCACATGACACAGAATCTATAAAAAGGTCCTTCATTATTCTGTAAGTGCAACATGAAAATAGGACACAATCATGAAATTGTTCAACTATGACAATTGTGAAACCATTTGTTCTGAAAAGGTCATAATTAGTAAGATGATCTAAGACACTCAGCAAATAGTCACAACTAGTTAACTACATTGTTCTGCAATAAACAGTGGAAATGAATCATTCATCATTCATAAACAGTGTCTGAGGACATTTTGCCCTCAAACAGAAATGCAACAAAAGTCTCCAAAATACTAGTCTGTAAGTGAAAATGATAGTAATTTTGCCAAGTGAGAGTTTAGGAAACTTCCCATACAGTTCTCTGAACACCAACATTACATAAATATTTATAAAAATACTAAGAGAAATGAAGTTTGGGATTATTAGCTGTGTGAATTCATGGTAGTTTGATACCACCCCCCCCCAAAAAAAACCACATTTTTAAAATCTTAATGGAATAATTTTTCTACTCAGAAATAAAATTCTTATAATGTTCCTGCTGTCTTGAAACTCTAGCTGTCATGGAGGCTCAGTGGGACTTCAGGTCAGTGTGATGTAGTTAGAAACATTTTTACAAGTAATTTGTAGTGATTATTAGAATATATAAGCACAAAACACTTCATCCAGTCAGTTCTCCTTTGAGAAAGCAATCACACAGAAATAAAATCATCAAGCATAAAAAGTGCATGGTCTTAATGACAATACTCTAGTAATGACCTAGAGAAACGGATGAATACATTATTACATCATGAGATATGAAAACTGGCATATACCATTAAAAATGACTACAGTTTTTAACAGAGAGGGATCCTCTATATGTTTCCCAACCTAGAGAAATCAACATATTAAACATTCTCAGACCAAGAATTTGTTTTTACCAATTAGCCAATTCATACAGAATTCAGTGGGGTGATGTTGAAATATCACAGGACTTCTCAGCATGTCACACTGTGTGTAAAGTCACTTTTCTTTGCCATAATTTCATCATGGCCCTTTTCATCTCATTGTTTCTCAAGCTGTAGATAAGTGGATTCAGCAGAGGTGAAAGTAATGTATAAGCCAAGGATATAAGTTTCTTGGTGTCTGGTGAGTATGTGGATTGGGGTTGTAAATAAGTCAAGCTGGCTGTGCCATAGAAGAGGGTGACAGATGTGAGATGAGAGGCACAGGTGGAAAAGGCCTTTTGCCTCCCAGTAGTTGATGGCATCTTCAGTATGGCAGAGAGAATTCGAATGTAAGACAAAAGGATCAACAAGAAGGGAACCATGACAATCAAAATAGTACCTGTGAAGGCATAGATTTCAAACAGGAAGATGTTTACACATACAAGCTCCAGTACTGGGGGGCCCTCACAAAAGAGATGATTGATTTCATTGGGGCCACAAAAGGGAAAATGAAGTAACCACGTGGTTGGCACAGTAGCCACAATGATCCCTGAGAACCACGAAAGCATCAATAAATTCACAAAAACCCTTCTGTTCATAATCACTAGATAGTTCAGAGGATAGCAGATTGCAGCAAATCGGTCAAAAGCCATTGCTCCCAAGAGAAAACATTCAGTCCCACCAAAAAGAAAAATGAAATACATTTGTACAAAGCAGGCCACAAAAGAAATGGTGGCTCTCTCCGTGCACAGGACCACCAGCATTTCGGGGAAGAAAGCACCAAACATCTGCTCTTGGACTTCAGGAAAGTTAGAAAAGCCCAACAGGATGAATTCAGCTACAGAGGTTTCATTTTGCTTTCTCATCTCAGTAGTGGAGCCTATATTGTTTTGAAGGACATAGTATGTGAAGAATGAAGTCACAGTCCAGTAGCTGAGAGCTGCAGCTTGCACTCACCCCATATATTCTGGCAGAGCATAAGAAAAGGATCCCATCCTGACAAAAAATTATGTTGGCAATTTTGGAGAATGGCTAAATACTAGGATTAATAAATTTTTCAAATATAAAAAGGAGGAATGGAGAATTCTGGCTTAGAAATCTGATCTGAAATTTCAAACACTATCAAATTTTTATGTCAATTTTATACTATGTAGTTTAAAATTTAAATATAGCTTCAATGTAATTATAAGTGCTTATAACTATGACTCTGATCCCAAAATATTGCTACAATATTGCTCTATATTATGTAAATGTATATTTAAGACCATAAAAAATAAAGTATAAAAAAGTAGATTGATTAAAAAAGCTAACCCACAATTTTCTATACAAATGATTCGGCTATGACAAATTTTATATATGTTTATTTAAAATATTCATTACATTAAAAAGGAACAGAGTTACATACGATAGTTAAAGGTGACAACATTCTGTAGGAAAACACAAGGGAGGAGGCATAGTTTAGATGCATCTATATTGGGTGACACCTAGTGAATACATGAAGGGAGCTCAGACTTATGAGTTTCTGTCCAGTCTGGACTTGGCCAATTCTATTACAAGGAATTTCAGTGTGAAATTTTAAGGCTAAATCTCTAAGGTCCATTCTTGTGATCATAATAACATTTTTTTAAAGCTCACTTTTTGATCATTATGAGCTATAATTTAAAAGTTTCTACTCTCTCTCCCTGTTTCTCTCTTTCCTCTCTCATTCTTCTACTCATCAAGAGGTTCATGAAATTATCAATTGCTCAAAAAGCTCTGATTAACTAACAACTATTTTGTAGTTTCTATATGATCAGGAACACATTACAGTCTAATGTTCAACAGGAGCAAAGCACAACACATAAACACTTTTTTCAAAAGTGGAGGACAGAAAGTAAAACAGGTCCCATCTGGGGGTGGCACGAGTGGGAGGGGGGAAGATATGAACAAAAGGAGTAGGAGGGTGAAAATGGTAGATATATGTACTCACGTATGAAAATGGAAAAATGAGACCTGTTGAAACTATTCTAAGAATCAGGGGGATGAGGGATACAGGAGAATAATGGAGGAGGTGAATTTAACTAAGATACATTGCAAGCATGTTTGTAAATGTCAAAATGTACCCTGAGTACAACAATTATATGATAATAAAAATAAAAATCAGAGTTAAAATGGCTGGAGGTGTGGCTCAAGAGTTAGAACACTGGCCTAGCAGATGCAAAGCCCTGAATTCAAATGCCAGTACTGCCAAAAATTAATTAATCAATTAATTAATTAAACTTGCATTTCTATTATCTCCATCTAAAAAAACCCATGACCCTTAACCACTATGCTACATAAAATAGCACTTCCTCCCACTACAGAACAGTAATTCTACCTCTTACATCTCCCCGTATTTTTCTCATAGTTAACAACTGACAATATGCATCCATATATGAAAACCTAACTCCCCACTAGAACATATCCTCTACAGGGCAGAGATTTTGTTTACTTCTGGGCTATATTTGTAGGCTATATTCACAATGCCTGTAAGTCCTGCCTCATAAGAGATATCAAACAAATATTTCTAGAGTATATACATAAAAAATTAGGAAAGTCGACAGTCTAAGAAATAAGTTTTCTAAAAGAAAAATGAAGCTAGTGAACAACACGATGGGGAAACCATTGGGATTTGGAAATGTGAATGAGTGAAATAGAGCAGGTGAATGGCGGGGAGAGTTACCAACCACAATCACAGGATGCCTTGGTGGAAGGGCCATCAGGTGGGAAGAGACTGGTTCAAGGCAGAAGGTCCTTGATGATACCATATACTGGAATGGAGCCTACTAGCCTTTGTATGTGATATTCTGAGAACTAGAGATATTCACCAGGAGACATTAGGAACTTAGGAGACACAAGGAGTTGAAGACATTTAGTATCATCATGAGTGTAGATCTGTAGGACATCACAAACAGTAGACAGCAAGTTGATTTATTCCTGAGTTGGATCATAGTCATGTGCTAAAATCAAATGTCTATGATAACCCTAATAATTATATGTATTTTGAAGTACAAAAAATCTCTTAAATTCAGTAAAATAGACTCTCCAGCACAAAATAGTTAAACTCATTTGTACTGGCAAAAAAAGGGCACAATATGAATACAGTGATAGGTTTTGAAATTTAGAAAATATAGAGTATAGTAAAAAAGAAATAGGAAACATTTGCAGGACATATTAAAAGCTGTAATGGAATAAAACTATCTTTTTTTCCCACTATTCTGAAGGTCTAACTCAGGACCTGAGTTAGACTAGCCAAGCGTTGCACCGTGGAGTTCCATTCTCTACCCCAACAAAATTATCTTCCATAGCATAGAATAGGATTGGTGGATCACAACTCTGTACATTTCAAAATAGGTAGCAGAGATTTTGAGTGTTGCCAACACAAACAAATGATGAATGTCTGAGGGGGTAGAAATGTCAATTAGCCAGATTTAATCATTACACATTCTATACATGTATTAAAATGTCACACTGTGCCTATAATGATGTGTGCCATTACTCTGTATCAATTAGGAACAAAAATATTTACTTTAAAATAAAGAACAACAGCAAAATAGAACTATCATGAGTGGTAAGGAAAATTGACCTGAATGCCCTCTCGTCTCTGTAACATAAAAGATCCTATGTTGTCTTAGATTACTCGCTGACAAGTACTATTGAAGCATGACACTGTGCTCCTTATGTTTTATCCTGTCAATTGAAAAAGGCAAGTGTTGGACTTGTTGATCAAGTTTTCTAGTTGCAAATGTCTAGAATTTTATGATTAGTGCAAGTAAAGTACTTGTGACTGAAATTATGCCTGCACTTTTCTCTGAGGGAAATGAGAAATTACCAAGCTCCAAAATCTACTGATTCAAATGACTGAGCTGTGCCTGGTGATCCCTGAGCACTGAGGTAGCTCTTCCACAGCATCTCCACCAATCAGTGAGGAGAACTATAAGAAAACCCACTAACCTGCACACAGCAGAGGCTGTACTTGATTACCTATGGTCTCATTCTGTATAAATTTCATGCTATCTTATCAGCAGTTTCACCAATGCAAAAGTCATCCATTCATAAAAATGATTTAGGGATTCAGTGCACTGATTTTATAACATTATATGACACAGAATCAGGTGCCCTAGAGAATCCTTCCCTGAAGGGCCTGGAATCACTGCACACAGCCATTATCATAATTTTGTATAAAAACTTAAGAAGCTTGAACTTGGTAAGAAAGCTCAGGAGAAAAAGCTTAGGTGAGAAAGCTCAGGAGATAAAGCTTGGAGCACCACTCCTTTGAATGTCCCTGGGGGAATGAACACCTCTTACGGGAGAGAAAACCTCAGGATGACATCTCTCTAAAGGAGAGAGGTGAAAAAAATACTGAAACAATGTTGCAAACAAGGAAGAAGACAGAAGGGATGAAGTAATGAGCTATGGTGTGAGACCTATATCAGAGGATTTAATTAACAAAATGCATAGATGTGCAAAGCTGGGAAACAAGACAAATAGATCCAAGTATCTGTTGAGAAAGCCTGGGTGCCCCCTTCCAGGATTTTTATCTTTTCCACAAAAACAATAGTCTTTAAAAAAAATTACTGTTGATTTCATTCATAGGGCTTCTTGACTGTAAGTCAAAATATGTGGACCAACGTGTATCACTTTGAACACATCACTGAACTTCTCTGCTTCTATCATTTTCACTGCAAAGAAAAACATTGTTATTAATCTCACAGAGCATATATGAGAATCAAGTCCTCAGGGCTCTGTCTAAAGAGACTAGAGCAGTAAAAGAGATCAAATAAATTCTGTCTCAGAACACAGGCTGGAAGAACCTGCAGGTTTGGCTTGGTCCAAAATTCAGACAACATGCCTGATCAAGGTTTTATTTTTCTACTTCTCTCCTCTGATTTCTAGGAATTGGTTCCATCTCAAGTTCTCTCCTCCTGGCAGCAATAAGTCTGCTGACCACACTTAGAGATGCATTTTCTCTAATTTGTATTCAGTGGGAAATGGACCCACATACTCTGAGGAAAGGGAATTTTCATTCACAGAATCCAATAGAAGGACTCCTCATAAACCATTCACCATGGTGGGATTATAGTCCAGACATGCAGCAGTAGCATACCTCAGGGATGGGAAGTGCTATTAACATGTTCTTTCATTATCCACACCCAATAGGACCCCATGGGGGCTCCCTTATAATACCTGTATGTCCTATGTGTGGATGTCATTGTTTGCATCACAGGTGACAATTTGTGAGCAGTCATAAAGATGTAATGATGTATGCACTTTTCTATGTGTATTCTAAATTCAATGAACAATGTGTGAACAATATTTCAGACATGCTAAATAGGATAAAATGGAATATATTAATATCAATATTGATTTCATTCATTGATATAACAATAATCAAAAAGTGAAGATTAACACACCTTTCTAGATGTTTGAGAAAGCAAATTGACAGCAAAAAAATACATATGGGAAGGTTTAAATGAAAGGATATTGAATGGTAATGAGGATTAATATGAGATTAAAAAGAACACATTTTATGACCCTATATTCATTCCAAATATCTGTAAAATCTTGAAAATTGATTTTTACCAGAAAGAAAATATTAATCAAAATACAATATATGCATGTGTGAAATGCCATGATTAAGTACCTTTGTGTTTCACTAATATAAGTTAATTAAATATATACTATTTAAAAATAGAATAAATTTAATTTATGCTAATTTAAAAAGAAAGAAAATCTTAATAAATTACAAAATTGTAGAAATTGTACAAGCAGCATTCCTTGCAATAAAACTGTAAAAAGAACCAAAAGTAGAAAGGAAAATAAATGTCTTAGGAACAAGGAAAATAAGCTAAAACAGGGGGTAAACTCTCATCCTAGTGCCATAAAAATATAATATGTACACACATAAATATATTTAGAGCCATAGGAAATTTAGAACAAATGTACATCAACCAATTCTGAGTGAATATTTCTAGGAATGGTATTGGAGAGGAGAGTTGGTTATTTTTGAGAAACACTTTGTATTTTTATTTCATATATATATTTATCTTTGAATACATTACTTTTGTAATAAACAAAGGCAATTCTTTTTGTAACAGGAAATGAATACAGATTTTTAAATGGCAAGAAAGAGATGTTAGTGTCCTCCTAGAAATTACCCTAAACAACAAAATCAATGAGAAACAGGAATAAACCTCATGTTTTAAAAAAACACTAGGACTATTTTACCCTAACTTACAATATAGGAGAGGGACTGACATATGCAATGAGGTGAAGAGGCTGTGTGTGGTGCAGGAAAGATGCTGCAGGGCAATTCAAAGAAAGACAGAAGAGCCTGGTTCTTTAAACCATGGTTCTCAAAGTGTGATCCCCAGGTCAGCAGCATCAGAAGCCCAGGGATATATCAGAGATGCACATTACCAGACACCACTTCAGGTCTACTGCAATACATACTCTTTGGGTGGAACTCAACCAAAAGTGTCTTAGTCTCTGTCTAGGTATTACTAGAAGAGGTTAAAATATGCTATGCTGACATATTCACTGTGTAATTAAAGGTGTAACTTCACTCTGACACTTAGAAGCAGGAGATTACCTTCCCATGTAAAAATGTGGCATCTTTATTCTCAAGGATGAGAGGTTGAGACCCAGAGAAGCTCATAAAGTAACTCATGTTTTAAGCCTCTGCACATAATTTAGCTGCTTCTTTAAAATGTACCATTGATCATGCAACTCAGTACATAGGCAACTGGCTGTGCTTCTGAGTTCTTCATTTCTTTAAGATAGCTCTTCTATCTTGCATCAATTCAGTTCTCTGACCTAGACAGGACCTTGTGAGTATGGGGTAGAATTTTTCTACTCTTATATTCTGATACACACTAAAACTTGAGAATCATGGCAGTGGCACAACCCAGAGGACACAAGCATAGTCTTCTTGTTTCACCAATGAGCAGTGGATGGGAAAGCTGCTAATGAAGGCTTTCCTGGATCTGTTTTGACACAAGAAAGAAGCAGGTTCACGTGGATGACCAAAGGATCACATGGATCTATGACAGTTTCAGAAATCCATAAATTAGTGAGATTATATGATACAATGTGATCTTTAATTATGCCAAGAAAAAAATAACTCATCTTTAGCATAAAGGTTTACTCTGTATTGTTCAGCAACACTTCTCAAATGCTAAATTGTCTCCAAGTTACCTGTGAATTTTGCTAAATGCAGATTGGAACTTATAATACCTGCATCAAGATTTAGGGGAGTTTGTGAGGAATATTTCTGCTAATCATGGATATTCATGCTGACTTGAAACATGGCCTGGCCTCTTCCCCAAACAACCATTATGCAGATATTTGTTCAAGAAAGAACACACCCTTTCCATGATTGGAAATGATCCAAAGATACTTCACATTGCAGTAACACAAAGAAACTAAAGAGAAAAGGAGGAAAGGAATGAACAAAAGCAATAAATAACATATTAAGAATATTCAATAAAGCAACATGGTATAGATATAAATTGACACAGAAGTAGACCTAAAAATTTCAAAGCCTTACAAAGTAAGTACCTGTCTGAAATTTAAGCACAAACCAAAACTAAGTGCATACTCAGGAAGACATGGAAAAGCAACAAAAATGGATAAAACCCTAATTAATAGAGGTCAAGGAAAGTGATGAATTTTAAGAATCACAAAAATGATGTTCACATGGAAAGTATCACTAAACACTACCTACAGAAAAATAGTGCGAAAGAGAGAACAGAATGGCTAGAGGTGTGGCTCAAGAGGTAGAGCACTTCCTCACCAAGCACAAGAACCTAGGTTTAATCATCAGTCCTGAAAAAAAAATAATAAAGTAAGTAAGTATCATTTTGAGGGAAGCATGGTGGCACACACATGAAATACCAGCTGCTTAGGAGATGGAAGTGGAGGAGTGTCAGTTCAAGAACAGCCTGGGCAAAGTTAGTAAGATGCTGTTTCAAAAATAAAATAAAAACAAAAGGGTTGACTGTATAGGTCAAGTGGTAGAACACTTTCCTAGCACATGTGAGACCATGGATTCTATCCCCAGTACAGCAAAATGTTAAATTAAATTAAGTGTTTAAAAAGGGAGAGTGTATAGAACAGTCAAGCAAAATAAAATGGAAAAAAATACAATTTTAAATAGAGTGTATCCTCCCAATATATCCTTTCCCTCTCTCAATTTAAAGCATGAATACAACACAGTTTTAGTTACATTGTGGCAGAGATGGAGGTGCAATGCTGAGATTCTTCTGTTAGAAAGGACTTGCTGCATGGGTACAAAGATGTGGTTAGTCCATTTCTGTGAGCTACATTAGTATCAGCCTCAGCTTTTCATCTGAGGTCACTGTCTTATTGGAAATGTTCTAGTCAAAGACTGAGCAATGATCTAGCACTTCTGACCCATCACAGCATCCCTTATGGACACTTGAAAACTCCCTGTTAGGCTGGAAGAAGATGCTTGTTCCTCACAGGGCTCCTCCTTCCAACTCTGCTTCAGTCCTTTCCTTTTGAAAGTGTTTGCACTCTTAATAGCATCTCAGTGTCTGCTAAATAGAGATCTAGACAAAATAGGATTAGGGAGTGGATATTTATAACCTGTTGGCCAGGAGGATCTTGATCTCATCCTTGATGGATGTTCAGTCAACACCTGGCACAGCACAGAAGTTCACTGATAAGAGATTTTGGAAATGATAATGTGGAATTATATACCACAGAGGGAAATGCACTGGCCACTGCCATGATTCTGTGTTAAAATACACGAGGTCACTAAGAGGATGTTATATGTGAGAGTACTGGAATTGTTATTCCTAAATTGTGTTGATCTGCACATAATGCTGAATGCAATCATTAAAATGAAGTTTGAGTGCCAAGGAGAAAAACAAGCCTTTATCTCTTCTAAACAGCAAGCAGAAAAGGCTGAAGCTCCATTATAGCATTTTAGAGTCACAATGCCTGAGGCTGGGTGTGGTAGTGCCTACCTGTAATCCCAGATATAACATAGGTGGTAGAAGTAGTATAGCAGGGAGGAGGATCAGAAGACAAACAGACTAGGCCTGAGTTCTGATAAAGTAGCAGGGAGGTAGGGATGGCATAGCAGAGAGATAAAACCTGAGGAATCTAAATGTGGAGAGGGTCACATAGCATTGGGGAGGGGAGAAGTCATATAGCTCTAGGGTAAAGTAGCCTACAGAATTGTATATAGCCATATATGGATTAGGCCTTGCTTTTTGTTTCTGTAACCTGCTTGCAAGAGTATATAAGGTGAGACTCAGCCTTTGGATACGAGTCTGCTGGGACTGTCCCAGCACAATAAAATGTTGCTTCCTGCTAAACTGCCTCAGTGTCCCATATCTCAGCTTGAGATTCCCACAGTATTTCTTGGAGGTTCACTTGCCACGATTGTAGAGATGGTAATTTGTCACCTCCCTTGTCACTGGGGTGCATCCCCAGACCGCTGGGAGAAGATCTTGCCAGGTAGCAATGGACAGCTTGATCTGGAGAAGAGACTTATCCTCCTGGTGAGTCGAGGTGAAGGCCTTGGATGCACAACAGAACCCGGAGAGGCTCAGGAACCAACAAGGGGAGGGGAGCACTGCTTGTCAGACTGGTAAGAACCCAGGTTAGAATTCAGGCACCTTGGGAGGCAGAAGGGGAGATTGATCACCTCCCAGAGAGCACTAGTAATCACCTACTGGAGTGAAACCGTGTCTCTCAGATTCAGGGAGTAGGGCAGAAGCACTGTGCTGTGTGAAAGTGTGTGAAAATGTGAGCCTAAGATGCAGCCCAGCTGCAAAGTGAGTGAGGAGTCCTGATCAATGGGTCTGTGGCAAACTCATAGGGTCAACGGTGAGCCCTAACAGGACCTCTGGTCCAAGATTTATACTCACTATGGCCAGGAGGTGCCTAAATCTCCCTGAGGGAAGCAGCAGGAGATGGACAAAGCAAGTGAGGACCCCTAACCTCTCCTCTAGAAACCCCTCCCCCTCTGTGTCTGTCTTGCTGACTGGTTAAGGGAGGAAATGGGTGGAAATCAGAGTAAAAACACTGCCCTAGAGTGTATGATTAAAAACTTTAAAAAGGGATTTAAATGGAGACTATGGAGTAAACTTAACTCCTAACAAGCATAGGGCCCTTTGTGAAGTAAATTGGACTGCTCTTGGTGTAGGGTGGCTCCAAGAAGGGTCACTAGATTAAACTGTGGTTAATGAAGTTTGTAGAATAATTGTAGGAAACCCTGGACACCCAGAAAATTTTCCCTATATTGATTCCCTGGCAGGATGCTGTCCTCAGCAGGCCTACATAGCTAAGTCCTTACTGGGAAGAGGCCTGTAGAATTATGATAGCTAGGATGGTTGCATAGTGTAGAGAAAAAGCAGAGAAGCCTATACTGCCTGAGGAGCCAGCGAAAGTACCACCATCCTATATGCCACTTTATCCACCTAGCCAGCAGCCCCAGTTCCACACCTCCACCTCCAACACTGGATTGGGAAGCTCAAGGGATAATCACACCTGTAAAATCTGGTTCAGAAGCCTCTGGGACCTCAACTCTCTAACCCCCATGAGTCCTATAGACAGACATACAACTATTACTGGGGCTACAAGAGACCAGGTCTGCCGCTACTTCTTAATGGCTAGACAATGCAGTCTTAGGAGTCATGAAGTAAGGCATGAATTCCCTTATCTCCCTGATTGCCCTGTGGGCCTGTTGGGCAAGCAATTTCTATGCAAACTGAGGGCACAGATAACTTTTGATTCAGATGGCACAGAATCCTTTAAGTTGAGAGGACCTGAGGCAAAGACTCTAATCCTCACGGTTGCGCAAGAGGAGGAATGGCAGCTCTATGCCCCTGAGGGGAGGCCCCCTGAGATTCCTGAGCTTCCCTTCAAGATTCCAGGTGTATGAGATGAAGATAACCCCCAGGCCTGGCCCGAAATGTGCCCCCAGTGGTAGAGGAACTAAAGCCAGGAGTCACCCCCATCAGGCAGAAACAGTACTTCATTCCTTGCAAGGCCAAGTTCGGAATTCAAAAACACTTTGACAGACTCTTAAAATATGGGACCCTCTGATCTTATCAGTCATCCTGGAACACATCCTTACTACCAGTCCAGAAACTGGGAAGTGAAGATTTCAGGCCACTTTAGGACCTCTAGACAGTAAATTCAGCAACTGTCACTTTTCACCCAGTAGCCCCAGATCCATACATGCTTTTAGGGCTTCACCAGCTGAGGCAAAAATTTTTACCTGCCTAGATCTTAAAAATACATTCTTCTGCATCCACAAGGCCCCACAGAGCCAGCCTATTTTTACCTTCCAGTGGGAAAATCTCAACACTGGGAAAAAGGGGGCAACTAACCTAGACTCAATTTCCACAAGATTTCAAAAGTTCACCCACTATTTTTGGAACTGCCCTGGCTTCTGACCTAAAAGCTTTCTTACCTGGCCAGCATGGTTTCACACTCCTCCAGTACATAGATGACCTCCTGCTGTCTGGACTAACACAGGAGGACTGTATGGAAGGGACACATCTTCTCCTTTCTCTTTTATGGGAGGCAGGATACAAAGTCTCTAGGAAAAAGGCCCAGATTTGCCAAACACTGTCAAATATCTCACCTTTCATCTGTCCCAGGGGCAATGCAGGCTCCATCCTGAGAGGAAACAGGCTGTGTATTCAATCCCAGTCCCTAAGACCTCCCAGCAAATTAGTAAATTTTGGGGAGCTGAGGGTTTCTGTTGAATCTGGATATCTAACTACTCCCTCTTGGCCAAACCCCTCTATGAAGCCACAAAGCAGGGAAAACAGGAGCCTGTAGTGTGGGGAAGGGAGCAAGAGAAAGCCTTAAAAGAAATCAAGGGGCACTCAAATGCCCCTGCTCTAGGCCTGCTGGATGTATGTCCTTTTCCTGTATGTCCATGAGTGAAAGGAAACAGCTACTAGGGTCCTGATTCAGTTACTGGGCTCCTGGCAACGGCTTGTGGCTTACTTGTCAAAACAACTTGATGCCATTTCCTGAGGCTCACCACCTTGTCTGCATGCTATGGCAGCCACTGCTGCCCTGGTGACAGAAGCAAACATGCTCACCCTAAAGCAAGAACTCACTTTCTAGGTTCCCCACTCTGTCCTAAAACTCATGCAGTATAAGGGAAATTATTGGCTGACTAATTCTTGTATGGTCAAATACCAGAGTATGCTATGTGAAAACCTGAACATCCACCTGGAGGTTGTTAAGACCCTAAACCCAGCCACTCTATTCCCGATTGACTCAGACCCCCAGAAGCATGACTGCTTAGAGTTTATGGATGAGGTTTCTCAAGCTGGCCAGAACTAACCAACCAACCAATGGGCAATCCAGATGCTGAATATTTCACAGATGGCAGCAGCTTTGTCTGGGTTGGCACATGCTTTGCCAGTTATGCAGTGGTAACTTTGGATTCAGTTACTGAGGCTCATTCACTGCCACTAGGCACTTAGTGCAAAAGGCTGAACTTGTCACCTTCACACAGGCACTCCAGCTCATGGCAGGAGTACAAGTAAACATTTATACTGACTAAATATGCCTTCACAACCATTCATGTCCATTGCACCTTATATAAGGAGAAGGGACTCATTAACTTGGGAGGAAAAAATATCAAGTATGGGCAGGAAATCCTTGAACTGCTAGACTCTGTGTGGGCTCTAAAATAGGTGGCATTTATACACTGCCAAGGGCACCAAAAGGGAGATGCAACAATTGCCCCAGGAAACCAGAAAGCTGACAAAGAGGCCAAACATGTGGCTCTCACAAAGGGACCAGCCCCAGCTGTTCTGACAGCTGCCTTGTTCCCGTGCCCCTTAGCTGAATGGGACCCACAGTACACACCACAAGAACAGGCTTGGTTTAAGACTGAGGAGGGAAATTTTCTACCAAACAGATGGTGGAAGTTTGTTGATGGCCACATTACCATACCTGAGTCACTGACCTCTACATTTATCAATCAGTTCCACAAAGGAACTTATTCAGGGCAAACAGCCCTTGAAACTACTCTGGCTCAACATTTTTTATGTCCCCAAGCTCTCCAGCATAAGTAAGGCAGTATGTGAAAGATGCACCGTATGTGCTAAAAATAACCCCAGAGGAGCTGAGGGCGCCCCTCTGGCACAGAGTGTTGGTGGGATTACTCCTGAAAACTTTATTGTGGACTTCACTGAAATGCCATGAGTTTTGGGATGCAAATATCTGTTGGTATTTGTTTGTTCCTTCTCAGGATGGGCGGTAGCCTTCCTCTCACGAACTAAAAAGGCCAAGGAGGTGGCCAGATGTCTGTTAAAGGAAATCATCCCTTGGTTTGGAATACTTCTGTCAATTGGGTCAGATAATGGGCCAGCCTTTGTGGCAGTGGTGGTACAGGTAATGGCTAAAGACTTAGGAATCACCTGGAAGTTGGGTTCAGCCTACAGCCCCCAGAGTTCAGAAAAAGTAGAGTGCATGAACAGAACCCTAAAATCACAGTTAAGAGAACTGTGTCAGGAGACCCATCTGCAGTGGGATAAATTACTGTCCATAGCATTACTGAGGATTTAGTCTAGCCCCACAAAATGGACAGGGCTCTCACACTTTGAAGTCCTTTATCGATGCCCATCCCCCTTAATCAATGGCACACAGGTTGACCTTAAGGATGCTGGTCCTCGGGTTGACTCTCTCAAAGATCAATGACTGGATCCAGGAGAGACTTCCTGTCAGCCTAACAACTCCTACACACCCATACAGGCTAGAGGATTCCTATGGGTAAAGGAATGGAATGTCTAACTGCTAAAGCCTCATTGGAGAGGCCCTTTTTGTTATCTTGTGTACTCCCACTACAGTTAAAGTAGCAGAGATTGCTCCTTGGATCCACCACCGTCCAGTCAAGCCAGCTTCTCTCAGGTGGTAGTGCATCCCTGATCTGGCTTCACTGTGTAAAACAGCCCTCTGGAACCTAAGTGCCCTCTCTCAGCTGATTCTGCTTCCCAAGAAATAACCAAGGGCCATGAATGATGGGATGACAGCCTTGCTCTGGTCACCCCCAATTGCTGACAAGTCTATGCACAGCAGAAGCTTGAGGAGTCAACTCTCCAATGGGATAAACTGGTAAATTATTTCACTGTAATGCACTATCAGCCCTTGTCTGTATCTGTTGCTGTAGTTCTTATCTTACTCTTCACCATAGGTTTGCAGAAATCGCCCCTGCAGACTGGACTCATGGTGAAAGGTTTTTATTAGCTCTTCTACCTCTTTTGGGCATAATGCATAATTACTATTTTTTGTTATGATATTGGTTTCCCTTCATAGTCCCAGATCCTTCATCCTGTGACTTAAGCATGCATACTACCCAGATAGGAATTGTTGTCACTAGGACTTTGCTTTTCCATAGTTACTACTCCTGTGCAGGCACTGTCATTGGGTCATGCACTCACAACCATACCACCTATTTTGTGTGTTCCTATGTTAACCAGAATATTTACTTCAACCCCACCTACTGCCCTCAGGAGCAATGGCTAGAAGTCCAAAGCTTTCACAATGCTGGGAGCCTCATTAACTATACCAGGATTAGTGATCTTAACAAACCTGTGTCCATATACTTTGATATGTGTGCAGCAATAGCTAAAAACACTCTATTTGGGGTTACTGTGGGGGCTTAGCCTGCGAAAGGCTGAATATAGGCTGAATGATAATTACATGTGTCCAAAAAATAACCCACATGTCAGTTATTGGGGTCCCATGAAGGACCTTTATTGGACTATGCAGTGTTGGCAAAGGAAAGGACCCATCACCCTTCTCCAGAGAGGGGAAACAGCATCTGACTGCACTCTTGGCACTTGTAACCCTGTAAATTTTACCATTTTCAATCTCAGTGAACCCAACTGGGAGATGAGACAGTCGATTGGCATTTTAATTGATGGAAAGGGTGAGGACCCCAGTACTCTACTACACTTCAGGCTCATTACAATTACCCATGAGAGTTCCACTTACCAAGTCTTTCATTCCTTTTATGAGGAAATGAAAAGTGAGTTCCCTGTTTCTGTCAAGACTAAAAATTTGCTCCTCTCGCTGGCCAAGTCCATAGCCCAGACACTAAATGTCACTTCATGTTATGTTTAGGGAGGAATCAATATGGGAGACCATTGGCCACAGGAAATAAGGAAGGTGACCCACAGGAGCCCTTTAATGAGACTGCTTTCCTAAAACATAAGAAAGGTGCTTGGCCCCTAAAAACTTCCATCATTGGAAATTATTGTATTTCCCACCCAGAAAGCCAGTTCTCCACCTCTGTATGGAATTTAACTTGTTTAGGACAGAAGTTATACAATGACCCTACCCCAGAGACCCAATGTGGGGAGCTCCAAATCACACAGAACCCCAGTCCCACCCACTGGCCAACCTCTCTAATTGCTGAAATCTTGGAACAATCTTACCCCAAACATAGATTGGCGGGTGCCCAGGAGGCTATATTGGATCTGTGGGAAGCAAGCTTATACAGTGCTACCTAGCAGCTGGTTTGGGTCTTGCATGCTAGGCTCATCAGACCATCCTTCTTCTTGCTTCCCCTCAGACAGGATGAAAAACTGGGAGTCGCCATATATGAAGAAAGAGTAAGTAGACAAAAAGGGGTGCCTTACAAGTTGGCAATTGGAAAGATAATGAATATCCTCCTGTGTGAATTATTCAATACTATGGTCCTGCCACTTGGGCAGAAGACGAATCCTGGGGCTACCTTGCCCATATACATATATGTGTGTGTGTGTGTGTGTGTGTGTGTGTGTGTGTGTGTGCTCATCCACATCATCAGACTGCAGGCAGTTATAATTTGTTGAAATTATAACTAATGAAACCGCAAGAGCTCTCAATTTGCTAGCAAAACAAAGCACTAAGATGCACAATGCCATCTATCAAAACTGCTTGGCTTTAGACTACTATTTGCTGGCTTCTGACAGAGGAGTTTGTTGAAAATTTAACCTGAGCAACTGCTACTTACAGATTGGTGATGAAGGAAAGGTCACAGAAGAAATCACAGACAAACTGAGAAAGCTTGCCCATGTCCCTGTCCAGACTTGGAGAGGATGGGATCCCAATGACTTGTCTGGAGGACAGTTCTCTGACTTGGGCAGATTCAAAACCCCAATAGGGGCTATGGGCCTAGTCCTGCGAGCATGCTTCGTACTGCCCTGGTATCGCAGTCTATCAGGACTATTATGGAAGCTGTTATAGAAAGAAAAATGGCTGCACATGTAAAGATGCTATGGAAATACAAACCCCTAGATCAAGATGATCTCTTTGACCCTAGGTGGGTCTTAGCATCAAAGGGGATAATAATATAGCAGGGTGGAGGATCAGAAGAAAAACAGACTAGACCAGTGTTCTGATAAAGTAGCAGGGAGGTAAGGATGGCATAGCAGAGAAATAAAATCTGAGGAATCTAAACATGGAGAGAGTCACGGAGCATTGGGGATGGGGAAAAGTCATGTAGCACTAGGGTAAAGTAGCCTATAGAATTATATATAACCATATGTGGATTAGACCTTGCTTTCTGCTTCTGTAAAGTGCTTGCAAGTGTATATAAGGTGAGACCCCTTGTTCTTGGGGCTCAGCCTTTGGACATGAGTCCGCTGGGTCTGTGCTGGTACAATAAACGTTGCTTCCTGCTAAACTGCCTCAGTGTCCCATAACTCAGCTTGACATTCCCACAACAGACAGTAGGAGGATCATGTCCAAGAACAACAGGGCAAAAGCACAGAAAAATAATTGAGACAACAAGAGCTGTGGGTGGGACACAAGTGTTAGAGTGCTTTAGCCTTTAGTTCAAACTCCAATGCTGAAAAACAAAAACAAAAAGAGTCACGGTGCTTGAACTTCAAATACTATGATTTACCACTTTATTCCCAGCCATGGAGATAAATTAAATACAATAGAACTCACATGATGCAGATTCTATATAAAAGTCCCTACTTATTCTATAAGTGCAACATGAAAATAGGACACAATCATGAAATTGTTCAAATATGACAACTGTGAAACTATTTGTTTGAAAGGTCACATAATTACTTATGTAACCCAAAGAACTCAGCAAATAGTCACAACTAGTTAACTGCATTGTTCTGCAATAAACAACAATAGAAATGAATCATTCATCATTCATAAACAAAATGTCTGGAAGCATTTTGCCCACAAATGGACATGGAATAAAAGTCTCTAAAATAGTTGTCTATGGGTTAATATGATAGTAATTTTGCAAGTGAGAGTTCAGGGAACTTCCCATACAGTTCTCTGGGGACCAACAGATTTATTTGCATAAATATTTGTAAAAATACTAAGAGAAATATAGTTTGGGATTATTACCGGTGTGAATTCATGAAGTGAGATTATCCCCTCCAAAAAGAAAACATATATTTAAAATCTTAATGGAATAGCTTTTCTCTCCAATAATAAGAATCACTCCCCTGGTGTCTTGAAGTTCTGGCTGTCATGGAGGCTCAGTGTGCCTTCATGTCGGTCTGACATACATAGAAACATTTTTTAAAGTGATTTGCAATAATTATTAGAATATATAAGCTCAAAACTCTTCATCTAGTCAGTCCCCCTTTGAGGAATCAATCACACAGAAATAAAATCATCAAACATAAAAAAGTGCAGAACTAGATTATTTATTGAAGCCTTATCTTAATAGTGATATTCTAGTAATGACCTGGAGAAATGGATGAACACATTATTACATCATGAGCTATTATAACTTGTATACCTCTTTTAAAAATGACTGCAGTATTTAACAGAGAGGGATCCTGTATATGTTTCCCAACCTGGAGGAATCAAGAAATTAAGCATTCTCATACCAAGCAATAAGTTTTTACCATTTAGTCAATTCATATAGAGTTCAGTTGGGCAATGTTGAACTATCACATGGTCTCTCAACAATTCAGACTGAGTATAAAACCACTTTTTTGCTCCATAATTTCACCAAAGCCCTTTTCATCTCATTGTTGCGCAGACTATAAATAAGTGGATTCAGTAGAGGCGTGAGCAATGTGTAGGCCAATGACATCAGTTTCTTGGTGTCTGGTGAATACCTGGATTTGGGTTGTAAATACGTCATACTGGCTGTGCCATAGAAGAGGGTTACTGACGTGAGATGTGAGGCACAGGTGGAAAAGGCCTTTTGCCTCCCAGTGTTTGATGGCATCTTCAGGACAGCAAATAGAATTCGAATGTAAGACAAAAGGATCAACAGGAAGGGAACCATGACAATCAAAATAGTACCTGTGAAGGCATAGATTTCAAACAGGAAGATGTCTGCACATACAAGCTCCAGTACTGGGGGAGTCTCACAGGAGAGATGATTGATTTCATTGGATCCACAAAAGGGAAAACTAAATACCCATGTTGTCTGCACAGTAGCCACCATGATCCCCGAGACCCACGAGAACATCACTAATTTCACAAAAACCCTTCTGTCCATAATCACCGGGTAGGTCAGAGGATGGCAGATTGCAGCATATCTGTCATAAGCCATTGCTCCCAGGAGAAAACATTCAGTCCCACCAAAAAGAAGAATGAAATACATTTGTGCAAAACAGCCAGCAAAAGAGATGGTTGCCTTGTCAGTGGACAGGACCACCAGCATTTCAGGCATGATGGTTGTACTGAAACTCACTTCCACCACGGATAAGTTCTGCAGGAAGAGGTACATGGGGACATGGAGACGCTGGTCCAGGAAGATGACAGCTATAATGATGGCATTTCCCATAAGGATCACCAGATAAATCACCAAGAAAGCCCCAAACGTCTGCTCTTGGAGTTCAGGAATGTTAGAAAAACCCAACAAGATGAATTCAACCACAGAGCTTTCATTTTGCCTCCTCATCTCAGTAATGGGGTCTTATATTGTTTTGAGAGACTTCCTACGTAAAGATTGAAGTCACAGTGCAGTAGCTGAGATTTCAAGTGTGAACCTTTTAATAGAAAATGGAACAACAGGCTCATCTTGAAAGGACTTCGCACTGGTACTTTTGAAGAATGGCCAAGAATGTGTAGTAGTGAATCTTTAAAATACAAATCAAGAATTGAAAAGACTTAGCTCAGAAATTTTATTTTATGATCACAATGTAACAGAAGATATTATCTTGCAACTTTTATGCTATGTAGTAAAAAAATTAACTATACCAAGCTGGTGGCATGGCTCTAGTGGAAGAGCACTTTAGCCCTAGGCCTTGACTTCAAACCCCACTACCACAAAAATAAAATTGTATTTTTTATTCATTTATTCACATGTACATACATTTTTGGGGTCATTTCTCCTCCCTGCACCCCACCCCCACCTTTGTCCCCCCCAAATGTATTCTTAAAACATGCACAGGATTGCATTATTTAGAGTGCATTGTTGATTACATTCATGCAATCATGTGCATCTCTGTTCTTTTTATTTGTATATTCATATATGATTTTAAATTAAAGAAGTTCAAATTAGGGAAGTCACAAAAAATGAAAAAAATTAAAACTAATGATAGTTCAAGTTTTAAACATGTTTTTGGTAAATATCTATTATAAATGCCAAAATTCAAAGTGCAATTATAATACTTTGTTAAACAAGAAAAATAAAAATAATATAACTAAAGAGATACAGCAATGTCTAAAAGGCTTAAACCATAGATAAGCTTATCTTAAAAGTAACATGGATTCAAACATATTTCTGCTCAGACTCTCCCTAATTATATTGAAATTTGCCTCAATGAGAAACTTTTTTTCTTTTTATTTTTTTAACAATGAGAAATTTTAGAGATCAATTCCTCATTGCCTGCCCTTAAGATTATAATGTGCCTTTTAGGGCATTAGGAAATATCACTTAGATATTTCTGTGGCTTAAGATATCTCTACCTACCCTCAACACTCATACATGAATTACAAAGTTCATTGAATCATTACCCAGTCAACAAACAGGGGTTAAGCCTCTACCACAGGAAAGCCTCTGACACCCCTTACAAGTAAACATGACCAAATAAACTGAACAGAGAGGTCATCCCTGACCACACTGTACACAGCAGCAGCCTCTACCTATTATGCAGCAATCTCCAACTCCCACTTCCTCGGTTTACTATTTTGTCATAGCACTAGTTATCAACTAAAATAACACGAATCTATTTGGGCTTTATGCTTAGATCTTACTAGTATTTTAGGATTGAATTCCCCCATTCTAAAATGTAAACTGCAAGAAGACAAGAACTTTGTTCTATTCTTTACTGAATTCTTGGGTCTTAGAACAGGTAATAAAGGATATAATAAATGCTAAACAAATATTTAATGAATGGATAGAGGAGCAATTATTAAAATGAAGAGAACACAGACTCTGAAGAAATATTGTGTCTCGTGGAAAAATAAATCAAAGACAAAGGAACAGAGACGTCCTACATTTAATACTTGGCTTTGAGGCCCTTTTGGGAGGTTGGAAATAGGAAACTGCTGACTTGCTGGGCATGGTCCCAGTTACTCAAGAGACCGAAATCAATAGGATTGCAGGTCAAGGCCAGTCTAGGCAAAAAGTTTATGAGACCTCATCAACCAATAATAGCTGGGCATGGTAGTACATCATCCCTGTCATCCCAGCTATGCATGATCGTGATCCAGGCCTGCCTGGCATAAATGCCAAAAACTATTCAAAAAATAAAGCAAAAAGGGCTGGGGATATGGCTCAAATGGTAGAGCTCCTTCCCAGCAAGATCAAAGCCCTGAGTTTAAACAACAGTACCAGTGAAAGGAAAAAAAAAGAAAAAGAAAAAGAAGAAAGGAACAAAGGAAGGAAGGACTACAGGCTGCAGGGCCTCCATTCCGTTCAGATGGGGACCAGGATGAAGGAGCGTAGAATAATGGGAGGAGGCTTAGCAGGCACACATCCCACATGAGTCTCTAGACCAGCCATTCCCACACAGAGCTGACTATTTTCCTCCAATCTAATTGCCTTCCAGAGCCCCTTTTCTAGGCAAAGTTCTCCTTTCTCTCTGCATCATCCAGACCAATGCTTCCTGTTTCCAGCATTTACCTCTCTCCGTCAGCCCCATAAATCTTTAGAACATGAAATCCCTTTGGCCTCGGCACATTCATTCCCACTGACCCTGTCCAGCTTGCTGCTTCCTTTCAACCCCTTTTCCTCCTCCCTTCATTATATCTGACTCACTGGCTTTCCATGTTTTGTAACTTCTTCTCCAAACTGTACTTTATCCTTTCATCAAATAGCCACATCCTTCCTCCCAGAGCCTTCAGGTCTCCCCTGCTCCATAGACTAAAATGCTCCCTTCTTGGGCTGGCATGTAAGGGGAACCAAAGTGTAACAACTGTTTTAGAAATTTAAATGAGAGAAAAATTACTTTTGAATGGAGGGGGACATTGAGTAGCCATCATTACAGGATGTCAAGAATGGAAGGGCCATCAAGTGAAGAAGAAAAGGGTAAGGAAGGCTGGCCACTCCAGCTTAGTATAGAATAGAGGTCTTTGTGTAAGATTTTGAAAACCAGCAGAATTGCAGTTAGGACATAAGGAAGCCAGAGGACAGAAAAACTGAGCAAGCTGAAGGCATGCAGTCTTGCATACAGAGCACTAGGACATTAGCAGAGAGTAAAAGTCTGGTTGACTTGTCAGTCTGACCATGATGACACTAAAACAAAACATCTATATATTAATTATTTTAAAATATTCTTTGGAGGCCAAACCATGTCCTAAAACAAGTGAAACGTACTCTGTAGGAGCCCAATTCAAATAGACAAAATGATATATTCCGTTTCAAATGTAAAAACACCAAGCTTGTAAAATAAGAAAATTTATAGGATCTTCTTAAAAATAAACACACTTTAGGGGACGGATAAAGCAAAGTTACAGAAAAAAATGTAAATCACTGCCTTCATGAGTGATTAAAAACAAAAAACTGAATTTAAATGTGCCATTTTTCCCCTGAACATAAAGCAACCTAATGCTAATTTGCCTAACTCACTCACATATTCTGCTGTTTTGACATTAACCTTATGACCTTGAGCAAATAACTCTTTCTGGGTTTCATCTTTCTACAGGAATGGCCTTGCTTCTGACCACTTTCACCCAAATGCCTTCAGCTACATACCTCCATGAATTGATGATTTATGCAAGCAAACTACCTTCTAATCATTATCCAAATGTTATGTGAATATGAGAGGGAGAGCAATCAACTTTCTTACCTGATCTGGGTTGTCACTTAATAAGTATTTCCAGATGACAATGAGAAATGGGAGAAACCCACTAACAGGTACTCAAGCAAAATCTTTAGTGCCTTACCAATTTACCATCCTTAATTTTTACCCCATTTAATGAGATGTTTTGCCTCCTTAGTTTAAAAAAAAAAAACACTCCTGTGAATACAACTCAGTGATTTGGTACATTGATTTTATAACATTTTATTTCCTGGGAGAAGCTTTCTCTAGAGAGCATATATTATACTCATATAAACTTTCCTCTATGGAGATAAGAAAGCTCAAACACAGAAATTCAGAGCATCGGTCCTCCACTTTTCTACAAGGAATAATAAGCGTGTCATCACACTAGAGACTCAATTCCACCATGAACTCCCCCATTAAGAAAATGAAAGCAGAGCTGAATGAATTTAGTAAACAGGCACAGAGGAGAAGGGGGGAAGGGATGCAGGCTTGAGCCAGGACACAGTGATCTAGATAAGGACTTGACTGGATGGCAGATAGCTTCTACAATGATAGGAAATGTGTTAAGGCAAGTAGGCTACAGTTGTTTTGTGGAAAACTTAGATATCATCACCAAAACTTTTCATATTTTCTAGTAGGGATACAGGCACACTAAAATTTGGAGGAAATTTTTTGGAGAAAAATGTCAACCATATAATTTTTACAATTAGAGTATTTTCTTTCTTTATAGTTAGAGTTTTTTGGCAGTACTGAGTTTGAACTCAGGACCTCATCCCAGGCATTCTACCACATAAGCCAGGACCTTTTTGCTTTGATTATTTTTGAAATGAGGTCTTGTGTTTATGTACAACATACCTGGACCACGATCCTGTGATTTCCCATGTATCTGGGATCACAGGCACACACCACCATACCCAGCTTTTATTGATTAAGATGGGCGCTTGCTAACTTTTTTGACCAGGCAGATTTTGAGCCACAATCCTCCCAATCCCTGCTTCCCAAGTAGCTAAAATATAGAAGTGAGCCACCATGCCTAGCTTAGTTGGAGCTTTTTAACTTGAAGTCAAAACATCTGCGTTAATTGAATGATTATGAACAAATCATGTAGCTTCTTTGGCTCTATTATTTTTTGGTAAAATAAAGAAAGTGTTATTCATCTCATGGGGTCTGAATAAAAGTCAGGGGACTCGGGTTTCAGTCTAAACAGACTCAGCCAATCAATGCAACCATTGGGTAAGTCCCAGCAGAGCTCATTCTTTAGGGATGAATGCGTCTGCAGGCTTGGCTTTACTCAAAGGTCAAATAAGGTGGCTAGGACTTGAATTCTTTGTCTTCTCATCTCTGCTTTCCTGGAGTAGGTTCCATTCTCAATGAAGATTGCTCCTTCCAGCAACAATAGGCTGCCAATAACACTTAGGGATACATCTTCTCTAATCTGAGTCTTGTGGGAAATGTACCAGTTATCCTGAGGAAAAAGGGTTTTCATTCACAAAAACTAATCCAAGAACTTCTCCTACATCCTTCACTGTTATCCTTCAGTGTGGTGGGATTATATACCATCCATGAATCAGACATTGTGACTGTCAGTGAGATGCATGCTACCTAATATGTAATTTTCATAGCATCTGCCCCATAACTGGGTATGGCATCAACCCCAACTATACATACTTGAAAATGTTTAATGAAAAAACTCCCTAATGGAAATGAAAGTGTTGTCCCTAGAGGAATGAAGTCAATGAATGATAGTGATTCAGCATGCTAATGCCCTATGCATATGTAGAAGTGTACTGTCTAAATTATTGTAAGACTATAAGAAGATAAGGTGAATGGTGAGAACCAACAAACTTTCATTAGTTGTTTTTGCAAGACAGACTGATCAAAATGAAAAGGCAGTCTACGGACTGGGAGAAAATATTTGCAAACTATATATATATATAGTAAGGAGTTAATATTCAAAATATATAAGAAACTCACAATTCAATAGCAAAAAAAGCAAAATGGAATGAAATAAAATAACTTGATTTTAAAATAGACAAAGAAACTATGAATTCCAATGAATGTGGCAGAACAATAAAAATTACAGAGGATATGAATGTGGAAAGTAAGGGAGAATGGCAAATGTTAGTAAGAGAGAAAATGGGGCACAACAAAAAACAAGGGCAGAAAAAAAGCATAAATAAATCACTTCAAAGGATTTGTACACCTTTTGGGCTGGTTCATAAGTCAAGGAGTGAGTGGAAAGGGGTCTTTTTAAAAGTCAAAGGGTGAACAGTCATACACCTACCAATGAATGAGTCTTCTTTGAATTCACCATCCCTACACTGAACAGGCTGAGAGTCTAATTGTAAAAGACGTTGCTATGAGCTCTATGCAGATGCTCCTTCTGTCATGACAAAAAAAAAAAACTCACTGCAACCCTTGAACTGGGGAATGGAAAAGTGTGACATACAGAAATTAATCATCTTTCTTATAGCTATAAACTAAGAAAGAAAGCAATAGCGTTAAGTCCCATCAGTAGGCAGTGAGATCAGCAACAATTTGTGTGTGTGTGTGTGTGTGTGTGAGTATTGAATTTCTGCCAATGATCTAAAAAAAGAAAGAGGAAATTCTAATTTGTCTAAGAATATTTTCAGTAATAACAATTGCCTGTATCAAAAAACGGATCTAGAAAACTCCTGCTGCAATGCCAGTGGGGTCTAGAAGTGCATCGCCCATGATGAAACAAGAATCGTCACTGTTTATGATGACCCCCCTCACAAGGGTCAAGAAGTAGGGGCAACAAGTAAATTTATTTACTAAAGACTTGACTTCCTCATGCCCTGACAGGCATTTAAATAGCCAGTGTCAGTAACTAAGGTGAAAAGTGTTAGGTCGTTGCGGATGGGGAGGGCGAATCGGAGCCAAATAACAAAGCAAGCAGGCTTAAAGCAGGCTTTATTGAGAGTACGCTCTCGGGCGAGGTTCACCATCCCCAAAGAACAGGGCAAGAGAAGTCATGCCAGAGAAATGGCAGCCCAGTTTTTATAACCTGGGTGAAGTCAAGAGCTTAAGGCATCTTGGCGTTGGCATAGGTCAAGGTCTGGTGGGGAGGAGCTCAGGGTAATATGTATCTATAGTATAGGTGGGGACCCATTGCCCATCGGCAGGAGTTGCCATGGGGAGAGAAAGGAGGAGGGTGAAGTGGAAAGTCTCTGATCGCCATGGGGTAGCTGCCCCCCTGCCAAACAAAAAGTACC
The DNA here is from genome assembly GCF_047511655.1 of Castor canadensis. Classification (NCBI taxonomy): domain Eukaryota; kingdom Metazoa; phylum Chordata; class Mammalia; order Rodentia; family Castoridae; genus Castor; species Castor canadensis. Next base: position 146,912,160 of record NC_133386.1, read on the forward strand.
AGAAGGGAGAAGGAATGAACTGACCAAAAAAACAAAGAACTAGACTGTGCAATTAAAACAATATTGGATACCTTTCTCTCCTGTATTCCATGAAATGATTTCCCCCATCATGAAGACCTATGTGATATAATTCTAGTAGGATTTCAAAAGTGGCAACCGAGGGCACAAAGATCATCTCTTTGATAAATGGTGGAAAACTGAATATTGATATAAAAGAATGAAATTGGACCCTTATCTTACACCATATACAAAAGTCAACTATAAGTGAATTAAGGACCCAAATGTAAGACCTAAAGTCAAAAGCATAAAACTCCTAGAAGAAAACATGGGGAAAGCTCCCTGACATTGGTGTTTGCAATGGTTTTTTAGATATGACACCAAAACCTCAGGCAACAAAAGTAAAAGTTGTTGCGTGGGGGGCTTTTTTGTTTCTTTGCTTTTTAGGACAGAGTCTCAGTGTGTTGCCTGGACTCTTGGGCTCAAGTGATCCTCTCACCTTAGCCTCTCATGTAGCTGGAATTATAGGCACTCACTGCTGTGTCCAGCTTATTATTGGGTTTTTTATTTCAAACCACAATGATTGTTGCTAGTGTATAGGAAAGCAATAAACTTTTTTTTTCATTTTTCTTTTATTATTCATATGTGCATACAAGGCTTGGATCACTTCTCCCCCCTGCCCCCACCCCTTCCCTTACCACCCACTTTGCCCACTCCCTCTCCCCCCCTCAATACCCAGCAGAAACTATTAGCAATAAACTTTTGTATATTAATTTTGTATCCTCCAGAGAGGTTTTTTAACCAATCCTTTGGAATTTTCTACATAGATAATCATGTCATCTGAGAACAAGAATAGTTTTATTTCTTCCCTCACAATTGGAATACTTTTTATTTCCTCTTCTTCTCTTACTACATTGCTAGAATGTCCAACTCTGTACTGAATAGGAGTGGTTAGAGAGAACACTCTTGCCTTGTTCCTGATCCTATGAGGAAAGCATCCAGTTTTTCATTAAGTATGCTTTTATTCTTAGGGCTTTTGTAAATATTCTTTATCAAACTGAGGAAATTTCCCTCTATTCTTCACTTGCTGGGTTTCTTGTTTGGTTTGTTTGTTTACTTGCTTGTTTGTTTTTCTGTGGTGCAGGGGATCAAACCCAGGGGCTCATGCAATCTAGGCAAGCATTTTACCAGAGTTACAGCCTTAGCTGCTGAGAGTTTTGATTGTGATGGATGTTGAATTTTGTCAAATGCTTTTTCTGCATCTATTCATATGATCACATAAGTGTTCTTCTTTAGTCTATTGATGTAATGGATTACACTAGTTGATTTTTGTGGTAGTATTTTTTTGTGAACACAGAGCCTTGCCCAAGCTAGGCAAGTGCTCTACTACTTGAGCCACACCACAGTCCTTTTGTTTTTATTTTTGCTTTTGAGACAGAGTTGTACTTATTTTGCCCAAACTGGCCTAAAATTTACAATCCTTCTGCCTTAGTCTCTCAAGTAGCTGGGATTGTAGGCATGTACTACCACACCTGGTTTCATTAATTGATTTCTGAATATTGAGCCAGTCTGTGTACCTGAAATAAATCTCATTTGCTCATGGTGTCTACTTCTTTTACACAATGTCATATTCAATTTGCTTCAAAAATTCTTTTTTTGAGTATTTCTTGCTTGTATGTCCATGAAGACTATTGTCAATGATATTTTAGGTACGTAAAAATGAACAGTCAATTCACAATAAATGGTAGGTAATTGGCCAATAAAAACATACATAGTCATTCAACATAACTTCTCATGGGAAAAATCCAAATTAAAACCACAATTGGAACACTAAGTACAGAGGCTCTCGCCTGTCGTCCATACTTAGGAAGATCATTTGAGCCCAAGAATTCATGGCCAGCCTGAGAAATAGAGCAACAGCCTATCTAAAAAATATGCACATAGATGCCACTCTGCACCCACCAGACTAGCTAAAGTAAACAAAAAACTGATAATGCCAAGAATTATTGGTAAGGATTTGGAATAATAGGAACTCATATACTGTTGATACAGGTAGACTGATTCAACCATTTTGAAAAACTGTACACCATTATCTTCCAAAGCTGAAGGTACACATACTATGTGACCCAGAAATCCCAGTTCTAGCTTCAACCAACACAAATGAGTACATATGTACAGGAAAGGACATTCAAAATGATCGTGGCAATGTTATCTATAATATATAAAAAATCATCAGAGACTACTTTGAGAACCTATATTCAAATAAATTTGAAAATCTAAAAGAAATGGACAGATTTCTAGATACATATGATCATCCAAAACTGAACCAAGAGGAAATTAATCACCTGAATAGACCTATAACACAAAATGAAATTGAAGCAGCAATCAAGAGTCTCCCCAAAAAGAAAAGTCCAGGACCTGATGGATTCTCTGCTGAATTCTATCAGACCTTTAAAGAAGAACTGATACCAACCCTCCTTAAACTGTTCCACGAAATAGAAAGGGAAGGAAAACTGCCAAACACATTTTATGAAGCCACTATTACACTTATCCCAAAACCAGGCAAAGACACCTCCAAAAAGGAGAACTATAGGCCAATCTCCTTAATGAACATTGATGCAAAAATCCTCAACAAAATAATGGCAAATCGAATTCAGCAACACATCAAAAAGATTATTCACCACGACCAGGTAGGCTTCATCCCAGGGATGCAGGGGTGGTTCAACATACGAAAATCAATAAACGTAATAAACCACATTAACAGAAGCAAAGACAAAAACCACTTGATCATCTCAATAGATGCAGAAAAAGCCTTTGATAAGATCCAACATCATTTCATGATAAAAGCTCTAAGAAAACTAGGAATAGAAGGAAAGTTCCTCAACATTATAAAAGCTATATATGACAAACCTACAGCCAGCATTATACTTAACGGAGAAAAATTAAAACCATTCCCTCTAAAATCAGGAACCAGACAAGGATGCCCACTATCTCCACTCCTATTCAACATAGTACTGGAATTCCTAGCCAGAGCAATTAGGCAAGAAGAAGGAATAAAAGGAATACAAATAGGTAAAGAAACTGTCAAAATATCCCTATTTGCAGACGACATGATCCTATACCTTAAAGACCCAAAAAACTCTACTCAGAAGCTTCTAGACATCATCAATAGCTATAGCAAGGTAGCAGGATATAAAATCAACATAGAAAAACCATTAGCATTTCTATACACTAACAATGAGCAAACGGAAAAAGAATGTATGAAAACAATTCCATTTACAATAGCCTCAAAAAAAATCAAATACCTAGGTGTAAACCTAACAAAAGATGTGAAAGACCTCTACAAGGAAAACTATACACTTCTGAAGAAAGAGATTGAGGAAGACTATAGAAAGTGGAGAGATCTCCCATGCTCATGGATTGGTAGAATCAACATAGTAAAAATGTCTATACTCCCAAAAGTAATCTACATGTTTAATGCAATTCCCATCAAAATTCCAATGACATTCATTAAAGAGATTGAAAAATCTACTGTGAAATTTATATGGAAACACAAGAGGCCACGAATAGCCAAGGCAATACTCAGTCAAAAGAACAATGCAGGAGGTATCACAATACCTGACTTCAAACTATATTACAAAGCAATAATAATAAAAACAGCATGGTACTGGCACAAAAACAGACATGAAGACCAGTGGAACAGAATAGAGGATCCAGATATGAAGCCACACAACTATAAGCAACTTATCTTTGACAAAGGAGCTAAAAATATACGATGGAGAAATAGCAGCCTCTTCAACAAAAACTGCTGGGAAAACTGGTTAGCAGTCTGCAAAAAACTGAAACTAGATCCATGTATATCACCCTATACCAAGATTAACTCAAAATGGATCAAGGATCTTAATATCAGACCCCAAACTCTTAAGTTGATACAAGAAAGAGTAGGAAATACTCTGGAGTTAGTAGGTATAGGTAAGAACTTTCTCAATGAAACCCCAGCAGCACAGCAACTAAGAGATAGCATAGATAAATGGGACCTCATAAAACTAAAAAGCTTCTGTTCATCAAAAGAAATGGTCTCTAAACTGAAGAGAACACCCACAGAGTGGGAGAAAATATTTGCCAATTATACATCAGACAAAGGACTGATAACCAGAATATACAGGGAACTTAAAAAACTATATTCTCCCAAAACTAATGAACCAATAAAGAAATGGGCATGTGAACTAAACAGAACTTTCTCAAAAGAAGAAATTCAAATGGCCAGAAAACACATGAAAAAATGCTCACCATCTCTAGCAATAAAGGAAATGCAAATTAAAACCACACTAAGATTCCACCTCACCCCTGTTAGAATAGCCATCATCAGCAACACCACCAACAACAGGTGTTGGCGAGGATGCGGGGAAAAAGGAACCCTCTTACACTGTTGGTGGGAATGTAGACTAGTACAACCACTCTGGAAAAAAATTTGGAGGCTACTTAAAAAGCTGGACATCGATCTACCATTTGATCCAGCAATACCACTCTTGGGGATATACCCAAAAGACTGTTACTCCAGAGGCACCTGCACATCCATGTTTATTGCGGCACTATTCACAATAGCCAAGTTATGGAAACAGCCAAGATGCCCCACCACTGACGAATGGATTAAGAAAATGTGGTATCTATACACAATGGAATTTTATGCAGCCATGAAGAAGAACGAAATGTTATCATTCACTGGTAAATGGATGGAATTGGAGAACATCATTCTGAGTGAGGTTAGCCTGGCTCAAAAGACCAAAAATCGTATGTTCTCCCTCATATGTGGACATTAGATCAAGGGCAAACACAACAAGGGGATTGGACTATGAGCACATGATAAAAGCGAGAGCACACAAGGGAGGGGTGAGGATAGGTAAGACACCTAAAAAACTAGCTAGCATTTGTTGCCCTTAATGCAGAGAAACTAAAGCAGATACCTTAAAGCAACTGAGGCCAATAGGAAAAGGGGACCAGGAACTAGAGAAAAGGTTAGATCAAAAAGAATTAACCTAGAAGGTAACACCCACGCACAGGAAATCAATGTGAGTCAATGCCCTGTATAGCTATCCTTATCTCAACCAGCAAAACCCCTTGTTCCTTCCTATTATTGCTTATACTCTCTCTACAACAAAATTAGAGATAAGGGCAAAATAGTTTCTGCTGGGTATTGAAGGGGGGAGCGGGAGGGGGTGGAGTGGGTGGTAAGGGAGGGGGTGGGGGCAGGGGGGAGAAAGAAACCAAGCCTTGTATGCACATATGAATAATAAAAGAAAAATGAAAAAAAAAAATGGAAGTTGAGGGAAAAAAGCCCAAACGAACAAAACATTTATGTAACTTTTTAAAGTAGACAAAACTGAACCACAAATGTACGTAAATGCCTGACATGAAATAAGAGCTTGAAAATGTGTTAGCTCTTCTCATTGCCTTTTTTCCTGCTGCTCTAATGATAGTAGCAGCAGTAATAGTTGTAAGACTTATAATCCCTAAATCATAAATATTGCTACTTTCATTTTATGACTTTTTAGGAGTAATGCTTGGAAAGGATAGGTTACTTGGCCAGAAAGTAGCAGATATGGAACGTGGGACCAGGTTTATTCAACTTTCGTTGAGTGTCCCCTTTTCAGTAAATCAGACTAATCCTCACATCAAATGATGAATATTCACTAGCAGCAATGCATATAAGTAATGTGTATTTATCATTTTTAGCCAATTAAAAAATTCTGTTATCTCTGGCATGATTTTGACAAACTTATAACATCAATAGAAGTTCCTTTTGGTTCAGGTGAAATCCACTACCAGGCATTATTTCCATCTAGTGGAGACTTGTTATGTAACTTTAAACTTAAATCTTCCTTTTCCAAATTTCCAGTATCATTGTATCAAAATATTAGCTACACAAACTTATACTATTATCCTAAAAAAGTATGATTTTGGTTTCTGCAGTTTCAGCTACCTGATTCAACTAAGTCCAAAAGCATCCAATAGAAAATCCCAGAAATCAATAATTCATAAGTTTAAAACACATGCTGCTACGAGTAGCGTGATGAAATCTCACACTTTCCTATGCTGATCCATGGTACCTCGCCTGTTAGTCACCTAATGGTCAACTCAGTTATCAGATCAGTTGCCACAGTGTTCGCAGAGCTCATATTTAAGTAACCCTTACACAGTAGCCTAACACTACATCACTTCATCTCCTCACATAGGTGTGGCATTATCTCATATCATCACAAGAAGAGTGACTACAGAATAATAAGATATTTTGAGACAGAGATCCCACAATCACATAACTCTTATCCACAGCACATTAACTTTTCTTTTTATTATTAGTTGGTAATCTCTTGCTCTATCCAATTTATAAATTAAGCTTTACCATAGGTATGTGTGTATAGTAAAATTACATATATAGGATTGGGTACCATCTGTAGTCTCAGCATCTACTTGGGGACTTGGAAGTTATCCCCAGCAGATAACAAGGACACTGCTTTATCTTTATCTCAGATTACATGTCAAGTATTAAATAAAGCTTCTCTCCCCCAGGACTATTTGTTTATGTTTGTTGGCTTGTTTTTTGGCATTTTTTATTATCTCTATTCACAAAATTCCTAGATGTGCATAGAAATATTACTGACAATTTGTGAATGAGAATTTGAACAAGTTGAGATTTATTTGAAGATACTACATGCAACTAATTAGATAAGTCATTAAGTTTGCTTTTAGATTAAGACATTAACTTTGACTTGCTTATAATTTAGTCACTCTAACAAACTATATGACACATGTTTGCAAATGAGATATCTTTTCTTTATCCCACATTATGCTTAAAGTCCCACTTAGGAAAACTTTAGCTTCTAGCATATAAGTAAAACTTTAGATTAAAAAGAGACTATATGATCAAGGTTAATTACTTTGTTTAAAAAAAACTATTCTCTGAAACAGGATAAAGAGGTTAAAGATGCAAGAAGGTGGTATTTATAAATAGGATGGTCCCTGGAGGCATTTCTGGTAGGATATTTGAACTGAGACCTAATGGAAGTAATAGAGTGAGCCCATGCATTTTTGGAGGAAAGGTCAGTTCGAGAAGAATCAACTTAGAATGTAACACATTTGTACATGGAAGCAATGCTAGGAATCTCCCTGTATAGCTATCCTTATCTCAACTAGCAAAAATTCTTTGGCTTTCTTATTATTGTTTATACTCTCTCTTCAACAAAATTAAAGATAATGGCAGAACAGTTTCTGTCTGGAAGCAAGGGGGTGGAGGGGAGAGGGAGGGGGCAGGGGGGAAAAGAGGGGGCAAGAGGTGGGGGAATGGAGGGGGGAGGTGGGAAGGGAGGGGGCGGGGGTAGGAGGGAGTAATGGCCCAAACATTGTATGCACATATGAATAAACAAAAAAATAAATAAGTAAATTATGACACACAACTAAAATAAAATGTTCAATTGTGACAGTCAAAATACAGAATAAAAACTAGCAGAGTATTTGTGGAAAAATTTGAAAATAAATAAAATAAATCCTGGTCATGCTCCTGAGCAGTACATACAGGATTTGCAGGCAAGCTTAGAATGGAAGGGAAAAGGGCTAGTTCCCTGTTTCCAGGCATGTGCAAAAGAGCTGCTGCCTAGTAGGTCTTGGAGGCTGTGGAATTTCCCCATATTATTTCTGAGTTTCTTCTCTGATGTCTCTGACAGAGGACAACTGCTACCTCCTTAGGATCTTGGAGTGCCTGAAATAAGACCAGAAATTCAGAGCCATATCTGATGGGAGAGCTTTTACAAGTTAAAAACCCTTGCTCCCTCCAGACAGCCTATGGACATGCAGTACTTGGAAGGCATATTTAGAGTCAGTATAGACATTTATCTGTTTGTCTTTTGCCAATCTGAGAACCCAAGCAAGGTAAGTTCTACCCTTTGGGATGAAGGTCCTGGTAGTCAAGATCCTGAATTTATCAACTTCTATCACTATGCAGGATTGGAAGGACAGTGGGCCAGAATGAGAAAGCAAAACAGAAAGGACCCTCTTTTGTTAAGGAAATGGGTAGGCCAAAACAAAAATACAGGGGAAGATTTGCAGAGGAGTTTTAACTGAGTGGGGTTTATTTAAAGCAAAAGCAAGGAAATTGAGGATGGACAATCCAACCAAACAGCCAAGTGCACTAAGTTCTCAGGTCCTAGACACTATTATGGGATGTAGAAGATTAAACATGCTAATTTATGTACATAATTGTGGAATTTTTGAAGAAATTGGAAGGCTGTTCCTGGAAGGGGTTGGCTAGGAAGGAGAAAACCACACTTTAAATATCAGGTTAATGAAGTCTCTAGCCAACTTTTGTTCAAACTTTCTGCAGAAATGGAAGGAACAAAGAGCCATAGAGTAGGGTATTCACAGAACTAACCGACTGACAGAATGTGTCACTAGGGTGTTAAACCAGGATGTGGGTAACATTTAGGATTAGAGTGAGGAACCAAAAGCTCTTGCTGTTCCCTATGGGCAGCTTGGCCAAGCACTATCTCCCCACCTAAGACTCTCTCAGCTCACTTCTTAGTTTGTGGGAAGTCTTTTTTTTTTTTTTTTTTTTGCTGTTCTTCAAAAAAAAAGTAAAGGGGCTCTCTGGTGTCTCTTTTACAAAGGCACTAATCCCATTCACAAGCTAATCACCTCCCAAAGGCTCCATGTCCTGAAATCATCACACTGGGGATGAAGACTTCAACATACAATGTTTTGGGGATACACAAACTTCAGACCATAGCAAATGGTAAAAACAGATTTTATTCAGGAACTATTGCCATAGGGAAAAGATACCTCAATATAAAAGCAGCTCAACTCCCAATATATCCCAGATCAGTGTGGGGGTTTAGCCATGGAGAAGGGTGGCATCATTGGATGGAAAATGACAAAGAGGAAACATCAGGAATGGTGGGGATTCTAGTTAAATCAACTTAACCGAATTCTTGCTGAAGGCAGGTCAGGGTGATTGGACAGCACCTGGGAAACCATAGATGATAGAGTAATAATGCTGCATTTTGGCTGATTCACAAATGAATTGCCAAATGAATCAGCCAAAATGGCAGCCCCGCCCCTTAACAGAAATTCCCGTGCTGTAAGACAGTCCCACCCTACCAGAGACTACCATGCATGCGCTAACTTCCTTACCCTCCCCCTTCTATAAAAGCCACTCCTCGCCCAGACTCTGTGCTGTGCCATCTTTTCCCCAGCCAGCCTGGCAGTTTGGGCCTGCCATTAAACTTTGCTCTGTGGACGGGAGACTTTTTTCGTGAGCTTTCTTTGTGAGCGGTGTTTTTCCTAATATTTGGTGCCATGACTCGGATCAGGTGAGCTCCCGGCACTGACCTTGCTCTCCCAGCCTACCCCACCCCATCCCGCTCTCTCTTTCTCTCTCTCTCTCTCTCAACTCCCATTACCTTCCTCCGGGATCTGAGCTGCTTTACCGGGACCCCCGATCCTAAAAAATGCCACTCTCTCACTAGCTCAAAGGGAAGTTCCTCTGCCCCAGTGCACCTCCAACTGCCATCCACCACCAGCCAATCTTCCCTCAAGGTCCTCTCTCTGTCAGTGAGTCCTCCTTGCACACAGAGCTGTGCTTTCTCTCATTTCCTCAAAACCCTAGCACTAGGTCACAGCTCGGTCTCGTCCCTGGGAACTAGGTTCCCCACTAGGAACTGTGGATCCCCCATGGTGAAGACGTTCCCTCTGGGTGTTCCACATTTCTCCCTCTCTCCTGAGGACCTGATATTTCAGGGATGCCCACCATGTCTCTCTTCAGGTCAGGCCTCACCATGGAAATTGGATCATCCCAAATTCCTTTAGACTGCCCATTGGGATGTCTCCTGGCCAACCTTGGCCCCTCTGCCTAACACCTGATCTTAAGCCACAAAAGCTCATTTTTCTCTGTAATCAGACCTGACTCCAATACCCATTAGACAATGCCTCCAAATGGCCACTTAATGGCACTTTCAATCCCAATATTTTAAGGGATTTATAAAATCTCTGTGAGCATGCTTGTAAATGGAAGGAACTTCCCTACATCCAATCTTTTCCCTATCTCTGCACCAAACCCTCCCTCTGTATTCCCTGTTCCCCTGTGCAGGTTCTGTTCCCTCTAAACCAGCTTCTAAATGAGCCAAATCTTCTCCCGAACCTCCTCCTTCCCCATGTAAGCAGACTTCTTGCGCTGCTCACACTACTTGTCTCTTCCTATCTTCCTGAGGAATTTTCCCATCATGGAGTTAAACAAGCCACTCCTTGCCAACTCTGGCCTCATGGTGATTCCGGCTCTGGAGAGCTCATGCTCCCTCCCTGTGGGCTGAGACCAAGCCCAGGGTTTATGCAGATATGCCTCATGCTACATTGTGGGAGTCCTGTTTGATTATCTGATGACTGCTTCTCTTTCCCCCACTCCTGTCTAATGTCCCTTTTTCCTGAGACAGCGACCAGAGAACGGAGGTTTTGTGTTGCTGAAAGTGTTCTAGTACCAGTCAATGGGAGCAACCTAGAGACATGGGTGATGGCTAATCCCTCAGGTGTTTGTCATGCCTCCAGGCTCTGCCTTCCCCTCCCTTACCTAAGATGTCAGGACACCTTTTCTGCTTCCTCCATGGTCTTTTGTCTCTGTCTGCCTTCCCCTCCCTGGACTTACTGGGACCCTGCCTCTCATGAAAAACTTGTAGCATGGTACCTTATGACATAAGTTATTCCAACTAGTTTGCCAGGCCTCTCAGTCTAAAGTAACTTTAAAAATCAGCTGCTTTACAAAAGCACTTACAAAAAACTGTGGCTGCCACACTCATGCCCTAACTCTGCCCCCACGGGGGAGAAGGGAAAGCAAACAGGCACGCTAGTACACAGGATGCCAGCTCCTGGACACAGCAAAAATGCCTGCCATAGCTAAGAAAATCCATAGAGAGGACCCAGCACATCCTGGGCCACCAGCCACATGTGGCAATGGCTGTGACCCACCACCACTTCCCGTAGAATAAACGCGCACAGAGTACACAGGAAGGGGGAAGGGCAACAGGCAGCAGGATCAGGCCTAGGCAGTCAGGGTCATTTGTCCCAGGTGTGTGCAGAGGGAGTGGTGCCTTGCACAAGCCCTGCTCCTAGCCCCACCTCACACCTCAGGTCATCAAGCCCTTGTAAGCCAATTGTTAGCTCAAGGTTATAGTTCCAGAAATAACAAAATAAACATTATTGTGGTCTCTAAACTTCTCCTTTAAAATTTTCTATACCTTTGGCCTCAACATAAATTTTTCCCTCCAAATATTAACACTAGTTGTCCCATATGGTACTATTATTGGCCCAAAATGCCCTCTAGATGCCCTTCTCTAAATTTACACATGATTTAGTCCTTTATTGAAAAGGTAGACTTTATTAAAGAGGCTGCCTGCTATTAACTAAAAGACAGGATCCTAACGTTTTGTTCTTTCTAGATGGGATCTGCACCTTGCAGTCTTCTGGCTTGTAGATGTTAAAAGCTTTGTGCTGAGGCCTGTATGTACTGGCCTCAATATGCCTTGGGTGACCAAGAGAAGTGGCCTTCACAGGGTTCCTTAAATTACAATACCATACTCCAATTAGACCTTTTCTATAAAAGTAAAAAAAAAGGTAAGCTGAGGTCTTCTATAAAAATTTCTACCTTCTAAGCCACCCTAATATCCAGAACCTCCTAATGGGGGCTTCCCCCTTCAACAGGTAATGGTAGGAAGAGGACAAGTCTATGTCCCCTTCCAACTATCAAATCTAAGGGAAATTTAAAAACATATCTAAATAGCTGTACTAATGCCCATACCAATACATCCAAGCCTTTATCTCTGTGATCCAAACCTTTAAGTTGACATAAAAGGATACTATGCTTCTACTAGACCAGACTCTTGTCTCATTAGAAAAGCTATGGGTTCTAGCCCAGGCCACTCAGGTTAAAAATGATTACCATTTACAATGAGCCCCAACACTAATGGCACCTGGAAATGAGGAAATAAATGTGCCTACCTACAGGGGCACAGGCAGTCCTTGACAGATCCACACTAAAAGGAGCTGGTGATATGCCACTTTACAGACATAAAGCCCTAAGTTCAAATCCAGTACAACCAAAGACAAAAAAGATATTTGGGGCTGAGAAAGTAGCTCACTGAAAAAATGTCGCCCAGCATGTGCAAAGCCCTGGGTTCAATTCCCAAACACTGCTAAATAAAAAAAAATAGTAAGAAAGATAACTGGCATTAATGTCACTTCTGCCATCTCATAGTGGAAGGAAGTAGTTTAACCTAGACCAGATCCCTCATTCTTCAAGTGAGGAAACTGAGGCCCAAAACAGTTCAGAGACCTGCTCTCCAGAGTGTCAGGTGTCAATGTAAAATAACAACTTTGCTTTACAGCAATGCCCTAAAAAAAAAATCCCCTTACCTTTCTACAACATCTTAAGGAGGCTATCAGAAAACATACCATGATGAACCCAGAGTCACAGGTGAGAGAGGTTCTCCTCAAAGATAAATTTCTAAAAGCCCCAGATATTTGTAGAAAACTCAGTCTATGGCTGAAGGAGAAAAGTAATTGGATCAACTAATACAACTAGCCATGTCTGTATATTATATCTGGGACATTACTAACAGAGAGAAAGATAAGAGATACCATGACCTCATTGCTGCCCCCACCCAACTGGGGCCTACATCTCGAGTTTGCTACTATGGTGGACAGGAGGAACATTTCTGCAGAGAATCCCTAAGGGGGAACAGCCCGGGAGACAGCCCTACCCCCAACCAGGACCCTGCCCTTCCACCCTGCCAGATGGAAGGCGAGATGCCACCTCCTATGGATTGATGGGTCCCAGCCCCCTGTCCACACTCCACTTCCTGGCATCAATGTTGAGGAGCCTCATGGTAGCCATCATGACAAAAAAACAAAAGATCATTTTCCGGCTAGACAGTGGCACTCATTTCTCTGTTTTACCTTTCTCTCTGGTCCCTGGTCCAATGACAAAAGTTATCATTTGGGGCAAATCTGGCAAGCCCCTAGAGCTGGCCTGCTCTTTAGGAGACCTCCTCTTCTGTCACTCTTTCTTCATAGTACCTAAAACTCCAATGTCCCTGCTGGGACAGGATTTACTATCTCAACTAGAAGCTCAAATTCTCCTCCCCTCCAGGCAGCTATTTCTACTGCCCCCTCCTTCAGGAACAAATAGATCCCACAGTGTGGACTGATGGGATGACTGTAGGGTGAGCCTGGAGGGCCCTCCCTATTCAAATAAAACTCAAAAATCCCTCACAGTTTCCACACACAAAACAATATCCCCTCAAGCCTGAGGGACAATGAGGCCTTATGCCTATCATAAATTCCTTAGACCAACAAGGGCTACTAATTAGTTACTCCAATCCATATAATAAATTTAAAGTTTTTATAAAAGTTAATTTTAAAATGCAAGTTACAAAGTAAACAACTGGAAAGGATATAGATAGGTAGTGAATGTATTTTTTGAGAAGTTAAAGGAAAAAGAAATGTTTTTAGATGAGAAAGGATTTTATAAAAAAGGGTTTATCCTAAAGACTGTTTCAAATAGGAGGGATAAAGACAAGCCATCAGAGGGTTTAGTATGTTATATAAAGGTCTGAGTAAGTTTTAAAAGTGCATAATAAAAAGCTTTGACGTGTGATAAAGTTAAAGTTGAATATAATCTAAGAGTTGCCTAAAAGATATTTAGGGTCATGTCAAACTAAAATCAAATTTTCTATGTCTATAAAATAACAAGGTTATCTTAATATTGTTCTGCTCTGAGTAACATCTAAAAAAAACTGTTACAGAAAAATATTTTATCAAAGAACTTATTTGTGTTTTCTGTTGATCTTGTCAAACTTTAAGTACTACTAAATCAGAATTCATTTATGTATTTGCTCATGCAACAGTCTCTTAAATGACCACCTTATAACTGTGTTCAGTGTCTAGACTTTATCTAAATATGTTACAAACATTTACAGAGTTAAAAGTGTCAGTTTATGTAAAATGATGAGCTAAATCTCTCTTTTATCCAAAAGTGTTCCATTTAACCTGCATCCTGACAGTCAGCCTCTATTTGCCTTTAATGGTCCCACAAACGCTTCACAGCAACTAACCTGGACAATTTTGCCATAAGAATTTAAAGACAGCCCTCATCTTTGTGGACAGGCCCTAACCAGAGACTCATTAGATTGGCACTACCCAGAGGCCACCCTTCTTCAATGCAGAGCCACAGAGCCCCTTACCTGCAGTGCAACTGAGTCCTTTTTAAAACTTTCTGGCCTCTGGGAATACAAAGTATCTAAGGAGAAGGCTCAGTTATGCCTCCTTCAGGTCACCTATCTAGGTGTGTTCTTAAAGGGAGAGACTCACTCTCTGAGTCATGAGTAAATCAACCCAATCCTCCATTTCCCACTCCCCCATACCATAAGCAGCTTAGAGCTTTCCTGGGAGTTACAAGATTTTACAGAATTTAGATCCCTAGGTATGCAGTCCCTTAGCAGACACCTTTTTATGCTCCTCCTAATATTCCTATTTGGGTCTTAAATGATGACCCATTTCTCTTAGAAAACTTGCCTCCAACAGACTCTCCTCCTCTGGCTGACTACTTACCTTATCTTAACCTTCTCAGGGAACTTCTCAGAAAGCATGCAGACCAGATCCTGCCCCACCCTATAACAATTTCTGTTAAACCAGGGTATCTTGTTCTCCTAAAAGGATCTTCTACCCTCTCCATTGGGTCTTTGATGGACCAGCCCTCATCTGGTCATTCTCATGACACCCACTGCTGTCAAGCTCAATGGGTCCCCCAATGGCGGCACCTCTCAAGGAACAACTAGAAAAATGGAGAAGGGAATTGAAGGACTCTTGAAATTGTCTAGGGAATAACATTTCACAGTGGTTCTCCTGCCCAATGCCCATCCTAATGCCTGTGTTCTTGCTCTCCTATTCTTAAGCTTCCTCCCTTGTGTCATACTGCATGTCTGCTCTTGCTAATCAAAAGTTTAACCAGTTGTACCTCCAGTGATACCAACCTCTTCAAAACCATCCAGAGGACTGGTCTGAGGGGCCCCACCAGGACGCAGGAGCCTGAGGATCCTGCCCCATACAATGCCCCCTGCCAGCAGGAAGCAGCTAGAGAGACTGATGCTTTGCCCCAATTCCTGATCCTCAACCCCTACCTTCATCATTATTAAAGATAAAATGGGGGAATGATAGAGTAATAATGCTGCTATTTTGTGAATCAGCCAAAATGGCAGCCCCGCCCCTTAACAGAAATTCCCGTGCTGTAAGACAGCCCCACCCTACCAGAGACTACAGTGCATGCGCTAATTTCCTTAACTCCCACCCCTCCTTCTATAAAAGCCACTCCTCGCCCAGACTCTGGGATGCACCATCTTTTCCCCAGCCAGCCTGGCAGTTTGGGGCCTGCCATTAAACTTTGCTGTATGGACATGAGACTTTTCTTGTGAGCCTTCTTTGTGAGTGGCGTTTTTCCTAACAATAGGGAATGAGGAACCTGATCGGATATGGAAGATCGGATATAAAGGGCAGGATTCTCTGTAAACTGACTTAACAGGATTCTCACTGAAACATCCCAGCTTGTCCAGGAAGGATGAGGCAGGTTGAGAAAAGGACTTAGACTACCTGGAATAAAATTTGGTTAAGGAAAGAGTTTTTGTCACTCACAAAATTTTACATTTCTCCACTGTTATTTTTCAGAGAATAGTAACTCAAAGTTACAAACTGCTAGAGAAACATAATTTTTCATATGTAGAGAAACATACATGTACAGAAACATAATTTTTTTCTTCAATCTTCATAGGCTTTTAGTAGACTGAACCCCAATAGCAAAAAACAGATTAACAAAAGAAAAACAAACAGGAGCTTGTTAATGTGTTATTTCCTATATACATGGAAATATAGGAATGAAGAATGAGGCAGCTTCAAATTCCAGCTTATATACCATCTTTAACAAAGAAATGTAAATTTCTAAAGCAATGACAAGACTATTCAGAGCACTTTGAGTCTGTATGGGTGGCAAATAGAATGCACAAACCTGGCACACAATGCCTAGTTAGTGAAGCTTATTAAGGGAGATCCTGCTGTCTCCAGGTCCAAAGAGTTCTAAATTGTTTTCAGGGATAAACCTTTATTTTGCACAGTACAAAGGGTGGAAGAACATCATTTGACTTTCTGCATCTATATCCTGCTTTTATTCTTTGCTAGGATTTTGCAAGGCTCTAGATAGAATGGTGGATTCAACATACCTGGTCTTGCTATCATATCTATACAGCTTTAGTCTATAACAATTCCTGGAACTGTTTCTCTAAAACAAGCAGAAAAATACAGAGGATAGAAATTGTTTTCCATCATAAAGTCTTTTGAACAGGAGAACAATGAAAGACTAAAATGTTGTTACATGTTTTTTAACCTACCCCTTCAGCTGGTTTCCTAGCATACGTTATGGAATTATTCTGATTATTGTTCCTCCCCAAAGGGAATAGCTAACTGGAATGGATCTGCAGATCACAAAAGAAATTTAAGCCCCAGATTTGAGGATTCATTGGCATATAGATTCAGTAACATCATTAGCAACAAGGGGCATCCCCTCAAGTTAGGATGTAAGAGAAGAGGAAAAGCAGAATTACAGGAAACACAAACACTTAAGTCTCAGAAGACCCAAAAGGTGGAGAACTAGATAAGAATAGTATCCCATCAAATTGGAGTTCATCATGTTAAGCAAATAAGCCAAGCTCAGAAAAACAAAAATCACTCATTTTCTCAAAGTGGTATCTACACTTAATTTTTTTAACAATATAACAGGATTGTAAAAGGGGTACTATTGGAGAAGAACCAGTGTATGGCAGGCAGGGGGAAAGGAGAGGGTGGGGGTGGGAATATTATAGAAGTACATTATATGTGTATATGAAAATAGCATAATGAAACCCACCAAAAGCTGTTAAAAAGAAGGGGGGGATGTAGGAAAGGGGTTAAGAAAAAATAACATAAATGGGGTAAATTTGATCAAAGTACATTATATGCAGGTTGGAAATATCACAATGAAATCCCTTTGTACAATTAACATATGCTAATAAAAAGAGGGGAAATGGGGCTGATGGAGTGGCTTAAGTAGTAGAGCACCAGCCTAGAAAGCGTGAAGCCCTGAGTACAAATCCCACTACCACCAAAGAAAAAAGAGTGGGAAGAAAGAACAGCATCCCAGAAATAACAGGAAGAAAATCAAGAAGGAGGGAATTGGCCAGGCACATTGGCACACACCTATAATTTCAGAACTTGGGACACTGAGGCAGGAAGAAAAGGAGGAGGAGGAGGGAATCGAAGAGGCAGTGGAGTCAGTCCATTAGCAATGGATTCCAATTTTAAGAAGGCAAACATGACATCAAAAGCCCAGCAAAGAAGGGTAAGTCATAAGCCAAAGCTTACTGGAGAGCAGAAGATATCTTTGATGCTGAACTGGAACCGTAAATATTAAGGAACTAAAAGTTGCAATGAGGGTCCTGGGCTTTGAATATAAGAAAAAAAATCAAGAAATTGATCATTGATATTGATAAGGAAGAGACAGGAAACAATGAACCTTAGTTGACTCTTTTGAGTATGATGACTCAGAAAATGTCTGAGAAAGATTGCAAAGAAGAAATCCTGAAAGCTGTCAAGCTCTTCAATGATAATGAAACTAGGAAGATAGCATTCAAACATCTGAAATGGGTGGCCAAGGAGTTGGCCAGCACCTGACTGATAAGGAGCTGTAGGAAATGATTATCAAGATAGAGATAGAGAGGTCAATGAGCAGGCCTTTCCCTAGGTGTCATGAAAAAGACCAGCCTCTCTCAAGATCAGTGCATTCTTTTCTAGTGCAAGCACACTGACTCGATTCAGTGCCTGCCATGGTGTGAAATACAATGAGAACACAAACCACCCCCGCCCCATGATCTTGTATCTATTTTACACTTTTGGAATTGTTCATTGATATTAAAGTTCCTTGTAGAATGACCTGATGATTACTTTAATTCTTCAAAGCAGAGGGAGAGTACATTTCAGTGGAATGGTCTGAAAGTCTGACGGACTGAAATTTCATCATTTCATTGCTTCACTCTTTTCATGTATTCTACATAGACGTAAACACAGAGCAACTTCTTAGATGTGCACACTTACCTTTGTTACCACAAACATTGGTCATTCCTCAATGGCTCTGATTCTTAGCTGACACCTGAGTACAGTTTTCTCTTTTATAAAACCTAGTGAATTCTTGCTCAGCATTTGAATGTGTGTTTTGTCTATTTGTTTTGTCTTAAAAATAAAAGCTTTCTTAGTTTGGAAGAAGGAAGGAAGAAATCATCAAGGTTACAGTCTCTGAAACCTCCAGGAATCCTGAGCCTGCATTTATATAAAAAGAAGAGCCCAATTTCTCTTAGAACTTTTGCTGTGATTGTGTAAGAAATTTTAGCAATGAAGGGACAGTTCCAGTTGCTTTCAACAGAGAAATATATAAGAGGTTCATTTTCAAGGATGAGTGGGGCATGAGAGCCAGAAGTACTAAGAATGACATTCTCAGCATTGAAAATTAATCCTAAAATGGCTCCTTATGAAAGCAAAGATGAGGCAAACCCAATTTCATGTGAAAATATTAGTATCTGGGTTGGAACAATGAGAAGAGGGGGAAAGAAGTTCTCCTCATGCTGTATTTAACAATGAAGAGCTTAGGTGTGGCAGTGCCTATATATATTCTTAGGGAAGGTTAAAAATATATATAACTGATTTTCTGTTTTGTACCTTGGGTCTTCTGAGCTTGATTCCATTTTTATCCATATACTGATGTTATGAGGACAGACAGTGAAAGAAGCTAATAGCAAGACTCTTTTTACTAAAATTTCAGGATCTCTAGGTAGCAACACAGCCACGTTGATTGAGTTTTCTCTGTAAATGTCAAGCCGTCTTGCACATAACCTACTTGATTTCCTCCCTGCCACTCACTCCCTTCTCAACTGCCTTGTCCCTAGACCATGAATGCAACTATGCTACGTGTAACACACAAGCCCAACCTCAAAGTTGCCACCTAAGTTCAGTTTTTTCTGGCAACCCTCCCTACATCTTTCCAAGCATACTCAGAAGTGTCTATATGTTTAAACTGATTGCTGCAGGGGCCCCACCAGTTTGTCCGTTCTACAACAGGTCACTCTCCTTCTGAAAGTCCCAGGGCAGGAAGATGGGGAAAGATTTCAGGAGCCACAACAGCAAATGTCTTATCCCCTGGAGTTCATGGCTCCCCAACCAACCTCTTCCACTTAGAGTCATCAGAATTAGCAAATTAAAATACAGGATGCCCAGTTACATTTGCATTTTGAATAAACAGCAAATGGCTTTATTATAAGTATGTATCATGGGGGGAAAATCACTGTTTTTCTGAAATTTAAAATCGAACCAGGCATTTGTATTTTGTCTGGCAACCTTGGTCTTTCATTAGGGATTCCCATGGCACTTCCCCAGGGATAGAGTTCCTTCCTTTGGACCACAACCTTCTCTCTCCCATGGTGTACATGCCCTACTGCCCAGAGGAGGGTTAAGTAAGGAATGAATGGCCCAGCCTCTCTGCACCTGGAAACACTGCTCCCTCTAGCCACCAAGATCTGTAGCCTGGTTTGACACAGTTCTCAGATTTCTACAGATTTCTACACACAGAAATCCTTACCTGTCCCTCTTACCCCTCTTACCCACCTACTCCCTCTCCCAGAACCCTAATCCATTAGATATACTTTTATCTATGTGGCATGTAATTTTGTCTATCCAGAATCCCTTCCTTTGGGAAACCACCATTTTTACCCAGCTGTGGGTGTGGTGGTCATTTGATCTAAAGATTATGGTCTTATGACCTGGACCACATGATCCAGTCAGAATGTTCACCTTCTAGGCTATGGTGTTTGAGGCTTAGAACATACCAGGACAGGTCAAATTCTTCTCCCAGCTCTCTTTCTAGATCTATTAGTAATGACCATTCTCTTCCTTTGGGATTGTTATCTATAAGGATGGTTTAAACTGAAATCCCTTATTGCTATCTCCTCTGAGATAACAATGGAGAGTGGCTCTCTGAAATAACAGAAAAAGGCGACTATAAAAACGGCAACAAAGGGGAAAGAGTTAAAGCCCTGATGACATTGTTAGAAAGAGACAGCAACAGACAAAACTAGAAAGCAGATGGACATTTGCTTTTCTATTTTTAGTGAAAGTATTGGATCATTCAATTTTTGTTTAAACTAGGTTGAATTGAATCTAAGTCCTAAGTAAAACACTGCATCATGTCTAAACTTCAATTGTATGTTTCTTAAACATACATCCTTAGTCCCAAGAAAATTCAGGAACAAGTCTGAGCACCTGTTTCATTATTCCCAAATTCTTTGTGATAATCAGCAGTTAGTCTGCCGGGAACATACAGTTCTTTAGGAAACAGCACAGTCTAGCTCAAAAGATGACAAACAGGCAATTCAGTAATCCCACACAAATTGCTCTATAAAAAAGTACACACACAGACTGCCGCTTAGATATATTCTGTATATACACACAATACATATGTTCCATATGCCATGTATATAATTATCAAATGTCAAGCCACCAAACTTCCTGTGTGGAGAATAATTAACAACAGTTAGTGTCATGGGATTCCAAGTTGACCACTCAAGGCTGAGTTTCCTTGAATTCAGATGTATGGGCATGTCTAACAGATTGCTGGAGTTGATACATGTAGAATCAACTTGTGAGGAGTACTAACAGCCTTTCTGTGAGGCCCCACGGAACACACACTCATGCATTGGAGCCATCAACAGCCCCTAGCATTGAGTAGAATTGAGTGCCTGCACAGCCTCTGTAGGCCTCCACATTGCTAGCTGAGGTATGGAGACTAAGACTTCTCTCTGAGAATCCCAAAAATGGATGGAGCTCCTGACTAAACCTCAGTTTCCTCATCTATGAAATGAGTATGAGAAACTCACCATACCTACAGTTAGAATCCTTTTCTTTTTCTTTTTTTTTCATAGACCCCAAGCAGAAAATGAGATTACGAGTCAGTTCTTAGAACTAATCTTTTCAAGAAGAAAAGTCAGTTAATGGTGCAGCTGTGGATAACAGTGACATGTAATTACGGTAGAATTAAGTCAAGTCATAGTAGAACTCCGAAGACCAATCATCAGGTATGTGACAACACGTGGCTCATTTCCAACAAATAGAAATTCTAGACATTTCTAGAAAGAATGGGAAGCTACTTTTTAACAGCAATTGACCACAAATACAGAGTCAAAGGGATATTCCATTATGCCATAATATAACATTTCCCCTAAATGTTGACACTGAGTTTCTCCATATTTACTTGTATCTTACAGACTGTGCACAATCCACACTTTATTATTTTAAATAGTTTATTTTATAGAGAAGAGTCATGTCAAAATCAAAGGCTTGATTATTGACACTAACATATAGAAGGAAGACCTCCTGCAACTAGACTTTACACTACAAGCCATCAACAGCCCCTAGAGGAGGAGGTGCTAACTAAAATGGAAGGAGGCCCTCAGGACTCATTCTCATGGCCTCTCCCCAAGTACTATGCCAAGTCTTTTAGGCCTTGTTTGCCTAATTCTCTTTTCTATTTGTTTCTCTGTCTTTTACTCTTTCTGGTTCCCATGAATCTAATCTCTCATCTCTCCATTCTGTTTTATTCTCTATCCTTCCCATCTTCTGTCCCTCCACCCCACCATCCTTCTGACCCTTCATTTCTATTGACCCCTTTTCTCTGCTTCCCAAACTACTGCCCCTAGATGCCTGGTCTAGTTCTCTGTCCCTCTGCCGTTTCCATTAGGCATCCTTTTGTGTCCTAGCTCCATTACCTTTGCTCAAAAGGGGACATTTTTGCTCCTCTTTCTGTCCTTCACTCAATTTGGCTTTGACAGAAACTGACTTATTCTTAATGGATTTCCCTTCATTTAAATGTTCTATCTTGAACATGATGTCACTCATCTGAATACGTTTTGCAAAATTCTTTATTCTAGTTTTATCATACAGGGAGAATTCCAAATTCCAGGACCTGTTGTGCTTTATAGGTTCTGTTTATTCTTCAAAACATTTCTGATCCTGCATTACCGAGGGAGCAATTTTGAAGCAGAACTTAATCCCCATGTTCAAGGAGCCCTCTGATTTCAATATGTCCAATAAAAACTGTATAGTGAGAGTTATCTCTTCATTCTTTTCTTGCTCCTTTACCCCCTACCAGTCTCTGCACTTCTCTGTGGGTCTCCTCCCCTAGCTGGCTCTGGTCCTCTTTCACTAGAAAGGACATGGCATAAAAAAATTCTTGGAAACTAATGTGACGGAAGCTGTAGAGCTTTTTGACATCAAGACCCTCTTGGTAATTACTGATATTCAGGAAAGCAATAAGGCTGCGGCCATCTAGATTGTGCCTTCTGAGGTCAGCTTCTTCAAATAGGAACCTCTGGTGCCGCATCCCCTCAGCTGCCAAGGAGCACAAAATCCTCAGGACCCTGTGTTTGGTAAACTCAGAGCAGTCAGAGTTGTCATCAGTGGGCAGAAAGGTGGAGACACAGGCAACTAAGATGTCTGTGGTGCTACTGGGTGTCTCAGAGACCGCCTGGCCTCTTTCCATCCGTTCTTTCAGCCAGGAACAGACAACCCAGAAAATGCATAGAACCTGACACGCTTTGTAGAGAACAGTATTTGTATATACATGGTCAAAGGCATTTCTGGCTTCCTCCTCATCTGTAAATAGAAGCTGAAATACTTCCTCTTCTCTTCCTCAGAGAAGCCTAAGATATGGAAGTGGCGCTGCTGACCCAGCAAGGGCTCCAGATTCCGCAGAGCTAGGGGCTGAGTGGTGATGGGAAGGGAGCATGTGTGAAATAACTTTCTCCTGATTAAAAGACTCGGCACATCCTCCATGGGACTCAACCTCCACTTCTGTAACTGTCCTTCAAACGGCCTCTGTAGCTCGTCAAAGCCATCCAGGATGAACAGGAGCAGCTCAGGCTGCTTCAGAATCTCTGTGACAGGGGCTTGATTGTCCCCACAACACCAGAAGATGAGATGGTGCAGGTCACACTTTGGCAGCAGAACCGTTTCCCTGCAGCTCACATAAAAAACATAATCAAAGCAGCCTGGGTACAGGGTACCAGTGGCCCAGTCCAGCTCCATTTTTCTAACCAGAGTTGTCTTCCCAGTGCCAGCAGACCCTTGCAGTACCACTAAGGATGGGGATGGGTAGAGTTCTTCCTCTGTACCAAATAAAGTCTCCACCCTGTCAGTACCCACCTCCTGCTCCAGGTCAAGGCAGTCATGTGACTGCCCTGGGCTCCCTGATCTGGACATGGCCACCAGGAGCAGCTGGTTGTAGCTGCCATTGACTCCCATATCTTGCATCTCCTCTAGACAGTGCACGTGCTCTCAATATCTTTCTCTGTAATCTGAGCCAGACAAATGAGGTTTTAGGCAGTAGAATGGGAAAACAACAACAAAAAAGGCAAAATGGATGCTTCAAACTCTGGCTCTGCTATGTAGCTTCATCTTCTTCTATCCTCTCTAACTCACATCTTTCTGAAGATAATAGCAATGGTTTCTTGGGGAAACACTACTGTATGTGTATATGAGAGAGAGAAAGAGAGTGTGTGTGTGTGTGTGTGTGTGTGTGTGTGTAAGTGTGTGTGTGTGTGTGTGTGTGTGTAAGTGTGTGTGTGTGTGTGTGTGTATCAGTCTCCGTATGTGAGGGTCTGTTTTAAGGGATGGTATTTGCAGGGTGTGATTGCATGTTTGTATCCATGCATGCTCATGGAAATGTGCTGTTGGAAGCTAGAGTACTGTACAAGAAAGTTACGTCAGTCAGCAAGAACATATCTCCAATACGTACATGTGAAAATGTGTGTGACCATGTGTAAGTGTCTGAGTGTTCCTGTGAAGTGTCCCCTTGGAGAGAGGTGAAGACAGAGAGGAGAGAAGGGAAGCTGAAGGATGTTAAAGAAACAGATGGTATTCTTTGTTAAGGTTGGACCTGAGCTAAAGATAACCCAGGAACCATCACTTTGTGTCCACACACTCTCCCATTTCTATACAACAGAGGAGCTCTCAGGAGCCAAAGGAGCTTATGGGACAGATCACAGGCACCAACAGATCCCTTCCCCTGACACCCTACAAGAAAGAACAAGGGCTCCAAGTCACCCTCACCGTCCAGTATGATGTGGGTCCACTGGCTCCTTGAAAGCTGAAGCACAGAAGACTGCCCTCTGTGAGAAGCAGCCCAGCCACAGTGAGGGACAGGTCGGGCCCCACACCCTGGTGCTACTTCTTCTGGTGGTACAAATCCCTTCACCACCCCCACCACCTATCTGCAAACCCCCTCCCTTCTCTGGTACAGTGATTGAAGATAGAAGGTGGGCTATTATGGTCATAGATCCTGTAGTTTTTCTGTAAACAAACCCCTGTCCTCAGTTCAAGACCTGCACCCAGCATCTGTTGAAGCCCTCAGCTGAACACCAGTTAGGATTCTGTGGCACTGGGGAATCCCAGGCAAAGAGAGAAAATATAAATTACAGGGTGAAATAAGGCCTAAGTTACAGACTAAGGAAGTCTAGGGAAATATTTGGGGCAGAGTTTCTGGTGCCATTCTGACCTCCCCGTCCCCATCTGCACTCACCATTTAGACAAATGTGACTGAGCTGGTCCATGAGTTCAAACAAGTTCATGACCTTCAAGGTCCTCAGCACCCCCTCACAGCCTCCTGTGCTCCACACATTAAAATCAGTTGCAATGCCAGGTCCACCTGACTCAGGCCCTCCAGCTCTCCCTGAGACAGACAGTGTTGGCCCACAGCCAGGATCATATCTTAGTGTCTTGAAATTGTTCTCCTCAAGATCATTCAAGACCCAGCGCAATGCCTGCCAAGGGTTTTTTTTTATTATTCATATGTGCATACAATGTTTGGATCATTTTCCCCCCTTCCCCCACGCCCCCTCCCTGACCCCCCCTTACCCCCCTTACCCCTCGCTACCCAGCAGAAACTATTCTGCCCTTATCTCTAATTTTGTTGAAGAGAGAGTATAAGCAATAATAGGAAGGAACAAGGGTTTTTGCTAGTTGAGATAAGGATAGTTATACAGGGAGTTGACTCACATTAATTTCCTGTGCGTTTGTGTTACCTTCTAAGTTAATTCTTCTTGAACTAACCTTTTCTCTAGTTCCTGGTCCCCTTCTCCTATTGGTCTCAGTTGCTTTAAAGTATCTGCATTAGTTTTTCTGCATTGAGGGCAACAAATGCTATCTAGTTTTTTTTGGTGTCTTACCCATCCTCATACCTCCCTTGTGTGCTCTCGCTTTATCATGTGATCAAAGTCCAATCCTCTTGTTGTGTTTGTCCTTGATCTAATGTCTGCATATGAGGGAGAACATACGATTTTTGGTCTTTTGGGCCAGGCTAACCTCACTCAGAATGATGTTCTCCAATTCCATCCATTTACCAGCGAATGATAACATTTTGTTTTTCTTCATGGCTGCATAAAATTCCACTGTGTGATTTTGAGCCAAGGCTGAGGCCATGGTGATCAGAGGCGAATGTCAAGTTCACACCAGTGACCTGGAAAAGGTGGCAAAAAGTACTGAGTGAGGAGCAGCCTGAGGCACCTCACCGCCCTGATTTCTGGGTACTCGGCAAGCTATGGGTAGAGGCCAGGATGAGATATCTGCAAAGTTCCAAGAAAGGTCAGCAGGTGAGACAACAGGGAAGTCTGCTAGTCATTCCCCTCTGCCTCTCTGTCATGTGACATGTGATTGTATGGGCAAATAGAAGGAAGGATCTCTCTCTCTCTCTCTCTCTCTCTCTCTCTCTCTCTCTCTGACTCTTTCTGACTGTCTTTTTTTTCCCTCACTCTCACATGCATTCTTTATTAGACCTTAAACCAATGTATTAAGAAAAATATATTTTTAAGTTTTTTAAAAGCAAGCTTGTCCCTAACTGTGTGAATGTTTACAGAACTAACACATATTTTCTGAGACTACTAGGTATACCAAGAAGGTAATAAACTCATCAGCCCACTGCCTTCACACATTGGCCTCATGGAGTAAGTCATTCCTGGTGGCCAAAGCGGGAGGTCTTCCAATTCAGGCAAGGAGACAAGTTCAAATAGCTGGAAGAAGAAGAGTAGGCACTTTCGAGTGTTTAATTTGTGCCAAGTAATTTACTAAGCATGGCATTTACTGAGGGGAAGAAGAGAGGGAACAATTAATAGAAGACTTTCAGAATGCAGAATGATACCTGCTGTCTAAGGCCAGTGAGGACTCACTCCACCTCAGTAGTACAGTGTCTGAGAATGCTCTAAAGAGAATTCAGAATGAGCTGACTACGTGCCAGCAGGAGATAGAAAATGTTAGGAACACTTTAGGATGCCAGAAACTTTAGCTGCAGGACATTAGCCAGTTTGAAGAAGCAGGCCTGCTGAACCACTTGAACCCCAAACTCAGGCTGCATTAGAAGATTCCTCTATGTTCACAAAGGTAATAATTCAGGAAAGAAGAGAAGACAATACAAAGATTCCAAGAATATTCCAAAGTAGGTCATACCAGCTCAGACTCAGGGAGCTGGAAATAGGCAGAGATGACTCAGTTCCTTGGGGAAGGGGGGCCAACAAGCAAGGTTATGGGGAGAGATTAAACAGATTCCTCTTCTGGTCAGACAGCTCTACAGACTAAGCCTGGGTCCTCTTAACCCAAAACCACTAGCTTAGCTCACTTCTGTCTGATAGGGTTGGTATCAAAAATGTAGGTATGAGGCCAGGCGTGGTGGCACACACCTATAATCTTAGCTCTTGGGATACAGAGGCAGGAGAATTGCAAGTTGGAGGCCAGACTGGACTATATAGCAAGACCCTGTCTCAACAAACCAAAAAACAAAAGAAACAAAAATTCAGGTGTGAATACCTCCTTTTGATGCCTAATAGGCCTAGCACACGTAGGATTACATTAACCTTTGTGTAGCAGAAACACCTGCACATTAGATGTGTCAGTGGAATGATGATGGCTCACCAAGGGGAAATTTGACCTAATTCCTCCAAACATTAAGGTTGAGAAAGGGAGGGACACAAGTCATGAAATATTTGGTCATCAAAAGGAAAAGAGCCCAACAGATGCTCCATGTCCCTCCCCGAAATCCGTTAGGCCTCTTTACAACTTGATCCCAGACAAGGCTGGGCAGCTTGCCTGAAGACACAGGAACCAGAGGACCATCACTACCACATCCTCAGTCATTATACCATGTTTGTAAGTTGCTGAAACTGCTGGAGGATTTGCTCCACTGAAATAAAAAAGAAGACAAGTGCTCCATGAAACAGGAATCCAAACAGATTCCTAAAGGTAGCTGGTCAGATGACCCAGAGAGCTGAGAATTAATGGAAAGACAACAGATTTCTCCAGAAAGAATGTCCCCAAGACCAAAAGAACACAGGATTGGTAGGCTAACTGATGCTGCTGATCTTCTGAAACAGCCTGTGGAGAAACTACCAGAGGGTAGGAACACTTGCAGTAAGTTTTCCTAGAAAACCAGACAAATGAAAGTAAGATAAGGAGATATTTTAAGAGAAACAAAAAAGACAGGAAATTTAATACAGTACAACACTCAATACAAATATTGTTTACATACAAATAATATCATAACCGCTGAATACTGATCTCAGCTTTATAATATAACCACATTGAAAGGATGGTGGTGGAATGCACAAGAATAGGAAGCCAATAGATAATGCCTAAAACTGTGAATGAAAACATAATAGTATACTCACACTATTTAGAAGTTCAGAGACGTAAGAAGAAATAGTTAAAAATCTAAAGTAGTTGCCTCAGAGAAGAGGGATGAGGATAGTGGGAGGGATGGAGACATAGGCTTTTAATGACAGTTGACTTTTTAATCCATGAATATGTATTACTTTGATAAAATAAGAATTAATTCATCCAAGAAAGGATAGGAGGCAAAGAAACAGGTAAATCTTTCTGGAAGAAAGGAAGGAAGGAGAAAGAGAAAGAAAGAAAGAGAAGGAGAGAGAGAGAAAAGAAAGAAAGAAAGAAAAAGAAAGGTTATAGAGGAAATGGGATCAAGAATATTTGGGGTTTTTTCACACCACAGGGTGAGAACATATTTAAATGCTGACCAAAAGCATCCAACAGAGGGGTCAGATTCGAAATACAAGTGAAGGAAAAGGAAAAAAAACAAAGAAGGCAGCTGAGAATGGGGACTAGAATAGGATTCAAAGCAAAAGTAAAAGATTGACCTTTGAGTGAGAGAGCTGTTTGACAGAGAAAGGCAAGCATGTGGTTTTGTGGTCAGAAGGCAAGCGTGGTCACGCCTGGCAGTTTATATTCTGTATAATGTATGAGTATGAGCGTCTCCCAGATGTTTGAGGGCAGGTGCTAGCTGAGTGAGAGATGCCATGAGCTGACTGTTGCCAGCCTTCCTAACTTCTCCAAGGCCTGTCATGCCCAATGCTCAGCAACTATCTTCAAAGTCCAGGGAACAGTCAGAAATGGGAACTGGTTTTGTTTTTGTTTTTGTTTTCAGTGCCTGAACCAAGCTCAGACTAGAGACAGAAACGAGAAAGCCAAGAATCAAGACTAAGAAACCAAGATGGGAAAATAAAAGAATGAGACATAATCATGTAGACAGGGTGATTCAGAGTAGAGAGACCACTTACTGCAAAGGCTCCAGATCTGCTGTACCGTGAAATCACTGGGCCAGAGATTCTGAGTCACATCTAAGGAAGTAGAACTGAGATGTGTAAAAAGCAATTTTAATTGAAGGGTGAAGCAAGAAATGGGATGAGACCTCCCTCCCTGTTAACCCTGGCCTGGCTAGGGACAGAACTAACACCCAGAGCAACTGAGTCTCCCAAAGGGAAAGGGTAGAAACAAAAATAGAGACCAAGGGCAGAGAAGAGACAAAAATAGAGAAGAAATACAGAGAAACATAAAACAGAAACTGAACGGGCAAAGCAAATTCAGAGAGGGAGAGGGAGAAGAAAGGGGGTGAGCAGGCTCTCTCTTTTAGTCATTGAGGAGGTGGAGTAGGAACATCTACCTACAGGCCCCACCTTTATATGACCCCTTGATAGATGTGACCCATGTCTTTTCAGGCAAGACTTCTAAAGTATGTCCCCCAGGACAAAAGAAACTTATGTGTAATGGCTAATTTCATGTGTCAACTTAACTGGGCCATGGGGTGTCCCAACTTCTGGTCAAACATAATTCTGGGAGAATCTTTGTTTGGAATAACACTAACATTTGAACCAGTAGCCTGAAAAAGCAGACTAACCTCCCTAATATGGTGACTCTCATCTAATATGTTGAAGCACTGAACAGAACTGTATATTCCCAGAATATACAGGGAATATTCCCTGTATATTCCCAGAATATACAGAATATACAGAATATACAGAATATACAGAATATTCCCAGAATATACAGGGAATATTCCCTGTATATTCCCAGAATATACAGGGAACTTAAAAAACTAAATTCTCCCAAAACTAATGAACCAATAAAGAAATGGGCATGTGAACTAAACAGAACTTTCTCAAAAGAAGAAATTCAAATGGCCAGAAAACACATGAAAAAATGCTCACCATCTCTAGCAATAAAGGAAATGCAAATTAAAACCACACTAAGATTCCACCTCACCCCTGTTAGAATAGCCATCATCAGCAACACCACCAACAATAGGTGTTGGCGAGGATGCGGGGAAAAAGGAACCCTTTTACACTCTTGGTGGGAATGTAGACTAGTACAACCACTCTGGAAAAAAATTTGGAGGCTACTTAAAAAGATGGACATCGATCTACCATTTGATCCAGCAATACCACTCTTGGGGATATACCCAAAAGACTGTTACTCCAGAGGCACCTGCACATCCATGTTTATTGCGGCACTATTCACAATAGCCAAGTTATGGAAACAGCCAAGATGTCCCAGCACTGACGAATGGATTAAGAAAATGTGGTATCTATACACAATGGAATTTTATGCAGCCATGAAGAAGAACGAAATGTTATCATTCGCTGGTAAATGGATGGAATTGGAGAACATCATTCTGAGTGAGGTTAGCCTGGCTCAAAAGACCAAAAATCGTATGTTCTCCCTCATATGTGGACATTAGATCAAGGGCAAACACAACAAGGGGATTGGACTATGAGCACATGATAAAAGCGAGAGCACACAAGGGAGGGGTGAGGATAGGTAAGACACCTAAAAAACTAGCTAGCATTTGTTGCCCTTAATGCAGAGAAACTAAAGCAGATACCTTAAAGCAACTGAGGCCAATAGGAAAAGGGGACCAGGAACTAGAGAAAAGGTTAGATCAAAAAGAATTAACCTAGAAGGTAACACCCACGCACAGGAAATCAATGTGAGTCAATGCCCTGTATAGCTATCCTTATCTCAACCAGCAAAACCCCTTGTTCCTTCCTATTATTGCTTATACTCTCTCTACAACAAAATTAGAGATAAGGGCAAAATAGTTTCTGCTGGGTATTGAGGGGGAGAGAGGGAGGGGACGGAGTGGGTGGTAAGGGAGGGGGTGGGGGCAGGGGGGAGAAATGAACCAAGCCTTGTATGCACATATGAATAATAAAAGAAAAATGAAAAAAAAAAAAAAGACTTCTAAAGTATGTCCCCCAGGACAAAAGAAACTTATGTGTAATGGCTAATTTCATGTGTCAACTTAACTGGGCCATGGGGTGTCCCAACTTCTGGTCAAACATAATTCTGGGAGAATCTTTGTTTGGAATAACACTAACATTTGAACCAGTAGCCTGAAAAAGCAGACTAACCTCCCTAATATGGTGACTCTCATCTAATATGTTGAAGCACTGAACAGAACAAAACAGCTGGACTTCCTGCTAGTAAGAGGGACCTCTTCCTGCCCAGGTGCTTTGAGGGAGGACATCTGTCTTCTCTGGCCTTCAGACTCCAAAGAAACATTATTTCTTGGATCTCTGCCCCCTGACTTTCAGACTGGATCTAATGCCCTCGGTTCTACAGATCTTGGGACTTCTCACCCTCTATAAACACAGAAGTCAATTCCCTATAACATAGGAAGTTCTTAATGATCTGCTCCTGACCCAGGACTTAGGGGTCCATACTGCTCCTCTCTCCTTTGATCTTAACATCCAGCCACCAAATAGCCTCCTTGATCACACTAGGCCTACTTCTGACTTAAGGCCTCTACACTAGCTGTTTACCTGAAAAGTTCTTCTCTCCAAAAAAGCCCCAAATAATGGCCACCTGCCTGGACCCTTCAAGTCTGCACATTTCATTGTAATCTACATTTTCATTGTAATCTACCCTGATCCCACACAACCCCGGAGTCCAAATTACCCTCCGTTAATTGTTCATTTTTCATAGCACAATATACTAATTACTGTTTATCAAAGCACCTTTCCCTGCTAAAATGTAAACTTTTGCCTATTTTGTTCATTGACATAATCCAAGAGCCTAAAAGAGCGTCTGATATATATTAGGCATGCAACTTGATGAATGAAAAAACCGCCCTGTTGACACTTTTTGACGCGGTTAAGAATAAAGACCTTTTAAAAAGGTGATTTGACATTCATAATCCCAAATCTAAAACACGACTTGTGAGCTTTTGCGTTGCTCTCTGGTGCCATCTGGGGGCAGCCTGTAAACCGAGTTTAGTTGTGTCTAATGCAGTCTGAAGTTTATTCGGAACTATTTTGTTCAGTCCTCAATGAGTGCATATCGGACCGAAAGTAAAGAGCACAAACTCCGGAAAGAATTACAACAAGCAGGAAATTTTAGTGCCCCGAGAAGTCCCATCAAACCAATAGGCATCAAGATCTAGTTCACGTGGTACACATTCAGCCTATCGCGTTCCTAATATTTTTCAACTCACTTCCTTCCTCTCTAAGTTCCCTTTCTCGACAAGATGGCCGCTCCGTCAGTCCCGGCAAGTGTTCCTCCCTCCACTCCCTCCCCGACACCAGCCCCAGCCCCGGCCGTCGCCCCAGCTCCAGCCTCAGCCTCAACTCCAGCGCCGGCTGCGGCTCCCGCTACCGCTCCAGCTTCCGCCGCACCCTCAGACTCGACGGCAGCGGCAGGTACGCCCGCGGCTCCGGGCCAGACCGCGGCCTCTGCACAAACCCAGGCGCAGACCCAGGCGCCCTCGCTGCCTGGCCCTGCTCTCCCCGGGCCCTTCCCCGGAGGCCGCGTGGTCAGGCTGCACCCGGTCATTTTGGCCTCCATCGTGGACAGTTACGAGCGTCGCAACGAGGGCGCTGCCCGAGTGATCGGAACACTGCTGGGTGAGTGATCAAAGAAAGTTATATTTTTCTCCTTCCCACTTCTCATTTACCTTGCTCCCCTCTTACTCCCTCCCCATTGGTCTCTTAGCTGTTTCTCCATTTCACCTTTCTGCTGCGATTTATCGTCCCAGGAGACTTGAACCTCTGCCGGTTTGCTGTTAACTTTGAGCGATGTAAAATATTCAAAGAGTAGTTACTGGCTAAATACCCTAGTGTGCGCCGAATGATCTACATTTTATTTTTAATAGTCCCAGCAGCATCTTATGCCACATATGACTAGCCCCTTTCTTCCAAAACTGAGCTCAAATGCCATTAAGAAGTTAAACCTTCACTTCTTAGCCCAGTGACCACATTTTCCCCATTGACCACATGTCTTCGTCCAGTTCACAACGAATTTCGGGGGACCGGGCGTGGGGGAGTCTGTAGAATTCTACCCTTTCCCACAAGTAAAGCAAGTTTGGCTGAAACATATTTAGGATTTCGTGTTTTGCTTTCCTGAAATTTTGAGCTTGGTTCTCTGTCGCTCAGACTCCCTTAACACTAGTTCCTAAGGTAGTAAAACCTGTTTCCCCCAGCGCTGTCTCTGTTTTTCTATTTGAATACAAATAATTGTATTGTCTGCAGATCTACCCTTAAGCTTCAGATTGAAGAATAATCCTTTTCTCTCCTGTATTCCAGACTTTAGGAGATACATCTTATGATAAAGTAGCTTGTAAAACTAGAAAGCACTAAAGAAGGATTGCTGAATTAATTCCTTTCCCTGGGAACTGCTGATTCCATCATATTTATTTTCACTCTTAGTGGCAAGTTTTAAATACTAAGTCCACCCTAGTTGTTTGCATTACTTCTCTTTCTCACTCTTGAATTTGCAGCGATCCTTACACTACAGGAAACCGAGGACAAGATATATAGACAGACACCAGCAAATATTAGCCATGTGCCTTAGGATAAATTACCTAAAGTCTAGTTCATTCAGGGACTTCTTTAATAATTAGTCTTTGTCAGAATGAGATTAGTACAGAAAGCAACTGACTGCTGGCACAGATAAAACTATTGGTTGCTGTCCACACCATCAGACCTAGCACAGGCGCAGGTACACACACAGACACATACTCTCTATCATTAACAATGTAGCTTTTCCGAAATTTAAAATGGTTCATTATTTTTTAACTGTTGTTATATCTTTTCTCAAACCAAGCCTTTGTATACTCTTTGCTATAAGTGCTTTCTCTTTTCTCCCTTATTTGTTTAACTTTTCACCTCCAGGTTCCCAGGAGAGTTATTAAGTATCAGTTTTCCATCCTGTACCCCTACTGTTCACTCTGTTCTTAATCTCCTACAGTGGGCTAGCTTTCTGTGACTGCCCTACTGTAAGCTTCTATAACAGGATTTTTTTGCATGACTGACTTGGCACTTTACAGTTACTGTGCTTTCAGATTTTCCAAACTCACTGGAGCTGTTTAAAACAATTCTCTACCAAAGGTTTATGCTTCATGCCCTAGTTTTTATAGTGTCCTCAGAGCCTCTTCCAAACTAAATCATGGTACAGTACTTGTGAGGATTACAAAGCAATGTTTACAACACAATGAAGCACAAATTCTGCTTGTTAAAAACTTAAAATTTTCTCATTTCAGCATTAATTTGTAAAACATTTCATTTGATCAAATGAAGTCCTTGGTGCCTTTTATGTGCCATAAAACTTAGGTACTTAGAATTCAAAGTTTGATCAGATGAGCTCTATTGTGAAAACTCAAGATGGAAATGTATTCTTCCTTGCTAATTATTTGAATATAACATGGTAAATGCTCTAATAGAAATAGCATAGTAACGTGAAAATGCAGACTTAACTATTTCAGAAGGTTGGCAAAAGCTTCACAGACAAGACGTTTGAACTGGTCATTGAAGCAATTACAGAAATATAAAAGAGACCAGTAAATCCACTGTGAAGAGATCAGCATTGTAGGCATGTAGGAAAGAGAGATATTGCCAGAAATAAAGCTAACAAAGCGAGGAGCCATCAAGGTATTAAATAATTCCAAGTAGGTAAAGTGCTGTAAAGGAGGATTACAGGGAGCAATAAGAAGACAAAATTTCAGTCTAACCTAGTTCAGGGCTGTTTAGGGAAGATCTTGAGCAATAGGCATTTTAGCAGAAATTAAAAGTTTACTCTGGCTGCTTTATAGAGCATGGTTAAGAGAAAGACACAAGCTGTTCTTGGACACCAGATAGAGGTTTTTCTAGTAATAGAAAAGCACTTACGTGAAGGATTGATGAGTTGAATGGTAGGAAATAGAGTTGATAGGACTTGGTGTGATCAGAAGGATTAGGAAAAAAAATCAAAGATGACTTCTAGATCTTTGTTTAGGAATGGAAGAATAAAGGGAAGGTAGAGATTGACTTCAGCTTATGCGTTCCTGCTGAGATGCCTGCTGAGTGTGTCAATGAAGTCAACTGGAAAATTGAATAATCCCCAGCACCACAAAAAAAAAAAAGGTGAAAAATATAAGAGATGTGGACAAGTTTATCAACTTAGGAATTATGCTATTGAAGGATAAAAAATAATTGAAATCATAAAAGTAGATGAGATCACCAAATACAGGGATCAGCAACGTTGTGTAAAGGGCCAGACAGTATTTTAAGCTTTGTGTACATTTTGTTGCCAACTACTCAGTGTTGCCTTTCTAGCAAGAAAGCAGCTATAAATAATGCATAAATAATTGGGCATGTAAACTTTTATTAACAAAAACATTTCTAGGTCAGGGCTTGACCTAGAAAAGGAGAAAAGAGAGAAAAATAGAAGAACTAAGACTGCAGAAAACCTGAGATGGCAGAGGAGAAGCCAACAAAAATAAAAAAAGAAGAAAGAAAACTAGGAGACTGGAGTTATGGAAGTCCAAGGAAAAAGCTTTAAGGTGGAAGATATTCAGTCAAGTCTATTGAATGCTAATCAGGTCAAATGAGATAAAGAATATATATTCATTGTGTTTAGGGGTGTACTTTTAGCTAAGGGAGCAGAAGCTGTGGTAAACTGGAATTAGCAAGTAGTAGTGAGTATAGACAACGTTGTACTCTACAGTAGAGGAAAGTAATTGAAGCCTGGGGTGGGAGGAGTAGGTTGGAAGAGAGTAGTAAAGAACTCAGGGGACTAGTGTTTTAATGAGTAAAGGAACTAAAGTAGTAGGAGTAAAGAAATCAGAACTAGAAGAACAAAAGTTTTTGGTAAAGACTGACATTGTTTAAGGTTCACAGGTAGAGGATTTCTGCATGATCACAGTTAAGGCTATACAGAAACACTCTCTAAAATTGTGCTCAGAGTGTGAGATTAAGGTATTATATTAGTGTTACATATAGACATTAAAGTCTTCCAGGCAGTTCTGCAGGTTAAATTATAGGGAGAACATCTAGAGGCTAAAAAAGGAATGTGTAGAGTAAAAGGTCTAGAAAAAGTTGTTAGTAGAAAGTAACAGATAGGTAAAAGGGGAGATGTTATAAAGAAAGAATAAACCCTGTTTGTTGAGGCATGGAAGAATTGGAGATCATTCCAGAGTTTTAGTCCTGTGGAGAATCTCGATCCCATTAGTGCTGAGCTTGAGCTAATAATGCATCGGTTTAGTATTCACTGACTTTGAGGAGACTGCCAAAAGCATTTCAAAAGTAGTCAGAGGGCTGTTGGAATCCCTAGGATTATATAACACATGGCCAATTCTCTCTTCCACAGGAACTGTTGACAAGCACTCAGTGGAAGTCACCAATTGCTTTTCAGTCCCGCACAATGAGTCAGAAGATGAAGTGAGTGGAGACTTGACCTGCCCCTATGCAGTTTATAACTGTTCATTTGCCAGGCTCCCCTCAAGGGCCCTCCTGCACAATACGTTGTGCTCACAACTAGAGCTCCTACAGCCAATAAGCTTCATCCCATCATATGTACTTCCCAAGGCCTTCTGTTTGGTGGGGGTAGCCTCTGTCCATTTTATTCCGTTGTTCATTAGACTTCTAGCTTCTTAGCCTCCTTTCCTGCCTTCCTTCTTAGGTGGCCGTTGACATGGAATTTGCTAAGAATATGTATGAATTGCACAAAAAAGTCTCCCCAAATGAGCTCATCCTAGGCTGGTAAGTTGGGGAGGGGGCAGGAGTAATTGCCAAGCTCTTTTGCCATGAGACTAGAGCTTGTCTTCCCCTTTTGGAAATAAGATACTGAAATATGTAAACTTGAGGAATATTAATTGTATTTCACTGACAGTTCTGATCCTATGAGGTCAAGAATGTTTATTTTGAATTGTAGCTTTTATTATGTGAATCTTTTTTTTTTTTTTTTGGTTAGGTGTTGCTACCATAGAGGTGTCTAGAGATACCATGCCACCTTTATATTTTGTATTGGTGTTACATGTCATGAATCTACAGCTATGTTCCATTTCTCAGGTATGCCACAGGCCATGACATCACAGAGCACTCAGTGCTGATCCATGAGTACTACAGCCGGGAAGCCCCCAACCCCATTCACCTCACCGTGGACACGGGTCTCCAGAATGGCCGCATGAGCATCAAGGCCTATGTCAGGTGACTCCTGAGTCCTGGGGCAACTTTATGGCTTAAGAAGCAAAACACCATGCCTAGATGATACCCCACCCCCACAGGTTCTCTTCCTTCAGTGTGTACTCCATTGCCTCTTCAAGAAGTTCATTCCTGTCTTTCAACAGCTATCATTAGAAAGGTTTTACTCTGAAGCAGAATCTGTCCCCATAGTTTACACTCACTGATCCTACTTTTACTCCAAGTACTTAATACTCTTGACCGGTTTCAAATGACAGCCCATTAGGTATTTGAATAAGCCATCATGTTTCTTTCATGTCATCTTTTCTAGAATAGGCAACCCTCACCTGGTGTTCTTGTCATGATTCTTCACCATGTTTATTACCTTTCTAAGTTAACCTTTAGTTTGTCATGATTCAGAGAACTTAGCTTAGTTCTCTGAATTTAAGAATGACTGTCCTTATTTCAAACACATCTTTTAATCCAGGATTGAGGTATAGTTTTGGTGACAGTAACATTAC
Source organism: Castor canadensis (assembly GCF_047511655.1). Classification (NCBI taxonomy): domain Eukaryota; kingdom Metazoa; phylum Chordata; class Mammalia; order Rodentia; family Castoridae; genus Castor; species Castor canadensis. Next base: position 146,949,601 of record NC_133386.1, read on the forward strand.
AGTGTTGACATGTTGAACTTGCAGGCAGTTACACAATGCTAGTTGGTGGGAGTTGTTGGGATGAACTCTAGTGAACTGAAGAAGAGCCTTCTGTAGGAGTTGGAGGGATTTTGTTTTCTGGTTAGAGTGAAGGCAGTTATTAGTACCTCTCTTACACTGTTTAACGTTGCCATTTGCTATTTGTGTGTCTGATGCTAATGTAGCCAAATATTATGCAGTAAGATGGGTGCCAAGTCCTTACGTGCCAGTTCATGGGCCATCAACCATGGCCCAACTTCTTAGCTTTACATATAATTTAGGTTCATCAAAATCCATTTGAAAGTGTAGAGGTCACTTTCATTGAAAGACAGTGCTTTCAATGTTGGTGGAAGGCTCAGTTCCAAAAAAGACCTATCTCTTACTGTTTTCTATGGCAGCCAGCTACACAGGAACAGAGTCCTATCCTCTTGTCACTGACATTGTAGTATGTGAAGTCATCCTCTAAAAGGATTAGGCCAGAGCCAGACCCTCTCACAGGCCAAGGGTTGGGTGTATGGAATGAACTAAGGGGAGAAAATAAGTTTTGCTCACATGAGACCTCTGGGGTTCAAGGGGTCCTAGTTTTTATCTCAAGAACCCTGGAAGCCAAAGCCATTCCTGTTATGACTGCTTTCCTAGCCCAGGCTAGACAAGGAAACCCAACTCCCAAGGCCATCTATTTACCTTTTCTCCTCTCCCCAGCACTTTAATGGGTGTCCCTGGAAGGACTATGGGAGTGATGTTCACACCTCTAACAGTGAAATATGCGTATTATGACACGGAACGCATTGGAGGTGAGTAAACTTCCCATATATTCTTTAAAGGTCTTAGGCTTTTTCAAATGAGGGGCGTGTTGTTTTATAATAAGGATGGAAGCCTTAGGTGGCTTAAAAAGAAACCATTGACCTATAGTCTGTGATGGCTAAGATTTAAGGCCATTATTTGAAAATTGTTAGAGGTAGGAAATTGTCTGTATCAGTAGCCTGAGTCCAAAACTAGTGATGGCATACCAGATGGAAGAGCTGAGCACTGTCAGAAAGAAGAAAAGCCAGTAAGGGCAGAGCCAAGAGTATAGGGGAGCCAAGTGAGTCCAGAGTTAGCAGGATGGTTACAGACTATCTCTCTCCCAGTGGTGTGACTAAATTTCCTCTGTCTCAATTCCCTACCCCGCCTCCCAACCCTTTCACACAGTTGACCTGATCATGAAGACCTGTTTTAGTCCCAACCGGGTGATTGGACTCTCGAGTGACTTGCAACAAGTAGGAGGGGCATCAGCTCGCATCCAGGATGCCCTAAGCACAGTGTTGCAGTATGCAGAGGATGTGCTGGTGAGAGGAAGGAAGGAAAAACAAGGGAGGGGGCGGATTTCTACCCAAAGATCTCTGAGCAATATACTGATGAAATGATAAGTGCTCAGTGCTGAGAATGAACTTGCCTCATTAGATCTTTGTTTTGATGCTCAGTCTGGGAAGGTGTCAGCTGACAATACTGTGGGCCGCTTCTTGATGAGTCTGGTTAACCAAGTACCCAAAATAGTTCCTGAAGACTTTGAGACCATGCTCAACAGCAACATCAATGTGAGTGCCATTGCTGGGTCCCTGGGAGCCTGGCTTCTTGCACCTCAGCATGGAGTTGGATGGGTTGGCCTGGAGTTAGTGTAGAGGAGACTGATTGGGAGGATGGAAAAGGTAGTATAATGTTCAGGGAATCTCTTTCTTCTCTTTCACTTGATTACATTGTCTTAGGTACTGCTGACATTATTGTGACCTGTTACCTAGATTCATGATAAGAATGCTCAAATTTAGAAATAGTGAAAGTAGAATTTCTAATTTTCCCCTTCTGTGTGCCATGAAGGGGAAACATCCCCCCCCCCATTCTCCACCCATGAATCTCACCTAAAGCACCCCTATTCTGTAAATGCATCAGTAGAAATGGGAAAATTTCTGTCTTCCACCACCTTTGACTTCTCAGTTTCTCCCATCTGTCATTTATCCAGGACTATCCTTACACCCAGCCTCTCTGCTCTCTTTGCATCCAACCCTTACTTGTTTATCCTTTGTCTTCTAGGACCTGCTGATGGTGACCTACCTGGCCAATCTCACACAGTCCCAGATCGCCCTCAATGAGAAACTTGTAAACCTGTGAATGGGACCCAGATAGCATTCCTGCCAGTCTGGGTCTCAACTCTAAGACTCAGAATGAAGAGAAGGAGAAATGGTTTCTTTGTGGTCTTGAGTCAAATTGAGCAGTCTGCTGCTTATGACTAAATAAATGTAAACAGCTTTTTGTAAATTAGTTCCATCTGATGTGATTTGATTGCTGGATGGAAAGGAGAAAACTGTTCTAGAGCTCACACAGAAACCAGCAAGTAGGTACTATAAGTAAAAGTTGGCTATACATCTTGCATGTCCTGTCATCAGCATTTGCACCCACAGCCCAAACCACTTTAGCATCACCCAACTACATACCAGACAGCCTTTTCAGCACACTTGTTTCACAGTGGTACTTCCTCCCTGCTCTTTTGCCTATGATCAGAGTAAAATTAGACCTCCATAAGTTTTTCTGATTTTTTTTTTTTTAATCACTTTTTCTCCATAGCATCTTACATGGATGGCAATACAGAGGGTTGCTTTATGCACAGTTTCAAAGGACCTGGAGATGTGCTTAGTGAGTGGGAGGAGAGGAAAAAGAAGAGATTGGACACAAACCTCAGTCCTGGGACCCTAGTTCATGCTGATAGTAAGCATTCTCCATGGTGAGGAATAACTGCTTTACCAAATTGTTCTTTCTGTTTTCAGTCTGTAAAGTGTCCACTAATGGTACTGTGAACCATTACCTGATGGTCATGTGGTTTCCACAGGAAATGAAAATGAGAATCCATGGAGAAAAACAACTTAGAGAACTGGACACTTAATCGCAACTAAAAAGTCCAGTATATGATCATTGTCTTAAAATAGTTGCATAATGGGGTGAAGCTGTTTGCCACTTTGGTTTGGGGAAGCAGAATTAGGAACTGATTTCCCCAAAACTCATAAAGTTGTTGATTGCTATTTGTAGCTTGAGAGCAGCCTTGGACTATGTTGCAGTCTGTCAATGGCTGAGACTAAGCAAATACAAGATGACATTCCCTAGAGACTTTGCAGGATTACATTTTACCTCAGCAAAACTCAAACACCCCTTTCATCTGATATCCTGGGCACTGTGTGATATCTTGGATTAAGAAAGAAGTTATTCAAGAAGTGAGAGATACATTACACATTGCAGTGAAAAGGTGAATGAATGCAACTTAAAATCAAAAAGGTCTTGATTGTAAGCCAGGAATGGCACATGCTTATAATCCTAGCACTTGGGAGGCTGAGGCAGGAGGATTGAGAGTCCAAAGCCAGCCTAGGCTGCATGAGCAACACCTTGTCTTAAAACAAAAAGGCCTACCTAGATCCTAATTCTGGTTTTGAGGTACATAACCTTAGGAAAGAAATTGTATGTATCAATAATGTTCAGCCCATTAGAGTGTTGTAAGGATTTAATTGATTAATGTCAGGTTAACAACTTACTATAGAGAGTAGTGCCTAGTGTGTAGTAGGTATAAGTAGTTGGTAAACAGTAATATCTAGAACGAAATACAGTTTGAAAATAAGCAATCAATTCTGGTTCTGAGTTATGTAAATTTAAATACTTTTTGCCTGTGCTGACCTCAAACTGCAATCCTCCTGATCTCAGCCTCCCAAGTAGCTAGGATTATAGGTGTGAGCCACCAGCTCCTGACTTTGATACGTTTTTACATGTAGGAAAGTGTAAACATATTATCTGCAAAAGATAATTATGCCAAATTGTGAGATTAAATGGAATGCCTAGTAGGAAAAGGGTTAATGACAGTTAAATTCTTACATTTTGGAGGTGAACATTTAACACCAACTTTTGTCTTTCAAGTATGCATGATAAAATTCCAGTGTTAATTGCTGGAAATACAATCTCCAAATGAGAAGTGATGAGAGATAATGAGAAAAAGGGGAGAATAAAACAAAGCTTTCTAAAAATCTAAGAAATGAGCACAAAAAAAGTGAGCGAAACAAAATAAAATGTCAAAACAGTCTAAATACATCAATAATCACAATAATATCAAAGGATTAAACTATCCAGAGATGGAAAATTGTATATTAAAGCAAAAAAAAAAAGAAAACCCAGTCACATGCTGTTTATAGATAAATTTATAAGGAGACATTGTCTGCCACTATGAGTAACAATCTGTATGAATCTACTGAGTGAAAGAAGCTAGTCTGCATTATAATACATAAAAGTAGGAAAACAAGTGAAACTAAATTGTTCTGGGATGTACATATGCCTGTGCAGTCACAGTCCTCATCTGCAGCAGTTATATAAGGCTACCATGAACGATGGATTATTGAATACTGAATCACTATTCATAGGGGGCGTTTAGGGTTAAGTTCCTACAGCTGCCAGGTCACAACCTGTCAGTATAACTTGGTTTCACATGTTTATTTTACCTTATTTTGAACTATACACACACACACTTTCTCTGCCTCTTGCTAAGTGATGCTCTGTGCTGCCTTAGGACATTGCTAACAAGAAGATCATCACCAGATTTGATCCTCAAACCTTGTACCTACAAAACCATAGCTGAAATAAATAATTTATAACGTTAAAAAGAAAAGAAAAGGCACCTTATTTAATATATATGGTAGATTCATTTAACAGTTAACTTTGTCAACAACACTGTAAATCATGTGGGAATGAAGCTTATGTCATACGTATATTTTCTCCAGAAGGCACATCACAGCATTCTTGCACTAAGAATACTAGACAATATGCTTGCCATTTTAAGCAGGAAAATACAAAATGTGGCATTAAATAAACTTAAAAAGATACTTAGTGAAACAAGACTGTTCCACTTTACCTGGGAGCATATGTGGGAGGCAATTCAGATTTTTGCTATTCTGTGCATATTTACAAATGAATGTAAAAGCATTGATTAGAGTTAAAAATAAATTTTAGCAAGAAGCAAATTGGAATTGACTTGTGTATGCATATGCAACATAAATTTGATATATGTGTCCTAAAACTGAAAGCAAAAAGAATGATGATTTTAAAATTCACAGTAATGTCCACCTTGGAGGTAGAAGGAGGCAGGCAAGTAAAATATGTATCTGTAAGCTATTGATGGCAGTGGTCTTGGTTTGAGGTTGGGCACTGGGTTCATAGGTATAAATAAAGAGCCAGACACGAACTAGTAATGAAAATGTCATCAGTATTACTTAGCCCTGTTCTTGACTTAATAGCCACTGTATTTAGACAAGACAAAGATAGATACTGAAAATAAATGAAAAGGAGAAGGATTTTTTAAAAATTAGTTTTGCTAATTAACATGATAAAACTTTAAAATGCTAATGAGAAACATAAGAGGTAAACACTCCATGTTTAATCTCACTGATACAAATATAAAAACTATAATAAGATGCATTTTTATTTATCAGACTTGCAAATTTAAAGAGTTGATAACTGAGCTAGAGGTATAGCTCAGGCGTTAGGGCACAAAGCACCCCCCCCCCCAAAAAAAAAAAAAAAGAAAATGATAGCACTGTGATGGCCAAAGAAAGGGAAACCATGACTACCCAGGCATACATTACTGATAATTGTGGATCCTCTGGGGGCATTTTATATTTGTATTTATCAGAATTACAGATGTGTATAACTCTTAACCAAAGAATTCCACTCCTAGTTATATTATACAGAAAAACTGGCTTGATGGTGACATAATGTAGTATATAAGTAATTGTGGCAATATTTGGTTATAAGAGCATAAAGATTTTGGCCAACTCAAATGACTGTTACCAGAAAACAGTGTTACATGTCTGTAAAGCACAATACTATGCAGTTAAGAATGAGACAGTTCTCTATATTAACATGGATGGTCTTCAAGATAAGAGTAAGTGAAAAAAGGCATTACTGTCATTGTGTGCAAGAAAGTAAATGATGGTAAAAACGTAGAATATTTGTGAAAGTATATCTAAAGTAGCTACTGAGATTGGCTTTTTTTGTTTTTTTGCTTTTATTTCCTTGAAATTATCGGGCCTCATGTTTTCTAGACAGGCACTCTACCACTTGAGCTATGCCCCCACCCCAAACTGGTTGTCTTTTTGGGAAATATTGGAAAGGGCACAAAATGTGGAGAGATTTATGCCATATTTGTGCAGTACTTAACAAAAATACAAAAAACTAGGAAACATACAAAAGAATGATCAAATCAAATTCATGGAATTGTCTACTTCAGGGAAGGGAAGGAGGAAGAGGGGATGGTATTGGCAAGGGATACACACGTGGTTTCAGTTGTATCTGTAATGTCTTTTTCAGAAGATAAATATGACAACATTGTCTTTACAAAGCTATATGTTAGGTACATAGATGCTTTTTATATTTCCATAATTTTCTGTAAGCATAAATATTTTTAAATTAGAGGACTGACCTTTATCTTGGAAGATTTAAATACTACTTTATCTTATACCCAAAAAATTAAGCCACAATATAGCTTTCCATTTGTATATGAAATGGCACGGAAATGAATTAAGAGTCACCTGCCACATATCTATTTCCAGAGGCTCCATGCTGTGTCATAGGGCTGACTTGCTGGGTCCTTCTTTCACATCTCTCTCTATCCTGCCTCATCCACCTCCAGAATAGTATTTCAGGGCCAGAGTGCAAATGCAACCATCCCCTCTTTCCTTATAAGCCACTCAGAGCCTGGTAGGCTTTGAGCCTCTTCTAAGAAGTATAGGACAGAACAGATGGGACACTTACCATCTCTCAAATGCTGAACTTGTGGAATTGACACTGTAAACTGCTCCAGGAACCCAGAAGAGTCATGGGGAAGGGAGAATGAGGCCTCTGAAATACAGCAAGGGTAACCAGCAGGTATGTTTGGAAGTGGGAGTAGGCTGAGCAGGGACAAAGTGAAGAGACTGAAGGTGGAGTGGCTGTGTAAATGTCAGACAATGGAATGGTCTTGTCAAGGTGCATCAGTACGGGGATTCTGAAGAGAGGGTCATCACTGGCCATCTGAAAGATGGATTGGAGTGATCTAATGAGTAATAAGGGTGTCCTGAAACTGGGCAGCAAGAGGCCCCTGAAACAGACAAAAACACTCATGGGAAACAGTACAGGTGAGACAGACTCCTGCCACCTGCTCTGCCTGATGGGTGCTATATGCATTCCCACTCCAGGCTGACTGTAAAGTGGGAACAGTGAGTACTAGCAACACTTTGGAACTGAACAGCTGAGAGGGAATTCCCACGAGGAATGGGGCAAAGCAACAATACTTGTAACCAAGGTGCTGCTTCCACCCTGCCTGTCTACACTATTGTACTAATTTCCCTGTTAGGTCTCTTCTCCCTGACCAGTCCCCTCAGCTTCCCAAGAGCTCCTTAGTTCCAACCAGAATCCTCAAATTACTAAGCTACTTTATTTCCCAAATCATATCATTCCCCTGACCTAAACCCCCTAAATTGATTCTTTCAACCAGTCCCACAATCAGCTTGCCCTACTAAGCCATAGTCACACCACCCACTCCCTCTTTCTCACTCTTCTTCCCCACAGAAACTGTTCAGCCTCAACCCAATATCTGTGAACTTCAGTTGCTTTGACAGAGAACATTAACTTCATAGGCATAAATGATATACTCCTGTCCCTTCCCCATGGGCTCTGATTTACACTAGATGATGGACATGGATATGGAATTCCTTATCCAACGGATGGACTGACACCATGATTCTATGGATATCTTGATTGCATTGCCTCAGAAGGGAACATTTCAACCCCTAAGAAACATATCCCCATTCCCCCAACAAACTGGCCTTATAAGAACTCTGACTCTTATGAGTTACCTGATCAAATGAGCAGATTGAACTTGGGTGCCAGTGAGTCCCTAAAAGCATCTATTGGCACTCCAACCCCATGGATGGTAACTCTATACTAATGCCATTTGCTCTATAGGTTTATTCATTAAGCATTCATTGAGTCCCTATTATTTGCCAAATACTATGTTAGCACTGGATGAGTAAAGAAAATTGTCCCATTCTTGCTAGTTCTGCATTGGAGAAGGGACATATGTGACCTTACAATGATCTTGATGTGCTCTCTTTTATAGGGCTGGAGAGGGAGAGGGGCTGTCTCTCTCTCACTCTCTCTTCCCTCCACCCCCCATCAAGGTTTGAATTCAGGGCTTTGCACTTGCTAGACAGACACCAAACCACTTGAGCCACATCTCCAGCCACTTTTGCTCTGGAGATAGGGTCTCACTTTGTGCCCAGGCCATCCTGGACTGCAATCTTTTTATATTTACTCTTGCTGCTGTAGCTGGGTGACAGGTGCTACCACGCCCAGCTTTTTTCTGTTCAGATGAGGTCTTGCAAACTCTTTCTCTCCCTTTTTCAATAATGGATTGTTTTTATTGTTAAAAGAGTAGCATGCTTTTTTTTAAGCTTTTCTTCATTAAAAAGTAGAAATAATTTATATTGGCCTTTCAGCAATTAATTGTTAACTCCTGCCAATCCATTTTCTCTACAAATAACCTTGGTTTTTATTATTTTTTGGTTTTAGGGTGCTAGGAATTAAACCCAGGACTACATGCATGTGAAGCATGAGCTCTACCACCAAGCCCCAGCCTCAGCACATACTTTTTTTAAACAAAATAATGTCCTTTTTTTAACTAGACTTGATAGAAAAATCATTGTCCATGTCAGTAAGTCTTCAAAAACCTTTTAATTTCACATTTCTTTTACATAGACGAACTATCATATGAATGATTTTTTTAATGCTGGGCATTAGTTTCTGATTTTGTGATGATACATGTAATTCCATTGAGGGAGCACCCATATGCAGTCATGAATGTGTAGTTCCTATTTCTTTAAGATAATCTCTGATACCTCAGTCACATTTTGTCACCTGGGAAACCCACACAGCAGTGCTCAATCTCTGCCTGTGAAAGAAACCATTATGAAAGTGCATCTTCGGCTTCTGCTTGCTTTCTTTCCTTAGGATTGATGCACTATAGAAAAAGGGAATGGGAACCTGAAAGAGGACCAGACACTTTATCCCACCTTTGCCCTCTGTGGGCCCATACCATAAACCTCTCCCCCTTTCTCCATCAGCATAAGCCAGAGCTCTTATAAAAATTAACCTGACCAAATTAACTCCTGGAGAGTTAGAGAGGTTCTAGGAACGTAGAAATCTTGAGTACAATTCCCTTGTCCTAATCACTCTTTATCTGCTCTCCTAAGCCTGTGAGCTGCTAGGGTGGGAGCAAGGCTCTGCTGAAGTAGAGATTCTTAAGGCTTGGTTTCTTGTGGGCCAGAAGATTCAGATGAAGCTTGTAAAGAGGAGTCTAGCAAGAAGCAAAAACCTGTAAATCTTGTGGAGAGCATGGCCCACATAGGTCTGTGGACTCTTGATAGGGTGTATGGGTGGAGTCTTAATGGATTTTTGTGGCTAAGGAGTGTTGAACAGGTAAAGTGAGTCTGCCTTATTCCTGAGGCAGGAGAGCATGAGAAAACTGGTATCTTGACTAGTTCTGCCCTGCCCATCCTAGATGGAGAGACCTTTTCTCCTTCCAACACCTACAGAACTGCCAACAACAGCTAGACTCAGTCTGAACGAGCCTCATTCAGTCCTTGGAATGTCAATGATTCGGTTCTTCCTGAAGGTTTATTTAGCACAGCATGTAACTATGACATCAGGTTCTGAGCCTTTCTGATGAAGAAATTTGCATTGTCTCACATACCATCAGCCTTTCCCGGAGTGTTCAAACAGAGCCCAAGTTCAAGATAGGAATTCAATTGCCAGGACACACTTGCTTCTCATTGCAATGTCAGAGAATCCATGCATGCTTAGTAATGCAGGTTCTTATAAGGCTAACAAAATTCCTTTTCCCCAGCAATGTCTCTCAGGAGGGAAAGTACTTGCCTGTGGTGTGATTGATCAAAGCTGTGAATTACTTTTTTCCCATAATGGCTAGTATGATCCATCTTGGTCTGTCAATCTTGAGATAGTATTTTCCATCTCATTAAGATGTGCTAGCTCTGTGTATATATGTGCAACCTTTGATGATGGTTTCTGTTCCGTAGTACTGGTCCTGTCCACGGTAATGGGCTACCAATCCCCATAAAGAGCAGTTACATGGCTGAGGCCTTCTCAGTAATAACCACTAGAGGGCACCCTTACATCCCTTGAAAGCCTTGGGTTGCCAGGTGTCATCCTGTCATGCCTAAGCAGTTTTCTTAGGACCTGTCCAGGAAAAGGCACCTTCAGACTTTGGAGATATCAGGAAAGTCCAAAGCTTATGGAAATGCCACCTTTGAGTCTCTAAGTGATGACAGCAAAGCATCTTCCTCTATCCCAACCCCAAAATCACTCTAAATAAACACATTTCCAAACTTGATTTGGAAGCACAGTTTCAAAGCAGTCTCCTAGGTCCTCTCCCCTTCCATTCATATTCTAATCTATAAGCCTCTCAGTATAGAAATCCTGAGTCTGACTGCCCAGGAACAATCTTGGTCTGACCCTAACTACCAAAACTAGGTTTCTGGAGCTTTCCATCCAGGAAAAGGGCAGTACAGAGCTCATATATGGTCCTGTGAATCTTATTTAAAGAAATTAGCCCTTCTACATGGCACTAGAGTTTGGGACAGGTAAGTGAGAGGCACAAAGTATACCCTAACAGTTGTAGTGAAATTGCTTAGTGATTGGGAGTAAAGGTTAGCTGAGAATAGAAGCCTCAGATTTAATATAAAAATGTAGCTGCATGGGGGACACACTTTAGATTCCCTGAAGTGTTTGACAAAGACTTGGGGGTAAAGTAGTGTGTTTGCAAGATGATCTGTATTTAATTCTTGAGGTTGCCATAACTAGTACCACAGACTTGCTGGCTTAAAACTATAGAAATTTACTTTCTCACAGTTCTGGAAACTGGATATCTGAAATCAAGGTATTCTCAGAGTCCTACTCCCTCCAATTTGTCTGGAAGAAGATCCTTCCTTGTCTCATTCAGCTTCTGGTAGCCTCAGGTTGTAGCTACAGCCTGTACTATTACATGGTAGTCTAATTTGTCTGTGTCCAGATGTCCTTCTTATAAGATCATCAGTTATATGGACTCAAGGCTCACCCTAATGAGCCTGTCTTAACATGATTACATCTGCAAAGACCTAGTCCAAATAGTCACATTCACAGGTACCGGGGATTAGGACTTCACATTTTTTTTTAGGAAACAATCCATAGTATCCAAGAAGCAAAAATAAATGAAGACAAGGACAGGAGGAGCCTAGTAACAATCTAAAGTATTATGGTGGTTATTTCTGCAACAAAAAAGACTCAGTCCAAATAAGGAACATCTATGGGGCCATGTGAAATACTCCTTAGAACTGTCTCATGGAAGGACCCAGTTTCCTCACTAATTGAAGGGTTCTAGGAAGTTAACTTCCTCAGACTTGGGCTGCTCTGCTGGTGGGCTGGATCCTTTCCTAGCTAATTAGGAGAGCTCAAAGTGGTTGCCCACTGCTGAAGTCAGGAGAGTACTGCAAGTGTCTGGGAGGTATACCCACACATTGTTCAGATTTGCTCAAGCCCCACAATGACTACTCTGTCACTCTAAAGTGGTAGTCAGCTGCAAGCTCTTAAGAAACAAAAATTCTAACAGGAACATTAGTGGAATAAATTATAGTCTTCTGCAGCAGCTCATCCTCATCCACAATACTCATCTCGGCCATCCATTCTAGACTGCTCTCACTCCTGTTAATAAAAAGCAGTTCTGGGGGGTTCATCCTGAAGGTCTGAGTTCTTGATTGTCTCACCATTGCCAAGCTTTATTGGTCATGACTGCCTGTTCACTGTTCTCACCAGACCTGAAAGTGCTAAGATTTGCTCTAACATCAAAGTTTCAGATAGTCCCCCTACCCCATTATGCAGCGGCAATCTTAGCTCCTCTGGACAGTTGAGATTGATAGGGTAACTTTTCACCTGATGGTCCACTGACATTGGAAGCCCAGAGTGACCCAGCAAGAGATTCAGTGGAAAACTTATCTCTGAGAGACAGGACTTCTAATCCAATGGAGCCAGAAACAGCAAAGCTATATGCAGAAATAGACAAAAGTTCTGCAAGGAGCTTCTTGCGGTGATCGTGAAAGGGAACAATCTTACTTCCACCCCTTGCTACTTTGGCCCTATGTATTCTTATTACTGGGGACTGTATTCTACATCATGATAGTTTAAAGCATAATACTACATCCTGGAGAAACAGTGAGCCAGTAATCCACAGGGTGCCATCTCAAAGCCGGCTTCTTAGCTGAGCTTAAATAAGCCATTTCCACTTTTGTTTCCCAGTAATGCAGCATATAGGAAAACTCATTGTTTTAAAAGACCATTGTCGTCAAAGTCCTTTAACCATAAAATAGACCCTTAAACTAAGATTTCATTATACAGGCCTACAAACCATTGGTGGAGCACTACAGACAGAAGGTGGAAGATAAGCCCATGTTTAGAAAAGGTGTCAGTTCCTGTAAGGACAAACTGCTGACCTCTCCAATATGAAAGGAATATATGGTGTAATTAACCACAAAGTGCCCATTACTCAAGGAATGACACCATGAAAATCCAGACTGCTCCTGCAGGTTGAGCATACAGCAGTAAGTAGGTAAATCAGCCCTTGGTGAGAGTTCTTTCATCTCTGCTCCACGAATACTCCATAGTAAATAATCTCACCGTGGCCAGTTTTAAGCTATCAACATGATGTCTCTGAACATGGAGCTGGGAAGAATTCCTAACACTCAATTTTTGGTACTAGCCAGCTCCAGAATACCACTGAAATACTGATAAAGGAATGGGTACAGGGGGACAAGAAATAGTAGGAAATCAAGGGAGTAACATGAAGCAAAATTCCATAGACATTAAAATCAATCTGATCATACATGATCAGATGTTACACCTCAGTGTTGTCGGCACATTCTTGTTTTTCCTGCACCTATAAGGTATTAGGCAAGGACCATCCCAGGGTGGAAATTCCTAGGTATCTGTGGATCTTCCTATAGGGGAGCAAAGTGTCTCTAGCAGTCCTCTAAAAAAGAAGTGCACTTGCTGGATTTTCTGGGCTCTTGGAATATTCTGCCTCATTAGAATATTTTTGTACACTGAAGTCCCTGGGACATGCTACACCACTTTGACCAGATATATTATCCTAAAAAAATATGGTGAACTCTTGTTTTTGCTCTGGAGAAGGGCGATTATTGTGGTGGCTGAGGTTGGTCATACTGGCATTGCATGTCCACATGACTGACTCCTCATTAAAGACTGTTCCCTGATAGGGCACACTTCACATGGATTGTTACATGTTTCTATGAGTCCTCATTCCACTCCATTTGGAAGGGTTTCTCCTGGCTTCCTCAAGCCTTTTCCCTTTGCTGACTGTAATCTGTATCTCTTCAGTGTAATAAACCATAACAATAACAACTTTTTCTGAGTCCTGTGAGTCCTTCTAGTGAGTCATGGATCCCAAGACTGGTTGTGGGAGCACCTACAATCCTTTCAACATAATGAATCATGGTCATGAGTACATCTATATTCTGAGTCCTATAAGTTGTGCTAGTGAATCATCAAATGTGTGTGGGGGTAGAGTTGGGAGACTCCTAATACTCCCCATACCCTTCTTTTCCTAAACCTCCAAGAAAGAAATTTTTGTATCATCCTGTAACCTAGGGAAAGTATCTAATCCATAATCTTACTCATTTCATTTGTCCCTTGTTAGCATGTCCTATCACCTCCATCCCACCATAACCTCTCTGGTCACCCGGCTCATGTACTCTGCATCATTTTCAGCTAAACATCAAAGCCCCTATTTGGGTGTACCAGTCCTCCTAACTCTTTTATCTCCTTTAGGGGGAGCCCAGAACTTTCTATGATATTTTCTGACACAAGCTAAGAAAATGAAACTCTGTGAAGGTCTTGCTTCAGAACCATTAGCCTTTATTGATGCTTCTATCTCTAGCACCATGCTGGAAGCACAGCACCCACAGATTTTTATGAACTTCACTGAGCCCCTGCTCTTCCTATTATTCTTTTATTATTTACAATATCAATATCTGTGACTCAAAAAGAGTGTAATGTCCTTTCTAAAGTTATCTAGGGCTGGAGGCCGGGCTCAAGTGATAGAGCAAAGCTCTGAGTTTAAACCCAATTAAACTCAATAAATAAATAAGCATGCGGGTTTAAAAAAAATGAGGGTGTGATTCAAGTCACAGAGTGCTTGCATAGTAAGTGCAAGACCCTGAGTTCAAACCCCAGTACCATGAAAAAGCTCTCAATCATCATAAATATTGCAGCATGTAGTCATGCAATTATAAATATACATGGTGGAATTTCAATCGATAAGGCACATAAAGTGAATTTCCCTCCAAGTTCTACCTAGAATGTTTGCTTATTTTTGTATGTAAATTTTCAGATTTTAGTAAGTCCAAAAACTATGTCTGTTCACACTGTGGCCATGGGACACAGGTTAGAGATGATAGTAACCCATGGGATCATGGGATCATTGATCACCCACAAATTCAGGTCAGAAATGGTGCTTAGCAACCTGAACTTTCAACAAAGCTGGAAGTTCAGACTAGTTTGTGGGTAGATAAAAAAAAAAAAAAAAAACAAATAAAACCACATAGGCAAGTATTTTCCCCTCAATTTTAAAAAAAATGCAGACCCATAATTCCTGATACTCAAACATTTTCACTGCATAAACAGCCCTACTCCTGCAATTGCTCTTAGAATCCATGGCTTTCAAAATTACTGTCTTTATCATGAATTTTAAGTTTCCCTGTTCCCTTGAGAACTAATGACTTAACCTTAACATTGGCTCTTATCTTTGTCCATTAAGCTGCCAGTCCTGCCTGACTTCTTGCTCAGGCTTCCAAACAGCCCACAGCAGGTTTCTGCCCCACTCCCTGAGAGCTGGAGCTCTCAAAAGAACCTGGGGACTATGAAGTCCTTTCCTGTCACCGATAGCAATTAGAGATACAAAGAAAGAGTACTTGTAAATCTTTGTGGACACTCAGATCCCTATCTCCACCCCCTCTGTGCACTTGCAAAAGAATTGAGAAGGTTCGTCATTACGAACCTTCTGCCACTATGTATGTTTGGGGTGGAAAGTATGAGAATGGGGTTTTTTTTAGTCTATTTTCTTAGTCTATCACTAACTGAATGACTTATAAACACCAGAAATTTATTTCTCAGTTTGGAGGCTGTGATGTTCAAGATCAGTACACTGGCACATTCAGGGACTTGTGAAGACCTGCTTCCTGGTTCATAGATATCCATCTTCTCCCTGTGTACTCATACAGAAAAAGAGGCTAGGGAACTTTCTCAGGTCTCTTTAATAAGAACTCTAATCCCAATCATGAGGTTTCTACCCTCATGACATAATCAGTTCCAAAAGCCCTGATTGCAAATGCCATCACCTTGGTAATTAGGTTTCAACATATGAATTTTTTTTTTCATTTTTCTTTTATTATTCATATGTGCATACAAGGCTTGGTTTATTTCTCCCCCCTGCCCCCACCCCCTCCCTTACCACCCACTCCACCCCCTCCCGCTCCCCCCCTCAATACCCAGCAGTAACTATTTTGCCCTTATCTCTAATTTTGTTGTAGAGAGAGTATAAGCAATAATAGGAAGGAACAAGGGGTTTTGCTGGTTGAGATAAGGATAGCTATACAGGGCATTGACTCACATTGATTTCCTGTGCGTGGGTGTTACCTTCTAGGTTAATTCTTTTTAATCTAACCTTTTCTCTAGTTCCTGGTCTCCTTTTCCTATTGGCCTCAGTTGCTTTAAGGTATCTGCTTTAGTTTCTCTGCATTAAGGGCAACAAATGCTAGCTAGTTTTTTAGGTGTCTTACCTATCCTCACCCCTCCCTTGTGTGCTCTCGCTTTTATCACAACATATGAATTTTTGAGGGAACACAAATATTCAGCCCATACTAGGGGTTTTAGGGTGATACTGCGATGTGGTTGTGCTGATGGACCTGTGACAGTGAGGTGACCACATTCAAATGGTCAAATTGCTACCTGGAGAGAAAGCTCATCTCTCAGAGCAGATATGGACATCTTCACCTCTTGATCTTGGTATGCAGGTGTCAAGATGTCTAGAGAAGAAATCCTTTAGGAAAGTCTACCTTTTGGAATACAGTGCGAGGAACAGTACATGGTGCTGGATCCTGCATTTATGCATTTCACTTGATGGCTCAGTTTGTCGTTCTTCTAGAATTATTGAAGTCTTTAAGATCCATCCAGGTCTAACTGCACCAGGGGAACCCGGGATAGAGTGGTAAAAGGAAAGCTTTACCTCTTGTAACAAAACATGGTGGTGGGAGGATGAACAAGAACCTTAGGGTACTGTTAGACTGCACTTGTTCTAGGCAGAGGTACTTTTTTCCAAAGTTTTACTCTGCAGCATATGGACCTTATTTTAGTATAGGAAATTGTTTTCCTTTATAGATCACCATCTCCGACACAAGAGGAGTTTTCCTTCCAGCTTTTATTCTCTGACACATAGATGCTCAGGTCCCTATTCCTCATTTTGCTACAGTGAACCCTTGGTCTTTAGATGTGGTTTGGGGTTTCTCCATTGCCTGTTTGCTCTCCTCAAGACATGACGGACAGTTTGGCCCTGGAAGGGCTGAAAGTTTCCACCTTATTGCAGGATAGCCAGGCCCCTGGTTCTAGGACCACTTGGTCACATACCTTCATAGACAGCCCTATGATCTCAGGCCTTTCCTCTGAAATTCTAATAGAGTCTCTCTACCCTGTCTCCTTTAATTTGAAGAAGTTCTAATACCCTCACAATATGCCCAAGGATTTCCAGGTGAGATGTGCTCTCCTGGTGTCTTTGCTTTTGTATTCCTCCCTCTAACTTAATCTCCAACCAGCTGCTAGGGCTGCCATCCTTCTTCTACTTCACTTTGTACAACATGTGAACAGTGCCCCACTTTCTGCATTGCCCAAAACATTCACAGAAAGTGATGGTGTGTGTGTGTGTACCAGATTGTTAGGAGGCCAATAGACCAGCACCAAGAAACAGGAACCAACTTAAAATAGAATGTTAAACAACTTCCTTCTTCAAGTTTGTTGGCCATGCCTGCCCCAGGAATTCCTTGCCAGCCACTGTGTATCTTGGATTCTAGTCTTCTGCCATTTCACCTTCTCTTCCTACCCAAGCCTTTCTCCTCTTATCCCAGTTCCTATCACTCATCATTTAGTTACCAGAGGACAACTCCTAAATTTTTATTGCTTTACTATGCAGAGCAATCCAGTCTCCTTGTTACATCTTTTCTATGCAGACTAAATTTTCTATGCAAGGCCCTTCCTGCATTAACCAAAAGTCTCATTAAACAGCTTTCAAGGAAAGTTCAGATGAATTCTGTTTGCCTGGTTATCTATGACATAAAACGTCCACTGTTTCATAATGCTCACAGATTCTCTGGGTCAGGGCAGGACAGCCTCGGAGCAAGAATGACTTTGCCTTCCTCTATGACATCTGGCACTCAGTTGGGGAGGCTCAGCAGTTCGGATGACTTGAAGGACTAGGGGTTGTAATCATCTGAAGGCTTCTTCACTCATACATAGGCTGCCTGGCTGTGGTGACTCAAAGTCTGGGCTCATCTGGGACTGTCACTTGAAGCACCTATGTATCTCCTGAGCTTGTAGCTTAGACTTCATCACAGCATATTATACTACTGGCATAGTAATATATGGCAGATCAGGGTTCCAGTGAATAAGGGAGCACTGAGGGGCCTGCTATTATTTGACCTTAGAAGTGACATAGTATCCAGGTTTAAGGAGAGTTAACATAAATCTCAACAAAGAAAATTTCCAAGGTTTTGTAAGCATGCTTTAAAATTGCCAGTCAGGCACCAGTGGTTCATGTCTGTAATCCTAGCTACTCAGGAGGCAGAGATGAGGAAGATCACAGTTTGAAGTCAGCCCAGGTAAATAGTTTGTAAGACCCTATCTTGAAAAAAAAAAACCCATCACAAAAAAATGGGGGCTGGTGGAGTGGCTCAAAGGGTAGGCCCTGAGTTCAAACCCTAGTACCACAAAAAAAAAAAATGCTAGATATCCCCCTCCCACAGAATGCTGACACATAGCTACTGGCACTGATAAAAGTCAAAGACCCTATCTTTGGTGCTTTATGAGGTACTTCATCTCTGACTTAGGACCCCTGGCCTTGAGATTGTTTCCACTTTTAAGGGTGTCAGGATTGGAGGTAGGGATCTGGGAGCTCAGTTCTATGGTTCTTACAGCCACAGACTTCTTATATTGTGCCAACTAACTGACTTCCTGGGGAGGCAGAATTTACCCCCTTCTCTAGTGGCTCACAAGAAGGCTGAAAACACCTGGTCGTTCCTGCCCATGTCAGCCTCAGGTCTGTGTGCCTACTGGTTCTGACCAGCATGGGTCAGAGTGGGGTGATACTGGTGGATGGAGCAGTACCTCTCCTAGGAGATCCCTTCTCAGGTCTTCTTACCTTTTCATCAGTCTGTCAGAGTAAGGACTTCCTTAGGGCTTGTCTTAGGACATGTGGGTCAGGAGCAGTGGCTTGCACCCTGCACTTTCTGTAGAGACCTCACAGACTCCCAGGTAGAGAAGTTCATCTCTCCCCAGTCTACTAGAGTCTAGAGTCTCAGTCCACTACTCCTGAGGTCATGACTGTCAAGACTGTCACCATCAAGACATGGTTCAGGAACAGTGCAGGAGTCAGACAGTTGCATGTCAGACTGTGAGCTTCATGGGCTGGGGGGCAGTAACAGTGTGGTATATGCAGCATTTTGCTAAGTTCCTGGCTATTGATAAATATTGGTTTGGGAAGGACTGACAACAGTTGGGAAACGTCAGTGATTACAGAGATGACTATTGCACAGAGATGGCCAGCTCAAAAGCAATATGGACCAGGTAAACTATATGTAAGAAAAGCTGACCAAATGGGGCCAAAGCCTGTAGAAGAACAGTCTGTTCCCTACTCCCTGGGCAGAGAAAGGTCACTTCTTTGTTATATGCCTGTCACACTGAAGGCAGGCCCAGAATTGGCAGATTAGTATTGAGAGGATGGAAAGCTGGATCATCTGTTAACTCCCCCAATTTTTAAGTGTTAAATTGATTTAATGAGAAAAAAAAAAACCACATGGAGGACAAACACCTTGGAAGGCTAGGTGCGACAGGTGTCTGTCAGGGTTGATGAAGGCTGGTAACCCACGGGATGAAGGCTGGTTTACCAGGAGCTGGCAGGATCATCGCATTAGCAGAGCTCAAACCTCCCTGCACTCCACCTCCACCCTGATCTGATCGGACAAGCAGGACAGCCTTCCCACGACAGCTGCACTGAAAGGCCCTTCTTAGTCTTCTGTGACCTCTACAAGATTATACCTGTAAATCCCCACAGTCAGGAGCCCAGGGTGGGGGAAGGGAACAGAAGGGGGCTGGTAGCCAAGAAGGCTCTACCCAGGCAGCTCCTCTCCTTAGTATTCCCTGGGTCTTGTCAGCCAGGTATATCAAAAAAACAAAACAACAACAAAAAAAAACACTCCCCTGGCTGAACCAAGAAAGTTGGCTATTTCCCAAAGGATTTTTAGTAGTAACGAAGGGAAAGCACAAAGGGACATAAACAGAACGAGATGGCCTAGAAATGAGAGTGTTTACAGAGCTTGAGTTTTGGAACCCAAGAGAGCTACAATATGCTAGATATTGGGGCCAGAGAATCCACTGGGAGAAGAAAGGAGTGAGTGGATTTCCATTTCCTGTAAGAAAGGAGATAGTGGTTAAAGAGCGATTTCCACGCTGGGGAAGCAGGGGGTGGGGACACCGCGGGAATCAAGGAAATTAGGGAAGGAGTATTTCCGTCCGTGAAGGGAGAAACTTGTGGGTGGAAGATGGGCGTGAAGAACGCTGAGGACTCCCACGCGGTAAATTAAGGGGCGATTCTGCAGAAGGGACCTGACTAGAAAGAGTGTCTCCAGGACTCCCATGTGAGCAACAGGAACGGCCTCTTAGCAGTCCCTGTCCCGGGAAGCTTTGAAAGCAGCGGAGCCCTAGTGACGCCGGAAAAGATGGAGCGGTTGCCATGGCGACGTGGAGCACACCTCGGAAATAAATAAATAAGCAGTCAGGTTGCCGCAGCCGCGCCCCCGCGGGACCCACGCATAGGGGAGGAGGGCCCCACGGGCCCGGGTCCCCGCAGCCCGCGCGCCCTCGCCATTGGCAGAGCCGGAGGGGGGGTCACCCCCCGGGGGGCGAATGGTACAGTCCTCCGCCCGCGCCCTAGTCCTGCCGGATGCCAGTCTGCAAGCTCGGAGCCCCGCGCAGCAGCCGCAGCCGAGCCCGGAGCTGAGTCCGGAGGCGGCGATGGAGGGGGTCAGCAGCCATCGGACCCTGTCCTACAGCCGCTGGAGCTACGACAGGTAGGACTCGCGCTGGATGGGATGCGCTCCGCCGTGCCCCGCGTGGGCGCCGCTGGCGTTCGCGCTCCTGCGGGAGTAGCGGGCCTTGGGGGGGGGGGGATCACAGCAAGCGTCAGCGCCCAGACCGCCCCCCAGGATGGGGGCACCTGGACCTTCAGGCATCCGGGACGTCAGGTACCCCGGGCCTTAGCTATCCGGAGCTTGAGCGAGGGTGTCCTCACACCTGCGGAGCAGAGCTGTCGGAGGAGGGCGCGCGGGTACTCCCACCCTGGCTGCCCTGCGGGCGTCAGTGGGCGCTGGAACCGCGCGAAGATGCGAGGTGGGGCCGCGGGGCAGGATAAGGCGAACTGCGCGAGGAGGGCGCTCCTAGAGCCAGGCCGCGCTCCGCCCCGCACTGCCGCGGTTTGCGGCCCCCGGGCTCTGGGAGGGGACTAAGGTTGGCTCCGGGCGGAGTGCGGGGCTCGCGGCTCCTCCAGGGCAGCCCGAGGCCCGGCTGTCGGGCGCCGCACGCCGGCGGGGTTGCCAAGGTCCCCGCCCATCCCACTGCAATGCAAAGCTGCTGCCTGCGTGGGCGGTTTGGCCCTGCTCTCCCCCACGCACTTGTCCTGGAGGAAGAAATCATCCCCTCAGGCGAAACGAGAAAAAAGGACAGCAGATGAGACGGTGATAAAGCGAAGATTTATTCCCAGATGATATCCGTTCTACCTTTTTTTGGTGTGTTAAATGCCACCTTTCTATTTAAAACGAACCCATGCTGATAGTCATGGAATTGAGAACTTTCTTTAAAAAAAAAAAAAAACTATCTCTAGAATTCTGGAGTCAAATTTTCTGACCCATGACCCTAAGTAGTAAAGGCTAGGAGAAAAACATTAACTGTACTGTTCCTCACCTCCTCCAGCTGCTCTTCCCTTCACTCCGTGAAAAACCCTGCTGCCTTTTTCACAATTCTTGCTTTCCCAGATTCAGGTGTCCCTCCTTCCCAAGACTAATTCCCACAGGACCCTTCCTCACCTTCCCTAAGTGTCACCTCCCATTGATCCCATCTGTCTCCTCCATTACTCCTTTATTTCCTTCTCAGACTGTACACCTGTGCTGTTTGTCCTCGCTGCCTGCCCCAGGCGCACCTGGTCCACCTCTTTGTGTTCATTGCCTCCTTTGGGAAAAACACGTATGAGTTGGCTTCGTCCCTTTCCTCATCAACTCTTAATGAGTGCACAGCCCTAGCAATCTCCTGTCCACCACCTTGCATTTCCAGTGAACTTGCCCTTTGGAAGAGCAATGTTCTGTATAGAGAAGACCTCTAAAATTATTGGAGTATTAAACTTAAAAAAGCCTACGACTTATGTGTAGATCACAAATCGCACACAGACTTATTCAACCAATATGTATTAAGTACAAACTATGTACATAATCCCTCCTCACCCCCCATGAACTGACGGTGTATAGATACTAATTATTGGTAACATATGCCAACCACCTAATACATGTATGAGGGAATTAGCATAAAATTAAGCTAATTCACAATAGTAACTAGATTTTTTTCTATAAAACAAAAACAGGAAGACACTGGGATTAGCCAATGTGTATTCAAATCTTGACTCCACTTACCTGTTTGTCAACAAAGAACTTCCACTGTTCGAGCCTCAGTTTCTTCACCTGTAAAATGGGGAAGTGTTACGAGTATTAAATGCAGTAATAAATATAAAAGGCTTAACAGACTGCCTGGGACATAGTAGGCATGCTGTTTTACTTAAAAATATTGCAGATGTCTCTGGGAATGTTAGTTTTCAGAAGCTCAGTTTGCAAATCATTGTTCTCTTTTTTAGGCCCTGAAATAAAAACATTTCCAGGGGTTGTATCTCCAGAACCCTTTTCTTCTCGTCCTAACAATCTCAAAACCTGGGGAACCATGTGAAGAAAACAGCTTCCTGGTTTTGTCCAAATACTGAATCAGAACATTGAAGGCTAGGACTCTGAATTCAGTATTTGTGTAAGACTTCCCAGGAGTAATACAGCTGGTTTGGCTGCTTTTTTAACCACTGGTCTTTACAACTCACCTCCATTTTCTAATTAGTACTTGGTTTTTAAAACATAAATATTGAATTACTCAAAAAATTACATAATCCTCTATTAAGTTAAAATATTACACAAGCAACACATGCATATGGTATATAGGTATTAAAAGTGAAATTCTGTGACTCTGTTGTCCCATTTTCACCCCCACCTCTACAGGTAAGCACTGTACATAGTAACCACTGTAGATAGTTAAAACTCTCTTTCCAACCTTGTTCTTTGGCTTCTGTCTCCAACACAACTTTGAACTTGAGAAATCAGTCTTTTTCAAGTCCCCATCCAGTTTGACCTCTGCAGTGTGTTTGTTTGAGCTTGTTTTCCACCCTTTGCTTCTGGGGACATGTGTGTATCAGTAATCTATTGCCACATAACACAACACTCCTACTAAATTTAGTGGCTGAAAGTAACAACTGGTTTAGTTAGCTCAAGAGTCTGTGGATCCAAAATTTGGGCTGGGCTCAATAGACAGTTCTCATGGTCTGGGCTGGGCTGGGCTTGTCCATGTATCTGGTGCCTCAGGCAGGGAGGCTAGAACACTTGAGTCTCTCTTCACATGCCCTCTCACCTTCTAGCAGGCTTGCTCAGATTTGTTTACATGGTAGCAATGAGAGGGCAGAAAGTTCAAGCCTTTGAAACCTAGGTTTGGAACTAGCGCGTCACTGTGGAACATTGTATTGGTCAAAGTAAGTCACAATGCCAGCCCACATTCAAGGGGAGGGGAAATAAGCCTCACTCCTGGAAGGGAGGGGCTTCAAATCCTGGAGGACCACCTTACAGTCTACTATAATATGCTCCCTGCATATTTGGTCCCCAATATCCAGATACGAACATTTATCAGAGTTCTTCTCGCTCCAATTCTGTTCCATTTCATTCTATTCTCAGGCTATACCCTGGCCTCAGTTATCACCTCTGTGATTTTAACAAAGAAATCCATATCTTCAACCCCAAACTTTTTTGGGGGGTGGTACTGGAGTTCAAACTCAGGACCTTGCTTACTGGGCAGGCACACTTGAGCACACCCTCAGCCCTTTTGTTATTTTTATTTTTATGCTTGGGTGGGCCTGGACTGAAATCCTCCTGTTTGCATTTCCCACATTGCTGGGATGACAGGCATGCACCACCACACCCCGGTTTTTAAAAAATTATTATTATTGGCATTTTTTTACCTGTATTTTTGTCTTGATCCACTGGCCTTTTCCTGGCCTCTCTTCTTCCCTTCCCAGCTTGTACCACATGCCCTGCATGGATCAATGTTCTTATCATGGCATCAAAATGTTACACAGAAATGATACAGCTATGCCAATTGTCACCACTTTCATAGTCTTCATCTTCTACTGGGCTGCCTACACCATCTTTCAATCTTCTCCATATTAGCTTCACTCCTGTTACCCACAACAGCTCTTCCAAACTTTCATTGCTGTCAAGACCTCTTTTTAAGTGACCCTTATTCACACCTGCAAACTAAGCAAATGACCTTGCCTCTTTCTCCTTAGAGAACTGACCACACTGGACATGCTTTTCTGTTGCCTTCTGATTTCATGTTGCTTCCACTCCACTTCAGTCACTCCCTTGCAGGGACATTTCCGTGGTTCCCAATTCTTTGCTGTAATAAACAATTATATGATAAACATCTTGATAAACGTTTTCTCCTCATGTCTTCTTATTTGATTAGCACAAACTATTTGAAGAGAGTTTCAAATTTTGGCTCTTTCCAGATTGTCCTCCAGAGGAATGAATTGATTTCTATTCCCATAGGCCATCACCTGTTGCCTGCTTTATAATAGTGTTTGTTCACCAAACCCTGGGACAAAGTAGCATAATGCCCAGAACTTTGATTTTGTAGTCAAAGTGATCTGGCTTAGAATCCCATAGTGTCTGTCTCTTAAGGTGGTCCATTCATTCAGTATGTAATTTTTGAACACTTCCTAAATGCCAGGCAATATTGCAGACACCAGAGACAGAGCAGCAAACAAAACAAAGTCTCAGTTCTTACTGTCTAGTATGCATAGTGTGTGTGTATGTGTGTGTGTGTGTATGTGTGTGTGTGTGTGTGTGTGTGTGTGTTTAATATGGCAACACTAATGGCTAAGTGACTTCTATAGTAAGTGCAGAGAAGAAAAAGCAGAGTAAGGAAGATGGTCTTAACTGCATGGGGATGAGATAGTGTAATGCTCTGCCGTTATACTGTAGCTAGGGAAGCTTTCTGATAAGGTAATATTTCAGCAGATTTGTGAGAAAAGGAATGAATTGTGTGACTGATGGGGAATAATGACCTATGGAAGGGAGAGCAAATGAAAAGGTCCTGAGGTGAGAATGTGTCTACTGTGTGTGAGAACAGCCAGACCAGTGTGTTCTTGTGCCTCTTGATAATTCTGTCTTCCCACACTTCCCCTACACATGTATCCTATACCCCATCCTCAGAGAACCACCAGTCTCACTTGTCTGCAACTCCTAGATTTTCCATTAATGGTATCATTCAGTCTATACCCTTCTTTCATCTGGCTTCTTTCACACAGTGTAATTATTTTGACATTCTTCCTTGTTGCATAAATCAGTAGACCATTTCTTTTTATTTCTGAGCAGTATTTCATTATGTAGATATACAACAGTTTGGTAAACACTTAACTTGTTTCTAGTTTTTGGCTATTACAAATAAAGCTTTTGTGACTATTCAAGTACACATCTATGTATAAATATATGCTTTTTTTTTCTTGGGCAAATACTTAGCAGTGAAATGGCTGGATCATAAGTTAGGTGTACATTTTACTTTTTACAAAACTGCTCAACTTTTCCAAAGTGGCTGTACCACTTTACATTCTCATGAGCAGTTTATGTAAGTTCCAATTGTTCCACATCCTTGGGTACAGTTTTTTTTTTAACTATTAATAGGTATAGGTTTTATTTTGGATTTCCCCAATAACTAAATGATATTGAGTATTTTTTCCTGTGCTTATTTGCCATCCACTTGTCTTTTTGGGGGTGCTTGGGATTGAACCCAGGGCCTTGCACATGTGTTAGGCAAGCACTTTACCACTGAGCTACATCCTTAGCCCATCCACATGTCTTTTGGGGGCAAGTGTCTGTTAAAATTCATGTTTCCTCCCATCTTGTTGCGTTCTTTTCAACCTCATGCATTTTCAAGAGAGAAGTTTTTACCTTTGATGAAATCCAGTTTATCAGTTTATTCTTTTTTTTTTTGAAACAAAGAAAGTGCTTTCTCAGTTTATTCTTTTGTGAATTGTGTTTTTGATGTCACATGTAAGAAATCATTACCTAATTCAAAGTGACAAAGGTTTTCTAGGAATTTTTGAATTCTGTTTTAAATTAAGGTCTATGCTACATTTTGAGTTAACTTTTTAAAATATGGTAGTTTAATTTTAAATTGTTCCAACACTTGTTGAAAGACTTTCCTTTCTCCACTTTGAAACTTTATTGAAAATCAAGACTGGGTGTGGTAGTCTGTGCCACCAGCCACTCAGGAGGCTGAGGCAGGAGGATCTCTTGAGCCAGAAGTCCAAAGTCAGCCTGGGAAACACAGATGATATCTTCTCTAAAGACAAAGAAAATCAATTGTCCTTATTTAAAGCTTATGTCTATATTCTCCAGTCTGTTCCACTGATCATTGTCTTTATTGATATCAGTAACACAGTCTTGGTTACTGTGGCTTTGTAATAAGTCTTAAAATCAAGTAGTTTAGGATCTTCAACTTTGTTATTCTTTTTCAAAGTTGTTTTGGCTTTTTCTGTTTTTTTACCTGCCGGCCTGTTTTGGCTATGATAGGTTCTTTTCAGTTTCACATTAATTTGACAAAGAATTCTTCAATTTCGATTAAAAGAATCCTGATTGAATTTTTATTGAGATCTTGTTGAATCTATAGATCAATCCGGAAAGAACCAACATGTTAATATTAGGCTTTCTAACCCATGAGCATGGTATACCTGTTTATTTCGATTATTATAATTTCAGAAATATTTTATAGTTTTCAGTACATAGGTGTTTTATTTCTTTTGTAAGATTTATCCATAAGTACTGCATAGTTCTTGATATAGTATAAATGCTATTTTTTTAAATCCAAATTTTCAGTTGTTCATTAGTATTGCATAGGAATACAGCTGGGGTATTTTAATTGTGGTAAAATGTATATTACATAAAATGAGCAATTACAATGGTTTCTAAGTGTGCAATTCAGTGACACCAATCACATTCATAATTGTATAACCGTCATTACTGTCTCTTTCCAAAACCTTTTGTCATCCCAAACAGAAATTCTGTACTCATTAAGGAGTAACTCCTCATCCACCTTTCTTCTTAGCTGCTGGTACCTCTGTTTTACTTTCTATTTGTATGAATTTTCTGTTCTAGATAATGTAAGTGTAGTAGTGTTTTCTTCTTGTGTCTGGATTCTTTCACTAATCATAACATTTTCAAGTTTTATCTATGTTGTAGCAATTTTGAGAACTTCATTTATTTTTATTTATATTTTGCAGTGCTGGGGTTTGAACTCAGGCCTCATTGTTGCTAGGCAGGCAGTCTTAGCTGCTTGAGCCACTCTGCCAGCCTGTTGATTTCTTTTTAGACTGAATAATATTCCATTGTTTGTATTGCTTATTCATTTATTTGCTGATAAACACTTGAGTTGTTTCCACCTTTTGGCTATAGTGAAAATACTGTACTGAGTATTGTCATGTAACTTTCTGAATCTCTGTTTTCAGTTCTTTTAGGTATATACCTAGGAGGGGTTATTGATGGATCATATCAAACTATTTCCTACTGAGGCTGCACCATTTTATATTCCCACCAATAATGTACAAGGATTCCCATTTCTCCACATTCTCACAGATACCTGTTAATTTCTACATTATTACTAGGGACATCCTGATATGTACACAGAGGTATCATACTGTGTTTTTTATTTGTGCTTCCCTAATGACAAATTATCTTAAGCATCTTTTCATGTGTTTATTGACCATTTGTATATCTTGAGAAATATCTGTTCAAGTCCTCTGGGCACTTTAAAAGCAGGTTGTTTGTCTTTTTATTGTTGAGTTGTAGTTCTTTATTCTGGATATTAAACTCTTATGAGAGGCATAATTTGTAAGTATTTTCCTCCTTTCTGGAGGTTGCCTTCTTACTTTCTTGATAAGGGCATTTAAAGCAGAACAGTTTTTAATTTTGGTGGAGTCCAGTTTACTTTTTTGTTTTGTTGCCTGTGCTTTTGGTATCATATATGAGGATCCCTTGCCAAATCTAAGATCATGAAGATTTTTTTCTCCTGTTTTGTGATTTTAGAGCTAATCTTTTGGGTACTGATCCATTTTTGGTTAATCTTTGCATATGGTATGAGTTGGATGTCCAATTTCCTTCTTTTGATATGGAAAACCAGTTGTTTAAATATCATTTGTTAAAGAGACTATTCTTTCTCTCACTGAATGGACTTGGCACCCTTGTCAAAATCAATTGCCCATAGCTTTCTGAAGCTATGACCAAAACACCTGAGAGAACAACTTAAAGAAATTATTTATTTTGTCTCATGGTTCAGAGGTTTCAATCTGTAGTCCTTGGCTAGATTCTGGGCCAGTAGTGAGTAAATCATCATGGCATGGCGGCAGAGCATGTAACAGAGGGTTTTTCACTTTGGGGGAGGGGTATGTTCTCCTTAGAGGGCCACACAGGTATAGTTCTGGGTGGAAGCTGCAGGGAGAATTGATGAGTGGGGAGAGACTAGCCAGACCCTTCCCTCTTTTGCCCCTGCATTGGATAGGAATGGGGGGGACAGATATACTGCCCTTCCCCTGAGCCCAAGACTAGGTGTGATGAGGGCCTGGAAGCCTGCTTGAACAGCCAGCTTTTCATGGCATTTCTTCAGATGGTGATCTCTAAAAGCAAAGTAGCTCAGAAGGGTCCACTTAGTTCACTGGTCTGAACAGTCCCCGTGTGACCATGGGCAGTGAACTGCAGCGGGGGTGGGGAAGTTGGGAGGGGAGGGGTGGGAGGGTGGAGGTGGGATGGGGGATGGTGACCCTTCCCTGACTGACGGTGCCGTCCCAAAGAAGCTGGGAGGGGACCCGCATCTGCTATGAGGGGCTCTGGGGCAATCCGGGCCGCATCAATGTTGGATGAGCCCGCGCTGCGTCCATGTGTCCTCGATACCATCTTCTTCGGCTCACTTTTAGTGTAACTGGAGAGCCCAGGAACCAGCCCGATGTGGGTACTTGCGATCTCTTGCTGGGCGCCATCTGTGGGGAGATAGGAACTGGGGTGGGGAGGCTGGTGCAGGCCCCGTGGTGTGTTCTGGGTTGGGGAGGGGGCTGACAGGGCCCAGTGTCACCGGGCCTGGCGGAGGTTGGTTCCATCCTGGCCTTTCCTCAGCTCTTGGCTCCTGGTGCTGGGTTACACCTCCTCCCTCCCCCCCTCCCTTGGCCACTTCACCTTCTTTGGGTGTCATCTGTCTGTAGACTTGTCCTTGAGGCAGTTTAGTCCCATCCCCCTCCCCCCATCTGGCTCTGGGGGTTTCCCACTCCAGAAGGGCTGGAGGGGCAGCGACTTGACACGGGAGACCCCGTAGGGGAAGGAAGTTGAGTAAGCAGCCACTGCGAGGAGTCTCCCACTGCAGGTGAGTCCTGTGTCCTCAACCGAGTGCCTGTGGGAGAGGGTGAGGAGGGCAGGACTGAGGTCAGGCCCAGACTAGCCAAGCTGCTCTGGGCACTAAATTTGTTTAAATATTGCCTATGGCTGCTTTCATTTTACAACCTTGGTCCAGAGCCTGGCTGGCAAGTCTAAATAAAATATTTACTCTCTGGCCCTTTAAGGAAACGCTTATGGCCCTGTGAGCTGTTCCCCAGTGCTGCCCTGGTTTACCCTGCACGTGTCCATTCTCTTCCTCTCCCCCCACACCAGGGCATGTTGCCTGCCTCCTCCTTGTGCATCTCCCCCCCACACAGTATAGTGCATCTCAGGCTGAGTGCTCTCCATGCCTAGGAACCTTACTTTAGGGACCAATGACCTCACCTCTCTCTCTGGAAAGAGAGAGAGCATTCCAGAGCCCAATAGGGTAGCTGAGAACTGAAGGAAGACCCTTGCCTGACCCCAAGTTGTAAGTGAACCCCTTCATAGGCCACAGAAGCCAGGTGAGATTGATGGTTAGCTTAACTTCTCTGGGACCTCCAAATCCACGTTGGTACCTGTGCAGCTAAGCATGCCAGTTGTGGACCTGGACTCCAGTCACTCTCCCCCATGGCCAGACCATGAGCTGATGACAGCTGAGGCCTCAATGGAATAGTGGGGAGACAGTGAAGAGTAAGTAGATAGAGTCTCCAGTATGCCCTGGAGGGGAGCCAGGGGTCTGCCCCTTCCCTGCAACTTCCAGACCCTGAGGGCAATTGTGCCCTTTCCTCCAAAGCAGAACCCCATTCCCTTGGCTCACTTGCACATCTGAGTTCAGGGGTTCACTTTAGGGACACAACAGGAGCAGAAGGAAAACTACTGTCTGAAGAGTCCACTGCATTCTGGCTATTCTGTCACTAGGTGGCGCATGTGAGGCATCAGCTCCTTCTGCTGGGAGTTTCTAACAGTTGCTACCACTCACCAGTCTAATTGCATCCTGAAAAGCTGTGGTTACACACTGAATCCCACAGTCCTGACCAGCTGGCTGTGCCCACCCTGAGGAAGCGCACAGACACCTCCACACTGTGGCTCAGGGCATTTTTACCCAGTTGAAAGAACCTCAGGGACCACCTGCAATTATGATTTGTTTGCTTATACTCCCAACAGATGCTCCTGAGGGCGAGGTCTAGCTGTTCTCCTCTGGGCCCCTTGCCTGGCCTAGGGCCTGGCATAATGGAGAGGAAAGAGATGTTTTGTGAAGAGAGCATTGCCACACAGTTCACATGGCTGACACTATTATAGTTGTCTAGTTCATGTTTTCTTAGTATAAGCTACCTTTGTAGCTTGTTGGAAGCCTGGGAGAGAGACCCAAGTACTTGGGGGAGAGGGTAGTTGAGAGATAGGAGTAGCCTTTCCCACTCTGGGCTTTCTGGGTGATTCAAGCATTCTTGGGGTCCCTCCATAAGATGAGAAACCCTGAGGAGACACAGGAAGGCCGGAAAATTCTGCTTGTTTCCACGTACAGCTTCCTGGCCCTTGTGTGGAATGAGGAGCAACCAGAGCTATAATGGGTCTAGAGCCTATTATGGCTTTATCTCTCTTACCTGGCCCCAGCTCAGGCGATTCCATTAGCCTGCCAGTATAACAGCGAACAATGGGTCTCAGACATAGGCTTTCAGGGCTGTACCTGTGTTGCGGTGTGGCCACCCCAAACACACCAAAGCAGCTGCTTTTGATATTTAGGGACAGTGTCAACAAGTTACCACCTGCCCAGAGAGGGGCAAGGTTGTTGATGTTAGAGTGCACTCAGAGACTGTGACTGTTGGTTGCTGTCCCTCATCACAGCAGTTCCTAGGAAGAAGGGCGGGTATTCCTATTAACTTCAGAGTCCAGTCCAGTTTGTGTTCTTGAGTGTGACCCCAGGATGGAGCCCTTGGCTGAAACTTCTTCCCAGTGAGCTGGTACTGACACGCAGGTGCCATTTCTCTGCCTAGAGCGGGCTCCAGAGTAAGATTGGCATCACTCATGGGGGTAATTACTGGTTTGGGTTCAATTTCCATTCAAAACAGTAATCCCAGCCTGAGCCAGATGTCAGATCTGAAGGTTGATTATTAGTAACATTTATCAACAGCCTTTCAGCTTCAGGCAATTACAGCTAATCTGCCATTCCTGCTCTCAGTTGTGCAAGACTGCCAGCCTGTTCCCTGCACACCTCTTCGTTCCCCTGCCCCCCTTCCCTCCTTTTAGCAGCCAGCCAGAAGAAGGGCAGGAGATGGGAGCCACCTATGAGTCACTGTCATCCCCATGTGTAGGGAACCCATGTGAGTGCTAGGCACCAGTGCTTCCTAGCAGCAGTCTTCATGTTGCAGAGTCATGTGAAATCTGCTTCTGATTCTCCAAGAACTGAGAGAAATCCCTGAAGTTGACAGATACGAACGCATCTCCTGGCTCCTTGTCATAAGATTCCTTTTCAACTTCATCAGAGTCCCCAGCCCTTAACTCAGACTGTCCCTCCTCTCTAGGACCTAGACAAGAGTGAGGCAAGAGAAGTATTAAGGGACCTCCCCAAGCTCAGGAATCAAGATAAATGATATTTTAACTCAATCTTTTTTAAAAACTCAAAATAAATGCACAAATATCCGTAGCGATGTCAAATTTTAATAAAGACAGAATGCAGCCCTGGCCTTTCAGGATTTCACTTGCCTCATCCTAATTTTGACCATGAGGAATCCCACTTTTGCTAAAACTTTTTTTTTTTATGTTTTATGGTGGCATTTTTGCATTTATTTTGATTTAAATATTGTATCTCTTGCTCTGGAGCGTTTTGTCACTTCCTTAAATTCTGCACCCAAGGGGAGTGCCTCATTTGGCCCACCCAGCCCTGGCGCTGCTGAGCCCTCACCCCTGCTCCCTTTGCCTGTCATGTCTGCTGCCTCTGTCAGTGTCTCAGCTTTTCCTCTTAAGTGGGGACCAGGAGACCCAGGGAACCCCCTCTATAGCTGTCCTTGAGTGCCCAGCCCCCACCCC
Source organism: Castor canadensis (assembly GCF_047511655.1). Lineage (NCBI taxonomy): Eukaryota > Metazoa > Chordata > Mammalia > Rodentia > Castoridae > Castor > Castor canadensis. The sequence goes on from NC_133386.1 coordinate 146,981,817, forward strand.
ATCCCTGTGGACCCTGCATCAGCCTTCAGATATCTCAAAGAGGACTTGCAGGTTGCCATGGAAACTGCTGGGGTAGGACAGAACATGCTGGTCTTGCTGCACTCTTGTAATCACATCCAACCAGGGCAGTGCAGGCATGCCTAATAGCATCCCTGACACACTTATCTAAAAGGAAGCTAAAGCATTGCAGCGTATTACAGAAGTGGAGAAAATTACATGTGCCTGAATTCCTCCCAGGGATAGGACAGCATGTGACTGAAGGAAGACTGTGATGGCCTGTTTGTGACAGGGAGGTGAAGCACTGAAGTAGACATGGATGCTTGCTAACCAGCCTTCTGCAGAGGGTAGGTCTTACGCATTAAAGGGCTCCTGTTGTGCCGAGCAGGGTCTGTCAGTGACACATCACTGTCTGTCACCAGAGAATGACCTCTCCCTGGCATCTCCCAGGCTAAGCTAAGCTTGTCTAAGGATTAAACAAACATTTCAGAAAGATCAATGCTGAAAGGGTGACAAGAACACCAGATTGTTTCCAGACATTTTCACTGGACCACTCAGTGGGGAGGAGCAGGGGTCTCAAGGGACATGAATCAGAAGTACCTCTGTCTTGCTTCTTTTACTCCATGGTCTCCCTTCTGAGCTTCTACTGCACCAAAGCCCATCAGTCCACCCCACCCTTCCCCCTTCACCCCCCCTGCACTCCCGCAGTAGATAAGAATATACCATTTCTATTTCTCCTTTCTATCTTCACACATGCTGGTCAAGCCTCTTTCCCTCTCTGAGCCTTGGCTGCTGCTTCTGTGGCATATCAGTACTAGTACCCTCCTTAGAGGGCTGTGCTGCTCACTAAAAGATCAAATGTAAAGCACTGTGACATCCTGAAGAGCCCCATTCTGTGGGACCCTAGTCCACACAACAGGAACCAAAGGGAGTATTTCTGGGCTTGAAGTGAAGAAGAATTTGCAATCTGCAGAGGTTGGAGGGGCCTCTCTGGGAAGAATGAGCACCCTGATGTTGGATGCATGCAGGACAAGGTTTCAGAGCCACCTGTCCATCACTTAGCTTCAGAAGAGCTCTCGGAAAGTGTGACCCTGGAGGGATGCAGTTTACCCAGCCCTGTGTTTCCATGATTCTTTTTGACCATCCTTTCCCAATCCTCCCCCCAAGGTGTCATGAACAGAGCCTTCAGTAGCACTTGGATCCATGGACCAGCCTCAAGGTGAGGATGGGCCTCCCTGGAAAAAGCTGGCTTCACCTACAATTGATAAAGTCGTCCTTTTTTTTTCTGGTCTCCTTTCCCTGGTCAGCAATGTCTAGTCTTGTATGTGGATATCACCTTTCCCTCCAAAATTTGAAATTGGATTGTGAAGATTCTTAATTATTGTTCCCACCTCTCATTAAAATTCTATATGGATATTTACAAGAGTGTAGGTGAGGATGGACAAGGGGAGAGAAAGCAAGGCTAGAGATAGGGAAAGGGAGAGACAGGAAGTGTTATTCTCAGGGATGAGACTGGAGAGGTTGGCAGAAACCTCTGCAGAGTTAAGCAGCTTAGAGTCTGTCCTGAGGCAGCAGGGAGCTTCTGAAGGGGTTAAGCAGGGCATGAGAGGGGGGCACAATCAGATTTGCATCTAGAAAACTCACTCTGGTGTCATTGGAGGATGAATTTGAGAAGAGCACATTAGTGGCAGATGCCATCCTGATGCCAATATCCAGACAACAGGCATGGAGGCCCTAACTCAGAGTGGTTTTGGGGAAAGGGCTGGGTAGAGTTCAGAAATGTTCAGTAGAGAACATCAGAAATACTCCAGTTATCTGGATTGGCAGGGGAAGGCAGCAACAGAAAGCTATCTGTGATGGTGCTTCAGGGGTCTGGCTGGTGTCACTCACAGAAAGTATAGAATAATGATAAGGCAAATAGGAGGTCCTTAACTGCGCTCCTTAAGGGAAGGTGTTATGTGACATCCAGAGCACTGTGTCCAGAGAGCAGGTACAGAGAAAGTTTAGTTAAGGAGGAGGCTGGGACCACCATGTGTAAGGGTTGGCAGAGGTGAAATTGTGAGGAGATGAGATGACCCAGGTACATGTTAGGTAAAGTGAGGAGACAAGAGGCTGAGGATGCAGAAAAGTAAATCCTGATCCCCCATAAGAGGCTCAGTATGTGCATCCCCAGTATACAGTGTGACCCCTGGCACAGAGCTGCCCTCAGAGAGAGTGGCAGTGAATGTGTCCTCTGGCTGAGATTCCTCCAGATGGGGCCTTTGTCCTAGGTTCACTTGGCTGTGCTGGGATTGCTATAGTAACCTACACAAGCAGGGATACATGGTCTCTGTGTTGCTATGGAAACCAGCAATTTGCTGTCTCCATGTGGCATGGCCACTAGGGTCTTGAGGATTTGGTCTGGTCCTGAAGTATTTGGGAGGTGAGACCAGCAGAAGGGTTTTCGTGTCCATATTTAATCCATAATGGTAGTTTTCAGTTAGTCTGGCTGTTGCCACAGTGACGAAGAGAAATACCCAAATGGGTTTGTTACAGCTACAGTCTTCAGCTTCATACAGGGATTTCAGCAGACTCCAGGTCATCAGATGCTACCTGAAGCTGGAAATCCCAGACTCACTCTGTGTTCTGGCCACCATGGGGGCCAGGACACCTTTGTCTTCTTTCTGGGTTTGCACTCTTTTGCCGAGACAGGGATTTTGTTCCCAGGAGGCACTCCCTGGCCCATGGGATCTCGGCATTCAAAGCAGCACAGGAAACCTGGGCCCCTGAAACGGGGCCACCGAAGAAATCGGTAAGCACTGAACAAACCTGCCTTTAACCCAGAGATTCCACCCCTGTTTTGACTTTATCTACCCCCCTCACTGACCTCTTCCTTTGCAGTTCCAAGGCCTCCTCTTTCTTCAGGGTTGCCCCTCCCTCACCACACGGAGTCAGTGCCCTAGCCTTTCCCCCAAGCCTCTCTGGCTGTAGACAGGTGATCAGGAAGCCTCATTATCCCCAGAATCTGCCCAGGATCTCAGGGTATCCTCCACCACCAGAGCAAGGACCTTTCCTTGCCTCAAGTCCTCTGGCTGTTCTACCCTCCTGCCCTCTGCATCTTCTGATGGACTCCTCCTTACCCACCTCCATGCTTCATTGCCATGGCCCGAGTCATTGCTGCCCTCATTCCGGCCTGCCTGCCTATGGTTCTGGGCCCATACTGTAAGCATCCTATGGAAGTCCCTCCACCCCACCCATCACCTGACTTACCTCCTGAGGCCACTGAGACAGGGGCACTGAAGGAGGCCCTGAGTGACCAGGGTCTTGCCAAGCAACAGGTGGGGATGGTGAGGTGAGACAGCAAGAGTGCAGAGAGTCACCCCTTCTTTTCCTTCTCAGGACAACATCCAGGAGGAAGTACTGGAAGGAAGGAAGGGAGATCGCTGGGTGAGCTGGCTGGGGAGCAGGGAGCGCTGGCCTGGGGAAGACCATCCACAGGAGACTATGTGGGGAGGTGTGTGGAGGGTATGGGTGGCTTGGTGGCCATGGACCCCTTATGTGTTGGAGTTGTGTGACATGAGGTTTAGAGAAGGGTGTGTCTTCTGCAGCTGGTTTATTTTGAATAATGGGAGCTGATGAATGTCTTTTTCCTGCATCCACCACCCTATAGACTGTCAAGGCTGCAAGTGTCTTTGAGATCCTACATCCAATCCCTTGTTTATCAGGCAAAAATGGGGCTTCAGGGCAAGGTCACACTGCAAGTTCATTGTAGAATCGGAACTAGAATCCAGGCCACCTGTTCAGGGCTCTTTCTATGCACAGAAGATGAGGAAGCCAGTCTCGCTATATGGGAGACAAGGGGCATATGGGGAGTGAGTGGTCCTTTGGCTATGATCTTCCTTAGGTAAATGGAGGCCCTGAGCACAATGTGGACTATACATCTACACTTGATGGCTGGGCTGGCAGAGATTCCTGTACATCTGAGTTTCTGGGCTGTCTCATTTCTAGAATTTGCTATGTCTATATTTTACCCAGGGTCCAGCACCATTCTTTCTCTTCTATGTTGAAAGGTTCTTCCAGTATCCCTTAATGTCAGGCAAAACTGTGTAATTCAATGTTGTGCCAACAAGCACGACATTTCACCAATAATGACAGGGACACGGGCTATAAATAGATGGACAGAGGAGGTGAGGAGAGAGGCAGCCTCAGGGTTGAGGGCTGTTTAGGACAGCATATCCTCCACAAGTCGGGAACAAAGTTAGGTGGTCCACCCAGCTAGGGATAGTGTCTTGCTAGGTTCCTAGGTTTTGTCACCATTCTAGGAGTTTCTATATCCGTGAGGACAGTGCCTCCCTACCCCAGCCCTGAGTTCCTTATTATCTTCAACTTACTGTTACCTCCATGCCATCCATCCATTGCTGTCATCTTGCCACCATTCGAAACTTCCATATCTGAAATCTGAATTTCTTTGTGCCTCCTATGTATTCTACCCCGCTCTCTGACACTGTGTCAGTTCCTAGAGATCTTCAGGCTCCTGACTCCCAAGTTTTTTTTCTCACTCTGAGTCAGCTCTTGTTCCCATCCTATCTGGGCCCTGTAGCTTATTACTACAGTATCTTGCCATTTGCTACCTGGCCCCAGAGGCTCCCACCACAACTGTAGAACATGTAACTGTCTTCCCCCATCCTGGTTTTGGGGGTGGGGGATCCATTCATGAACCAACAGTAGTCAAAATTCATGGTCCAAGGCCTCAAATGTACCCAGCAGTCCTGCTGCCTAGGACTACTTCAGTGTCCCCTAAAGCTCTCACATAAACCTCTGCTGAACACCATAGCTCCCCACCTATTCTCAGCAGTAACCTAGACTCTGACCTCACAGAGAAAAGTAGTCAAGAGGAAATTTCTTTAACCTCTGCCCTGGGCTCCAGACTTACGATATCCATGCCCATCTATGCCCCTGGTCCCCACCATAAGGAGATGTAGGTATTCATCTTCTAGTTACCCTCTCCACCAGCAAGCTGATAGACCTTCCCACTTCCCCTAGCTGCCCAAATGCCCTGCTATGTTGCTTACCCCTTCTTTCCTATGTATCTTCAATGCCCCCATTCCCCTGGCACCTTCCTCTTGAATCTAATCAAACAAACCAAAATACCTGGACTTCACAACCTCCTCTCACTCCTGTCTGCCATCTCTACTTCATCACCTCCTGCTGAGTCCTCAATCCACTTCAGCCTGGCTTCTGCCCCCTCTTCACCACCCATGCAGTTAATCCAGTGAATCTCATTCTTCTTAATGAGAACTATTTTGGTTTTACTCTCTTTCTCCCCTCCCATGGTTTCTGGCAATCTCATTGATAAGCATGGCTTCCACTTTCATCTCTAAGCTGAGGACTAGAGCTGCTCACTGCACCCTTCTTAGTTTTCACTTTTCAGTTCCATCAGTTCTTGCTTCCTATGTATTGATGTTCCCTTCTTAGATGCATAAACATTTAGGATTATTGTGCACTCTCGAGGCATTCACCTCTTCATCAGTACAAAATATCCTTCTTTATCCCTGGTAATGTTTCTCGTTTTGAAATCTACTTGGTCTAATATTAATGTAAGCACCCTGGCTTCCTGCTGAGTAGCTTCCATGGCATATCTTTTCCATACTTTTACTTTTAACCCCAGCGTCTTTATATATGAAGTGGTTTCCTTTTAGACAGTAAGTAACTGTCATTTTATCCAACCTGATAAGTTTGACTATTAAATGGGGCATTTCGATCATTTACATTTACTGTTACTATTAATATGGTTGAGTTTGAGTTTACCTTGTCATCTTGATATTAGTGTTCTGTTTGTGCCATCTATTCTTTGTTTTTTCCCCTCTTTTCTTGCTTTTTTGGGGTTAGTTTTTTTATGATTCTATTTTATCTTTCATTCTTATAGCTGTAACTTTTTATTACATTTCTGGTTTTGGTAGTTGCTCTAAAGTTTACAATGTGTTATCTTCAATTTAGTCTACTTTCAACTATTATCATGAATATTATAAGAAATTTACAATAGTATAATTCCATTCACCCTTTGAGCTGTAATTGTTATGTATTTTGCTTCTGCCAGGAACCCAACAATACAGTGTTCTTCTTTTTGCTTTAGTCAATTATCTGTTTTTCTGTTAATCATGGTTATCATGGTTCTACTATATAATTCACTTATTTATGGTATGCCTTTCAGTGGTTTCAAGTTGTGCCACTATGACTCCAATCAATTTTTGAACGTTTCCTTTTTTTTTTTTTTGGCAGTATTAGGAATTTGAATTCAGGGCCTCATGTTTCCTAGGCAGGTGCTCTACCACTCGAGTCACTCTAGCAGTCCTTTTGAACATTTTTCACTACCTACCTTCTCCTAAACCCATGCAAAAGTAGCATGTGTTTCACCTGCCAACCCTCAGCCCCAGGAAACTGCTACTTTCTATCTTTATGGCTTTGCCTATTCTGGACATTTTGTATAAATGGAATCACATATAGTGTGTGGTGTTTTTGATTCTTTTTTTTTTTTTTTTTGAGATAGGATCTCGCTGTGTAGCCTCGCTGGCCTCAAACTTGCTGTCCTCCTGCCTCAGCCACCCATGTGCTGGGTTCACAGGCTTGCATCTACATGCCCTGCATATTTTCTGTCCTTAGTATGATGTTTTAAGGTCCATCCCTATTGTATGTATCAATACTTCATTTCTGTATATTGCAGAGAAAAATTGTATTTCATGGATATACCATACTTTGTTTATCCTTACATCAGTTTTGGACATTTGGGTATTTCTACTTTTTAGCTATTATAAATATTGCTGCTGTGAATATTTGTATTTAAGTGTTTATGTGGAAGTATGTTTTTATTTCTCTTGAGCATATGCCTAGGATCTATGCGCTCCTTCAGAGGAACTGGCAAACTCTTCAGGGAAGTGGCTGCACCATCTTATATTCTAACATCAGTGTGTGGAGATTGTGATTTTTCTATAGCCTTGCCAATACACGTTGTTATTTGTAGTGTTAATTACAGGCATCCTAGTGAGTGTCAAGTGGTATTTCATTGTGGTTTTAACTTATATTTCCCTAATGGCTAATAATAACTAGTGATGTGATTGTAGGTCATTTATATATCTTCTGTGGAATAATTTCTATTCGAATCCTTTGTCCATTTTTAATTGGGCTCCTGTCTTTTAATTATTGAGTTGTAAGTATTTTTATTCTAGATACACTTTTATTATATACCACTTATAAATATTCCATCCCATTTTGGGAGTTGTCTTCACCTTCTTTTTTATTTATTTTTTCTTGTGGTACTGGGGTTCGAACCCAGGTCCTCATGCATGCTAGGCAAATACTTAACCACTGAGCTTTATCCCTAGCCCAGTGACTTCACTTTCTTGATGGTTCCTTGTAATATAGAAGTTTTAAATTTTTGTGAAGTCTAATTTATATATTTTTTCCTTTTGTTGTTTGTGGTATTGGTGTCATATAAAAGAAACCACTGCCTGATCCAAGCTCACAAAATGTTTTCTTCTAAAACTTTTATAATTTTAGCTCTTACATTTAATTTAGGTCTTTGATTTATTTTGAGTTAATTTTTGTGTTGGTGTGAGGAAGGGGTCTGTGTCAGTTAGCTCTACATCACTAAAGTGAAATACCTGAGATAATTAACTTATAAAGAGAAAATATTTATTTGAGCTCATAGTTTTGGAGGTTCCGGTCTAAAATCAGGTTGACTCGTTGCTTTGGGACTCTGATAGGTATGCCAGAAGGCAGTGGTAGTTTGTGGAAGAGCAAATTGCTCACTTCAATAGTCAGGGAGGAAGAGGAAGATACAGAAATCCCACATCCCTGTCAAAGGAATGTCCCCTATGACCTCAGGACCTCTGGCAAGGCCTTCCACCTATAGGTCAGAACCTCCCAATAGTGTCACATGGGGACCAAGCCTTTAATACATGGACCTCTGGGGAATATGCAATATCCAAATTATAACAGCATATAAATACTGCTTAATTCATTCTTTTGCATGTGGATACTTCATTGTCCCAGCACCATTTGTTGAAAAGACTACTCCTTCTCCCAACTGAATTGTTGTGATATCCTATTGAAAAACAATTGGGTATAAACGTGAGTTTGTTTCTAGGTTCTCAATTACATTTCTACCACACCTTCTTGTCTTGATTCCTATAGCTTTGTAGTAAGTTTTAAAATCAGGAAGTGTAGGTTCTCCAACTTTGTTCCTTTTAAAGAATGTTTTGGCTATTCTTGGCCCCTTGATTCTTCCTAATGAATTTAGGATCATCTTATCAATTTCCTCAAAGAAACCAGCTGGTATTCTGAAGAGAATTGCACTGAATCTGCAGATAAATTTAGACAGTATTGCCATGTTAACAATATTAGTCAACCAATCCATAATACAGGATGTCTTTTAGGACTTACATTTTTTCAAAGAAATTTATAGTTTTCAATGCACCATCTCATGCTTCTCTTAAAAATTTTATTCCTCAGTATTCTTTGTAATGCTCTTGTAAGTTGAGTCATTCCTTTTTTCGTTTTTGGATTGTTTGTTGAAAGTGCATAGGAATGTAACTAATTTTGTATCTTGATTTTTCTGTCCTACAAATCTGCTGAAATTCATTAGCTCTATAGTTTTTTAGTGGATACCTTCAATTTTTCTTAGAACCGTATCAAGTCATCAATGAATAGAGAGTTTTACTTCTTCCTTTCTAATCTAAATGCCTTTTATTTCATTTTCTTGCCTAATCATCTTGGTTAGAACCTCTAGTATAATGGAAAATACATTTGTCTTGATTTTAGGGGAAAATTCATTTGGTCTTTAATATGTGTTAGTTGTGGGTTTTTCATAAAGTCTCCTTATCAGTTAGAGGAAATCCTTTTCTGGTCCTAATTTTTTGAGTGCTTTTATAATGAAAAGGTGTTGAATTTTGTCAAATGCCTTTATTGCATCTATTGAGATAATTACGTGAGTTTTTCTCTTTGTTCATATTGTATTTTCTATTAATTGATTTTTGGATGATAAATCAATTTTACATTCCTGGAACAACTCCCATTTAGTATAAACTTGACATTGCTGAATGCAGTTTGTTAGGGATTTTTTTATGAGGAAAAATACTCTGCAGGTACTTACTTACATATTCAGTGTTCTTCTTATGTGTATTCAAATTACCATGCGGTATCATTTTCCTTTTCCCTGAGAGACTTACTTCAATACTTCTTATAATGCTAGCTCAGTTTTTTAGTTAGTAATGAAACAGTCTTTATTTTGCTTTCATTTTTGAAAGATACTTTGACCATAAATAGAATTAAAATTGACAGGCTTTAAAATTTTTTCTTCTAATTTGCAGTGCTTTGAATGAGACATGCACTACCATTCTTTTCTTTGTTCTTCTGTTGCAGTGTCTGCCCTATCCCTGCTTTTCTGATCGCTTTTAAGGTTTTCTCTTTGTTACTAGTTTTCAACAATTTGATTATGGGGCATCTTGGTGTAGTTTTATTCATATTTTTTTGCTTGTGGCCTTTTGAGTTTCACCAAATTTAAAAAGACTTTAAATATTATTTCTTCAAACATTTTTTTCTGCCTCTATTCCTTTCTTCTGGAACTCTAATCATGTATGCAGATGGCTTGATATTGTCAAATAATTCATTGATACTCTGGATTTTCCTTTTTTTAAAAATATTTTCTGTTTTATTTTAAAATGTATATATATACACATAGGATGCACATGTACATTCTGTGTATATATATTCTCTCTCTCTCTCTCTCTCTATATATATATATATATGCATGTTTATACAGATAGATAGATAGAGTGGAAGGGGGACAAGCAGGATGCCCCTATGTAGCCCATGCTGGTCTTGAACTTGAGATCCTCTTGTCTCAATCTCCCAAGTGCTGGGAGACTGTTCTGGAACATTTCTGCCTATGGCTTTGAATTCACTAATCTTTTCTTTCTAGTGCTAATTCCATGCAGTATGTCTTGGTTACAGGTATTATGCTTTTCATCTCTATAAATTTGACTTAGGCCTTTAATTATAACTGCCATTTCCCTCTTCCTCATATTCATATTTTCTTTACATGGAGTAAATTTATGATAACTCTTTCAATGTTTTGTGTGCTAGTTCTATCATGTGTCATTTTTAAGTATGTTCCTACTTGTACTGTTTTTAGCTACAACACTTCTAATATAAAATGTGTAAGGTTTTTTTCCCCCTCTACCAACAACCAATTTGGCAGCTGTCTGGATACCAGTTGGGTATCTTCCAATTGAACTCAATTCTGACACTACCTTAAGTTAGTGCAAACCTCACAGGTGAAGGGCTCAGTCCCACAAAATTGTCCCCATTCCAGATTCTAAAACAAGTCCCAGGTTGCCTCCTGTACTCCTAACCAACAGGCCATAAATTTCTGATAATTTTCTGCAATGGATCAGGAAGCCCAGGAAAGCCACTTTACTATACTGGTTTATTATAAAGGATGCAACTCTGGAACACAGGAAAGCATACAGCAAGGTATGGAGGTGGGCATAACTTCCATGCCTTCTCTAGAACTTCCTAGATATGTTCATCAATCCAGAAGCTCTCTAAACCCTGTTGATTAGTGGTTTTAGGGAGGCTCTGTTATATGGTCATGATTGATTGGATCTTTGACCATTGACAATGGAACTCCATCTCCAGGCTTTTAATCTTCCCAGTGCTCTAGGAGTGGGACTGTGAGTGCCAACCCTCTAATCACATAGTTGGTTCCTTTGGCACCGTCCCCCATGATGTAGCCAACTAAAGGCCCACCAAACATCCCTGCATTAGCACAAACCCAGGTATGGTTGAAAGGAACTTCTTATGAATAAAAAAGGTATTCTTCTCACCTAAGAAATTCTAAGGATTTAAGAAGCTCTGTCAGGAACTGGGAACAAAATCAAAATATGTATTTCTTACTGTATCACCTTAGTGACTGATTTTTCTTCTGGTTATATATCCTATTTTACTTATTTTTTTGCATGCCTAATAATTTTTCATTAGATGATGGATATTGTGAATTCTGTATTTTGGGGTGCTGGGCTTTTTTCTGTTCCTTTAAGTAGTATTGGATTTTGTTCTGGCCCAAAATGAAGCCCTTTGGAATTAGTTGGATCTTTCTGAGATTTTCATTTAAGGTTGTTAAGCAGCCTTTAGCCTAGGACTAACTTGGCCCCATTACTGCAGCAGCACTCTCCGAGCACTTTACCGGATGTCATGGATAACTCTGGTGGGAACACAAACTCTTCCACCTTCCTGGGGAGTTTTCTGGGATTGCTTGGTCTACTCCTCTCTGGTAGTTCATTCCTCACCCTTGAATAGTTTTCTCACGTGCACATGCAGATTAGTACTCAGACAGACTTGAGGGAAGCCCTCTGTGTGTCTCTTTCACACATTTGTGTGCTCTGTTGCTCCCTCTTGATCTAGTTCTTGCTCTCTCTCTCTAACTCTTTCTCCTTCCCCCTATTGTAGCTCCCTCTTCTCTGGTATTTTGACTATCAAATTCTAGCTGTCTTGATCTCCCTCAGCTCTGATCTCTATCTCCTCAACTCAGACCCCCAGGCTCTGTTCAGTTTTTCACACCAAAAGCTATGGCCTGGAAACTTTCTAGACAGATTTGGGTCATGTGTGTGACATACTTTGTTTGCTTCCTTCCCTTGGAGATCATTATTGTGCACTGTCTTTTGTCCAGTGTTTGAAAATTGCTATCTCACCTGTTTTTAGTTTTTTGTTGGAATTATTTGGCAATACTAGGGTTTTGAACTCAGAACCTCCTGATGGTAGACAGGCACTCTATTACATAAGCTATTCCTCCAGCCCTTTTTGCTTTAGTTATTTATTTTTTTGAATAGGGTTTTGAGTCTTTGCAAGGGCTGGCCTGGACTATGATCCTCCTATTTATGCCTTCCATGTAGCTGGTTAGCTGGAATAACAGGTATGTACTACCACACACAGCTTATTGGTTGAGATAGGGTATAACTTTCTATCCAGGCTGGCTTTGAACCATGATCCTCCTTATCTCCATCTCCCAAGTAACTGAGATTACAGGCATGAGCCACTATGCCCAGCCCTGGTTTTTAAATTTTAAGGCAGAAAGGTAAATCTAATTCCTGATCCTCCATTGTGGCTGAAAGCAGACGTGTCCTAAGTTTTAGGGTCACAAAAGTAACTGCCTAGCCTATATCCCCAACTGGATATCATCAGGGCCCCTCAAACTCAATAAGCCCAAACCAACATCTTCTCCACTCCCATCCTGTCCCTAATCTTATATTTCTTATCATATGGAGACAACACCAACCCCAAATCTTAAACTCCTCTGTGACCTGTTTTTCATCTACCTCAGTATCTAAATTAAATTCCTTCATTTTCATATTTCTGGTGATTCTCAAATCTGTGTTTCCCTGCCTTCCTTCCTGCCTTCCTCCTCTGGCCACCAGATCATGATAGCTATCCCCTGCCCATCTTTGGTCTAGGTTACTATATAGCTGTTTCTTTGCCTCCAATTCTGTCTAACTCCAACCCACTGGCCACACTGAAGTCAGAGTTATTTTCCAAAGCACAGATAGGTTCATCTCCCACTTAACATTTTCAGTGGCTTCTTTTAAGCCTTATTGAAAAGAGATGTACTGTAGGATCTGAAGAAGGGCTTTCATATTAGAATATGCTACCATGATATATAATTCTGCTAGGAAAGGTCCTGTTTGCTCATTCATTTTAAAAATTACTCATATACTGTTACTTGATTATAAAGCTCTATGAAAATATTGCTGTGTCCATCTTTTTTGTTGATATATTCCCCAGCCTGCAGCATTCTTCATGGAGACAGCATTTCTTTAGTATCTGGCTGCTGGTGGTTCTCCAGCATCCCCTTGTGTTCTGCCTCTTCCCACTACCACCTGCACCAGTTGCCCAAATTCATGTGCTGTTTTCCACTTCTGGCCTTCACCTGGGGCTCCTTCCACATGTAGTACCCTTTCCTGTCTACCTGGTAAACTGCTCATCATCCTTAAGTACTTGGCATCACCTTCTCTGGGAAGATGACTTGGATGTTCTCATTTACATGCAGTGCTGAACTCTGTCATAGGTCTTAGTATATTTACTGTAATCATGGATTATATCTGAATCATCTACTGGGCTGTGACCTCTCTGAAGCTAAGATCATGTCTTGCTTGGCTCTGAACCCTTAGTGGAGGACCATGCACAGAGCAGGTACTCAGCATAAGTACACTGAATGAATAAAAGTATGGAGGCATGACTGGTGGACACAAGGAGACTCAAGGTCATTGCCTTTCAGTGGTCTAGGTGTCCTTAAGGCTCTCAGACCCAGGGCAGAAAGGCTCAGTGCAGCAGGACCTTCCTCACAGAGTTGAGCAGTAATGGATACAACGGTTTATGTTGCCTCTCTGCAGTTCTGCCCGAGGTGGTGGACCGATGTAAGCATTTCTGTTGGAATATTTATACTTTCTGCTTAGAGGTTGCCCTGTGGAATCAGCCAGGCCTGCTTATAACCTGACCTCTGAGGAGGGTCCTTGGGGTAGCTGGGCTTGGGGCTTCTCTGCAGAGACTTCTCTGTGTGGGGGTCAGACACAGCCACAAAGAGCCCGATGTGTCACAGGATATTCTTATTGAAAAGAGATGTACCATAGGATCTGAAAAAGGGCTTTCATAATAGGATGTGCCACCATGATACATAATTCTGCTAGGAAAGGTCCTGTTTGCTCATTCATTTTAAAAATTATTCATATACTGTTACTTGATTATAAACTCTATGAAAGTATAGCTATGTCTTTTTTTCATTGATACGTCCCCAGCCTGCAGTGCATGTACACAGTAAGCACTCAGTAATTAATTGTTGAATGAGTAAAAACAGCTAACATTTATGGAGATCTTAAGTATACCATGTGGAATCCTAAGCACATATTAACTCATTTAGTAGCCACAATAATCCTATGAGGTGGGAACTGTTATCATTCTCGTTTTGCAGAAGAAGAAAGTGAGACACAGAGTGGTTAAGTTAACCAAGGTCACATTGTTAATAAGTGATGAAGCAAGCTTTCAAAGACTTGAACCTTAATGTCTACTTAATGAATGAATGAATTAATGTTTTAATTTATAGTGTCAACAAAAAGGGACCATAATAGTTAAGGGTGTATTTCCTAAAACAATCATCAGAACATCAGATGTTCCATAATTTCAAGTGTTCATACTCAATATCAATTAATATAGCTCTATAATATATATAATGTTGTATAATTATATGCCATATTGAATATAATATGCAATTAAATATAATGATACTTATGTATAATATATATCATTGTATTCCAGGTTATAATCAAATCAAGTGTTTTAGATACATTACCTTATTTAATATTTATAATTTGGTGAAATAGGTGTTAGACTCCCTGTGAATTCCTGTAGTGTAGCTAAGGCTCAGAAGCATTAACCTCAAGATCTTAGAGCTTATGACAGAGCAGGATTTCAAAGTCTACTTAACTCCATTATCTGTGCTCTTCAGTTCTTTGCCCTCCATCCTTTCCAGTGGTCCAGCTGAAGCATGGACGACCTGGGGCTTCCTAATCTCTTGGTCTCCTAGGATGCTCCCAGCCCTCGGGGCTTAGTCCTCAGTTCACAGCCCTACCCAAGGGGGTCTTTCAGTGCCCCAGGCAGGTTTGCCCAGCTGCTGTCTGGTAGAGAGAGCTGAAACTTCAACAGTTCAGACACTGTGGTGTGTATCTTAGACCTTGCCATCCAGAAGCCAATCCTAGACCAACTAAATCAATCACTGGTAGTGAGACCCAAAAACACAGAATTTTTAAATAGCTCCTCCAGGTGATTTTGATGTCCAGGCAGATTTGGGAACCACTTCCCCAAGCCCAGGAAAGAGGTAATGGATACTTCTCAGGAGAAGTGTCGGCGTGTTGCCCAGAGCAACTTCACAACACCTTTTAGAACATATAAGTACATTAGTGTTTTTTAACTGTTCATTATAAAAAATTGGAATACATACAACAATATAAGAAAGAAAAAATAAGACTAACTTATGATCCAAACACCTAGTGGTAGCTCCTGTAGACATGCCAATTTCCATTTTAAAAGTTTTTGTTGATATATATGAATAGATAGATAGACATACATATATACTAACTATACATTAAAATGCACAAGTGAGAAGTACACAGCTTATAATGTATGTTTGCAGATTAACCCAGACATGTTAACACCAGAATGAGAACATTGCCAGCATCCTAGGAGCTGTCTCTGAGCCCTTTTCTGGAAATTGCACCCTCCCACAGGTGTTATCCTGACTCCTAACCTCACAGATTAATTTTGCCTATGCTTGACATCCATATAAATGGAATAATTTCGTTTGTACTCTTTGAATCTGGCTTGTTTTGCTCCATGTTATGTTCATGAAATTCATGTGAGGTGTGTAGTTATACAGTGGTTCGTTGATTATTATTGTATAGTATTTAGTTATGTGACCGATGCAATTTATGTACCCAAATGATGGGCATTTGGGAAGTTTGAAGTGTTTGATTATTACAAATAGTGCTGCTATGAGCAGTCTTGTAATAGTTTGATGCGCATGTATTTTTGAGGGGCATATCCTAAGAGTGGAATTGCTGAGACTGCTGTTCAGCTCTAGTGGATACAATAATTTTTCAGAATGGTTCTGTCAGTACACATTCACAGCAGTATGTGAAATCTGGTTGCTATATGTCCCCATCAAAACTTTGCCTTTTTATTTTAGCAATTTTGGTGTAGTGCTTTTCCCTGGAGAATAATGAAGTAGAGTTTCTTTCCATTCACACATTTCTTTTTAATCTTTTACTTGTGTGCTAATTCACTAAAAAGAATAGAAAGTGAATAAAGCCAAAAAGCTGTTACCATAAAGCCAAAACATTCTAGTTAAAAACACTATTTTAATTTTTCCTTCAGTGAAATCTGTCCTCTTAAAAATAAGTTGTGTCTAAGATGACCGTAAGAAGATGTGTATCTGCTGCTGTTTTCTCCTGTGGCTCTTTCTTTCTGTGCTTTTACCAATCACTTAATTAGTACTTGTTCCACCAGCAGCATTTGTACCTTTGTTGGGATGCAGTTTTATGAGACATGGCACAGATACTATCCCAGGAAAGGCCATATGTCAAAGGGTGAGGAAGGAAGCCTTCGTAGCCAGTGCCCAGGGCTGGTGTCATTGCGTTCCTATTGGACCCTGTGAGGCCAGGGATTAGGTATGAGTTGTGAGTATGGCAGAATAGATTTTATTTTGTTCTTGTTAATTGAGAAAACTATGAGTTAAAAATTTTCTTGGGTGCTATTTAAAATCTTGGATGTTATCCACAAAAATATGCAGTATGAGTTTGTTCTCAAGAGGCAATTATATATTTTCATGTGTACTTATGTCCTAATGAAGTTGGTAAACTGTTTTGTCATCTAAATGTTTCATGTAACATATTTTCCTGTAATATTACTAGACAAATAGTGTTTTTAATGGCTATATAACAGGTTTATGGTTTACTGAAATCATAATCATCTTATTTTATTTCCATAACTTCTAAATTCTTAGTACATAAATCCCCACACCCTTGTGATTACTTTCTTAGAATAGCTTCAGAGAAGTGAAATTAATGGCTTGGAGAGAATGAATGTCTTCAAAGGTCTTTGATAATGTTCTTACTATCATATTTCCTTCTAGAACTGCTATCAGTTGACTCTCTCCAGCAACGTATGAAATACCTTCCTCACTGCATATTAACCAATTTCACATTTACTCAATTGCCTAAGAGAAAGAGGTTTTTTTAAGTAATAAAAATCTGTGAGATTTTTGCCTTATAAAATATGGCTTCTGATTTTAAGAACAGGATTAGATAAGCTGTCCCATTCTTTGCAAATAATTAGAACATTCTCTAACATTTTCTACTTGATGTTTTCCTTGGCACTATCAATCATTAATCCATCTCTTATTTGTATTTGTGTAATAATATGAAACAGGGGTGTAACTTTTTTCTCCAATAGCAAGCAAGTTGATCTTTAAAGCATTTGTTAAATAATTCAACATTTCTTCAATTTTTTTTTCTTCTGTGATACTGGCGTTTGAACTCTGGGCCTTGTGCTTGCTAGGCAGGAACTCTATCACTTGAGCTATACTGCCAGCCCTTTTTGTTTTGGTTATTTTTGAGATAGGGCCTTGCTTTATGCCAGGGCAGGCCTGTATCACGATCCTCATAGCTGGGATAACAGGTGCACACCACCAGTCATTGGTTGAGATGGGGTCTTCTAAACTTTTAGGCCAGGCTGGCCTTGAACCATAATCCTCCTGATCTCTGCCTCCCAAGTAGCCAGGATTACAGGCTTGAGCCATCATGCCTGGTATGTTTTGAATGGCTATCTTTATCATGAGCCAATTTTCTTTCTATATGTGGGCCTGTTTCTGTGTTGCATTGATACACTGGACCATTCTCAGGTCAGTACTGCTGTGTGGGGTACATATTCCTAGTACAGATGAAGGTTATCTCAGATTCATAGCACAGTTTGACAGTTGGCATTTCAAGTAACTCTTCTATATCTTTTGCAAAATTTTCTTGGCTAGCTTAGAAACCTGGCTTATTTTTCCAGATATATTTTAGAATAAATTTGCCCAATTGGAAAAAAAGTCTTACTTCAGTTGTGATAAGAATAACATTGAATTGATATTTATTTGACAAAATTATAAACACCATTTATAACACCATACAGGAGCAGAAGACGTGTTTCCTTTTGATAGAGGTGTTTGTGAAGGTGAAGATCGATGGACATTACGTCTAAGACATTCTTTATGAAATTTTCCAGATATGTTATTTTTTCTATTGCTTTTGTGAATAGAAAACCATGTACCATTTTGTGGATGGTTTTGAAATGTAGGAAAACCATCTCTTTATGATAGCTACTCTGTATAAATCAACTTCACTGATATATTTACTACTTCTAATAGTTTTTCAGTCCATTTTCTTAGATTTATGAGGTAGATTGTCATGATATGCAAATAGTGATCAGTTTATTTCTCCTTTCTAATAATTGCATGAAAAAATTATTGTATTGGTCACAACTTACAAAATAATGTTTAGTTATACCTTAGATATCCTTTATCCTGTTGAATAAGCATACCTACCTCTGTTCCAAATTTTCCCAAAACCTTTTTGTTATCTGTTAAGAACATATAGTATTCACTTTTAGTTTTATTAATGTGATATATTACGTAACTACATATGTAAATATTTATGGAGTAAGCCCTATGTGAAACGTTATATTTTTCTTTTTGTTTACTTCTAAAAATGATTTGTTAATTTTTAGTTAGAATTTTAAATATACTTTAATAAGTGATGCTATTTTATAGTGTAGTTTTAGGTTTTAGAAGAGTTAGATTTTTATATCAGAGTTTGATTAACTTTAAAAAAATTAGCTGATTGTATCTTTTCTGTGTATTGTTGAGTGATTCCTAACCCAGTAACTACCAGGGTTGTGTGTGTGTGTGTGATAATGAGGTTTGAACTCAGAGCCTTGTACTTGCTATGCAGGTGCTCCACCACTTGAGCATGCCCCCAGCCCTTTTTTGCTTTATTTTTTGGGTAGGGTCTCATACTTTTTGCCCAAGGCCAGTCTTGGACTTTAATCCTCTTCCTACCTGCCTTCTGTGTAGCTAGGATTACAGACGTATACCACCAAATCCAGCTTGTTTGTTGCAATGGGGTCTTGATAACTTTTTGCTCAAGCCTCCTTATCGCCACCTTCCATATAGCTGATATTATAGGTTTGAACTACCATACCCAGCCAAATACCTGTTTTTGAGCATTTGGAAGAACTTACCCCAAAATTCATCTCAGTCTGGCACCTTTCTTGACTGGTGGTGTTTATGAACATTTTCAGTTTCTCCCATTGTTATTGATCTAATCAACTGTTATGCTTTTTAATTTTTAGAAATTTATATTTTCATAGGAAGTCTATTTTGTTGAGATTTTTAAAATGTATAAGTCTAGAAATTATACTAATATTCAGATTTGTACAGTCATTTCTGCATTTGTGATTATAGCCCCTGCTCAGGTATTTGACTCTTTTATGACATTCCACATGCCCCTACTTGGGCATGAGCAGAGGCAGAATAGTGTGTGTGTGTGTGTGTGTGTGTGTGTGTGTACCTGCACACATGCTGAGGGTTAGGGAGTGGTTATGGGGACTGACCTCCCCACCTCCAACCCACAAATTGAGATGCATATCTGTGAGCCTGTAGACATGTCCTTATCTGCATGCATAGGTCCTAGCATGTATGTCTGTTCTGGCATACTGATGTGCACATATGTCTATCCTGGCATATGTATGTGTGTCCCTCTATATCTGTCAGTGTGCATGCTGGTCTCTGCAGCTATGTAGATTTCCTCTTTGTGTGAACTTTGTGTACATGTTCCTGTGTGTTCTGAACCCATGTTCATGCATGTGCGTAGTGTATGTGCCTGTGTAAATGTCACTAGGAAGCACACCTTACATGTGTCTGGCTAAGGGGACAGCAGAGTTGTTCAGATCTTTTGTGCTTATGCAGTCTATTCTCTGTTATTTAAAATAAACTCTCAAAAAGTGAAGAGGAAACAGCTGGACAAGGTGGAATATGGGGAGGGAAGGGGGATCTTCTTGCTGATCATGTGTCCATTTTGGAAATCCTGTGAAGTGAAGCTGGTTTGACAGAGTCCATATGTCTGAGCTTCAGACTCAGGGAGTAGCCTCGCCCTCACTGAGCACATGGGGACACTCTGTCCAAAGGGTTGGGACCTTTCCTGAGCTCCAAGGTGAGTCATGGCCAAGCCATGGAGCCTAGGACTAGGTGCATTTCTTCTGTCCACTGTAAAGCCTCTAGGGCTAAACAGAGAGGAAAGGGGCTTGTCATAGCTCATCAGCCAGGGATGCTGACTGCCATTGCCATGGAAACCTAAAGGCAGCAACTTCTGAGAGAAGTAGGATATGGAGTCCCGAGAGAACACAGGCTGTGCTAGGGTGGGCCAGTATGGGGTGGCCTGTCTTTGGGCCCATGTGTGTGGAGGGGGGCAGAGAATGAAGAAAAAGAGATTTGAAGAGAGGGGTACACACCTCAACATTGCTCTCTAAGGGCATTATTCTGGATTATTGCTGTGTGGTACTGTAAGAAGTGGTGATCAGCCGTTTAGAGGTTTTCCCTATGTCTATCAAGACCTAGTCTGAGGGTGCTGTTAGAGAAGGCTGGGACCATCTTGACAGACATGCTGGCGTCATCATGTACCCCAGAACCCAGAATCTACTGCACACTGGCTCTTTGTTCCTCAGATGATACAGTGGCCTAAGAGGAAGACCTCTCTGTGGGCCACACAGAGAGGTAGTGGGAGTAGAGACAGACTCCTCACCCTCCGCCTCATCTTTGCTGAGAATGGGCTGGGGGCTGGGGACAGAAAGGGACAGTGCAAGAGTACAGGAGAATGGTCATGAGAAGCAGACAGGGCTGACCTTAAGTGGGGCTGAGGGTTCAGACAGTCAAGGACAAGGTGGGCCTCTTTTTGGCAAGACATAGACAGGGACACCCCATGCAGCCCCTACACCCCAGCTTACCTTCACATCAGCACCTCTGCTATAGGATCCTTTGCCATCCATGAGCCCCAGGAACCTGAGCACAGCATTCCCTATAGCCTTGGGCTCCACAAAAGGCCTGTTCTCTGTAACTGCCAGTGTGGGAGGAGCTTCAGGAAGGAAGCAGGCATCTTTGGGTGAGGGTCCTAGGGAGAGTAGGAAGGAAGGGGTTGCTGGGGCCACTTGTAGTGCTTGAGACTGGGTCTGAAGCACACAAAGGTGATTGATTAGCAAGTAATCCTTGTCCCAGACCTTCCAGTCCTTGTCCCCCTGTGCCTCAGACCTCCAGGGAAGCTGTCACCACAGGGAAGTGTACCCTGCCTTTCCTACTTCATGCTACAAGGATCTTCTTCACTTCTCCTCAATACAGGACAGCTGGCAGGGGAGTCTCCTGACCTCGAAACTGAGAGTAACTTAAGAAGGTCTGGATTGTGCCCTCTGCATAAGGATGGCCTGTGTGAGTGCCCAGGATGTGTGAGTGTGGGAGCAGTGTAGGTAGATGATGTACATATGTATGTGTTGTACATGCTGGGGGGGGGTGTCCCATGTGTCTGTAGTGTTAGGGAAGTGGTGGGCAAGGTGAGTGAAATGCCTAGGTGGGAGATAATTGGTGGCAGTGTATGTGTATTAAGTATGTACTAAGTATGTCTGAATGTGAAGGACATTCAGGTCCATACAAGTGTGTGTTTGTGGTGTGGTGGTTTGGGTTTGTGGAGAATCATTGTGTATAAGGCAGAGTTGGAGTATCTGAGGTGATGTGTGGAAGGCTGCTGTCTGTAGTCCAGTTTGCTTCTGTGGGGAATTTAAGAGCTGATGCCTGTGTAGTTTGCTCTAGAAGGTAAAGTATGTACCCCAAGTGCAGTTTGCTCATGTACCCCAAATATATGCATCGTAGTGTCTGAGGTAATAGGCATGGGTGTTGGGGGGCAGAGCAATGATGGAAAAGATTGTGAATATGAGTATGTAGTGGTGGGGGACAACTGGGTGGCATTCTACCTGCACCTCAGGAGTTGTGCAAGAATTTCCCTCAAATTTGACGAAACTGAGGCTCACATAGCAGAAACAAGTCACCTAGGTCACACAGCACAGTCTGTTTTTCTCAAGATTGTCTCTGGCAGTTCACAGCTTAGACTCTAGAGGGTTGGAGGAGGGGATTAGCCCTCCTGGCCACTGGGTAACAGTGGGTCATGCTCAGTTCTTCTCACTGCCCTGGAGCTGGCTCCCAGGAACTCACAAGAATCAATTGCACAATAAAGGAAATACTTGTAAGCCAGTCACTTAAACATAGCCATTACTAAAAATTAAACTAAACTTTAAATAAGTTGTAATAAAATAAGTAATAAATGCTCAAAACTTACCACTTCCTGATTATTTCACGAGGTTATGTCCACTGTGTCTGTGTAATGTGCTGCTGTGGGTCTCTTCCCGACTCTATGCCGGGTCATGTCACGGATCAGCCATGGAGAGAGCATGTAGACCAGGGAAGTCAGCAAGTGCTACAGATTAAGACTGTATTTGTTGATTGTCTATACTTTCATAAAGTGATGGAAAGAAACATTAATGCAGATTGAATTCAAAATGTGCAATGTTTGTAGCTGCTACATTGTGGATAGCACAAAACATTAAATAAATATTCTTCCATAACCAGTTCGGCAAAGAAGTGCTCAAAGTACCAATGAATGGGTAAAGTTCTTTCATCTTCTTTGTTTACTTCTACCTCTCACTTATTAAACAGAAATATCAGCCAACATTTAAGTCACAACTGTACTCATTTGTCATTGCAACCATGGTTGGCCACAGAAATAGATGGAAATCAACAAACACATTGATTTCTGAAATAACCAACTATTGTGTATATAGAATACAAACTAAAGAATATTGCATATTTTATTGGTATTTGTAAATGGCCTGCTATACACACTTTATGTCACTAAAATTTATAATAAACTTACATATGTATGCATGCAAACATTATTGGAAAGCTTATTGTAAATATCACTATTTAAGCTGGCCTGTAGCAACAAGTAGGGCCCTACATTACCTACAACCCCAACATACTCCCTTTATTGTACATGGGATGGGGTGAAAGAGGGTGAAAAGGGACAGGTGCCACCTGTAGAGGCTCTGGGAGCAGCTTCTCAGTTTTCCACAATCTCTGGCTTATCACTAGATCAGCCGTGACTTGTCACGAGTAGAGCAGCTCACCTGGGGATCACATTCATTTGGCGCTCATAACTAAATGCCTTCTCTGCACCAGGCTCCAGGGAGTTACAGGTGGGGGAAGACATGGTCACTGCCTGTATGGAGCTCACAGCCTAACAGAGGAAACACAAGTCCCAGCCAGTCTTGCCCTGATAAATATGGGGACAGGAGAAGCCCCAGCTGAGGCAGGAGGGAGCCCAGGATAGCAGGCACTGGCTTGAGGAGTGGTGCCTCTCAACATTTAGACACAGCACTTAGCTGATCTACATTAATAGTGCAGAGACCCCCGTTTTGTGGTTCAGGCAGGGCGGTGCCCAACAGTCTATAGTATGCTGGGAGGGTCCTCAGGCACACATGGAGAAACACAAATCTGTGGAGATGAGAGTGCGTGCAGGGTAAAGAGATGGGAAAGATGGAGTTGAGTGGAAAGATCTCCAAGGAGAGTTTGGGGTAGCTGGAGTACAGCTGAGGCAGGGCAGCCTGGAAGGGAGAGGGCAGAGGAAAGCAGGAGATGGGCAGATCCTACAGTCTGGCCAACCCAGTCGGATCGGGGGAGAGGTTGATTATATCCTTTGGGACAAAGGACTGTGTAAGGAGCTGACAAGTGGTGTGCTCAGACTGACTTAGCAAAGCTGAAGTTCTGGAGCAGGCACAGCTGAGGCAGGGAAGATTAGAAGGAGGCCTAAACCTAGGCAGCAGCATTGGGGACAGAGGGGAGAGGACTGACAGAAGAACTTTTCAGGTCAAAGCACAGAGCTAGTAAGGAAGGAGGTTGGGAGTGGCATCTAGTTTCTGGGGAGTGGAGGGTGAAGACACTCAAGTTGCCAGAAAACAGGAGGAAAAGCAGGGATGGACTGAGGTAAGTTCAGTTTGGGAGCTGGGGAGTTGGAGTACAGGGGAGTCACCAAGAAGTAGACTTGGGAGCCAGTTTAACAGATGGGTGAGCCATGGAGTAGAAAGAACACAGAATGAGAAGTCTCAAAGCAAGCTTTATAAGAGCTCAGATACCCCTCTTTGGCTCATTTCTGGAAGGTTTAGCCCAGATGCCAGGTTCCTGCATATAGGAGAACCTATGTATGGTTGGAAGAAGGTTGGAGGAGTTGCTAGCTGCCTTTGGTGAGGATCTGGAGGCCACAGTGATTAGGAATCATAGGGCCAGTCCTGGCTCTGCTACCAACTTGCCGTGTGACCTTTGTCCAATCACTACCCACTCTGAGCCTCAGCTTCTTCATCTGAAAATAAGGTTGGATCAGACTATAGAGAATTTCAAAAGACATTTGGAGCCCCAGAGTCACCCAGAAGTATCTCTAGGGAAGCATTTGGAGATGTAGGTAGAATTCCAGTTACTGGCCCATCCCATTTCATCCAGAGCTGCTGACTTTTATGTTTTCTCTTGGCCTCCTCATGAAAGGATGTGCTCCACCTAAACTTCTGGGCCAGAGGATCCCTGACACTGCAGTACATGTTTGGGATTTGTGAATCTTCATCAGCATGATGCTGATGGAGACAAAAAAAAAACACAATAAGAAAACTAGATTTCCTTGTTACAGATACCATGTGAACATCCGGGCCCATTTCCAACATGGCACAGTCACAGCTATGGCCCCAGTTTTGTAGCTCTTGGCTCTACTTGATGGTGGGTGGTTTCAGAAGTTGATGCAACTCATTTTGTCTCCTCCCCTGGCTGGTGGGTCACCATCTCAGCCATCAGTGTGCCTAGGGTGGTCCCATGTGACATTGGTCCCTCTCCACTGCACCCAGGACAAATGCAGAGAGAGATTGGCTGGGAAGCAGCACACTGGTCTCCCTGTCCCTTGATGCTTTCATTCCCTTGACTGTACAAAGGTAGAGCAATAGTCACATAATTGCTTAGTTCTCTCAGGCCTGGCATCTGGTGATTATGCCACCTATCCATAGGAAGACTCAGCAGACAATATTCTGGCCCCCCTCCAGCCCCACAGAGCTTCCTTCAAACCTCCCAGGCACTGTCAGTAACCCAAGGCCAAGCTGGGCCTAGACCAGTGTGTGAGGTGTGTTGTAAAGCAAAAATGCCATCCAGAGAGACCAATGCCTGGCTTCCCTCCCTTAGGCATAGCCTCTGGGTTGAGAAGGGGCAGCTGACCCCCACCCTTGCTTTGGGATCCTATGGTGACAGAGTATGATGAGGGAGGTTGGCACAAAGGTGCCTTTCAGCCCTAGCTCATGTCCCCACATAGACCAGACTCCCCCATTTCCTAGAAGATGGTTCTGCCCTACTCCAGGCACATTAGGCCCCATGGTCCTAGGCTCTAAGATGGCACTTTGGGGGAGTTTCAGAGCCCCCCATTTCCTTTACTGTCTCAGGAACAGTTTGGAGGGAGGTCTCAGCAGAAGTGGTCACATCCCTGTCACCTCCTCAACATCTCAGACCCCTGGGAAGACACAGCTCCTTGCAGTCCCTCCCTGTTCTGCCCTCTGTGTTTCCAGGACCTTGGAGGCTTCCATCGGTTTTCTCCTGGCAGGGAGGTTGGATGGGGACAGGGTGACGAGTCTCGGTGTTTCCTGACAACAGGCTGGGGGACGCAAGCACCAATGTGAAGCTGAAGAGAGTCCTGGAGACAGGGGGCGGTGAGACGGAGTCTGCCCAGGCCACACCCGTGGCCGGGGTGTGGCCCTGGGCCTGGGGAGGGTCGCTGTTTGAGAGGAGGACGCAGCTTTATAAAATGACTCCGTAAGTATGGCCTGGGTGGGTGGGGCCACAGGCCCCCTGCTTCCTACCTGGGACAGAGGGCATGGACCAAAAGGCTACTACAGCAGGAGACATCCCTCCACTGCAGTCAGTGGGGAATCCCAAGGCATGGGCTGAGGCAGAGTGGAGGCTGGCTCTTGGCCTCTAAGAAGCTAGGGAGCCCTCTTGAATGTTCTAGGAACCAGCTGAGGCCATCCCTTCAATGGTACATGTGTGTTACACAAGGGCATTGCCTTTACTGTGACTGCTGGCTACAAATTGGCTTTATGCTCAAAATAAGAGCCCTCAGAACCTAGCAGCTCTACAGAACAGGCTAAAAAGGCTCTTTAAATAGTGATTTGCACCTGAGAACCATAGGGAGTATTTAAAAAACCCACATTCCCAGCCCTACTCCCAGGGACTCCAGGGTGGAGCCCAGAAATCTTTTTTTTTTTTTTTCAAGCTCCTCAGGTTGCTCTAGGAGGCCCTCTGCCCTGGGCCAGTATTGATGAAGGGATGCGGAAGCCTAGGCTGAAGTGCTACCATCAGGCCCTCATACTTTGCCTCTGGAAGATGTTCTGGCCATCTGGACTGCCATGTAGGGAAAAGACCCACCTTGTTCTTCAATAACTTCTTCCTGAGGCCCAGGAGAGTCAGATTGGCACACAAGGGTGGGCTTTTGAGGGAGGAAGACTCAGAAGGGGAGGGTAGGAGCATCAGGTGCAAAGGACTGTGTCCAGGCACAGTGTCTAGACCACTCAGACCTCAGCCCCCTGAGCTCTTCCAAGGCACCAGCTCCTACACTGCCCCTATCCAGCCACACAGGTGAGCCTGGCTGTTCTTGCAGGAATACAAGGAAGGACATTGTGTGTCTGAGAGGACTCCTGAAGATAAGCCTGTCTGAGGATTGTTAGGAAATCTCCTCTGTGGAGTTCCTTTTCAGCATTTTAAATATCTTCTTTAAAAAAAAGAACCCAGTTAGTTCAAAATGACCTTTAGAAAAAGATAAAACAAATGACATTTAAAGCCCTCATAATTGACATGAAGGCTACCAACTGACCAAATTAGCATGAAGGCAACATGGAGTCACTGGCTGTACATTTCATGGTGGAAGCTGGAGTCAGAGGTGGTCTGGGTTGGTTTATTTCCCATCTCACAGGCCCAGGGTCACACGTTCATTTCACCTGAGACTACACAGGTCCATACCTCCTGGCTGGAGGCTTCCAAGGTGTTCACTTGACCCAGTTTGCTTAGTCAATCCCCAAGTACTGGGCCTTTGGGCTGTTTCCAACTCCTTGCTGTTATAAATATCACAGCTATGAATATCTCTGTACAAATTACTTTCTTAGTATTTTACTGGGAAGCATTTCCCAAGTGAAATCACTAGGTCAAGGGACATGAACAATTTTATAGTTCTTGTCAGATATTACTAGATAGTTCTCTAGAAATATTGAACCCACTTACTATGACACCAATTATGTGTGGCTGTCCCCACATCCCTCCAATATCAAGGTTCATCCTTTTTGTTTGTTGGTAGTTATTTATTTTCTTCCATTTTGCCTTATTGGCTAGGAATGGTGCTATAGAGTTGTTTTCAATGTGGATTGCTGTAATGATGGATGAAGCTGGATGTTCTCTGAAGGAACTTGAGAAGCTGATGAGCATTACTTGTCCTACAGGGAATATGGTGGGATTGGTCCTGTGTCAGAGAACTGGACCAGGACCACCTGGGCCTGGTGCTGCATCCTGTAGTCTTGAAGGTACTACTTGGGGGTACTAAGGCTGGAGGGTCACTTGTGTCCATGAATTTGAGACCAGCCTGGGAAACAAAACAAAGACCCTGTATCCAAAAAAAAAAGAGCCAGTGCTAGGCTTACTCTTTCCTCTTTATAGGCCAGCATGCACACCAGGACCACAGTTCCAAATGGCCTGAGGCCAAGTGATGAATGTGGTTTTAAAACAGTATCACTGATCCCAAGTAGAAGACTGAGATGAAGGGGAGAGGGAAAACCCATGACCCCAGATATGTCCCCAGCATTACTGCCCATGCCCGAGCCTCACAGGGGCCTGCACAGCCACTTACCTAGCTGTGGCTTTTGGGGTGCACAGGTTATCAGTTTATGCTTCTGGCTGTGGCCAGGAAGATGAATCTGAATTGGAGCTTGTAGTACTCTTGCCTAATGACCATCAGGAAGTGGTACCAAGAGTTTATCCTGTGATTGTCAAACCAATACTCTGATGGTAGCCAGAGCCGTCCTGGGTAAGGCCAGTAATGTTGGCTGAGGTCTGAGCAGCTCGTGTCTCAGATGAGGCCTAGGCATGAGGAATTGTAGACAAAGAGGATATTGGGGAATGCTGACCTAAGACTCCTGTTGATAATGACAGGGAAGACTTGTCAGTGATATCAGTGTCAATACAGAGCGTGAGATTCAATGCCATAGAACCCAGGGATGAGAACTGGGTGCCATGCTGTTACAGGCAGGACAGTGGGACCTCCTGGGATCTCAGAACAGGCCAGATGAGGAGGAAAGACATGACTGGTGGGGCAAGAGGATATGGATATTCAGAGATATTTGGCACAGGATGGAGCAGGATGGTGATTTATGCAACCAAGGCTCAGCACTAGGGGCCTCTCTAGTTGAAGCAGTCCCTGGGGAGAGGGGAGGACACAAGGTCAGTGTATATTCAGACAGCCGGGCCCAGCCTCTTGCAGTAGAGTTGGTAGAAGTTAGCCAGAGGACCACATTGTATCCACCACCTGGACATGGGCAAGGCATTTGTCTGCAGTGGGCAGGTCAGAATCATGGACATTAGCCTCAGGGCAAAGTATACATGTTTCTGGGGTGACAAGTGTCTTGGGCTCACCCAGGTCTTCCAGGATTTGGGCATTCTCAAGTAGGCCCAGGAGCAGAGCTAGAATAGACCTGAACTTCTGGGTTACTGGGACCTGGGGTATTGGTGAATTTAGCCAGGTGGATAGGTTAAAGCCTGGCAAGTCTGATGCTGGCTTTCCTTCTCTGAAAAGTGGATACATGAATACTTCATTTCCAGCGTTGTATGTGGACTACAGATAATGCACAGAAAGCACTTGGCACCACTCATACTCATAGTATGAGGTCCTACACATATGTGACTGTGTTGTCTGTGGCTGTGGACACCTTGAATACTCTAAGAATCACTCACTGTGAAGGGTTTGTCTCTGTGCCCCAGGGTCCAGCTCAGGATCTGACAAATATAGAAAAGGCAAGTGCATGGTGGTCATGCTTGGCCTGGCCACTCCGGGGCTAGTCACATCATCCTAGAGTTGGCTGAGGAGGAGGGGGCCAGCAGGAGGCTGCTCTAAGGGTCTTGGGAATATTCCCAGGGCAGAATGGGCACTCAGCAGCTCTCTAACCAAGGGAGTTCTGTGAGCTTAAGTGCCAATAGGTCTGCCCAAGCACTGGGCATGAGGTGCTGCTTGACACATGGCAGGGCAGCTCTTCTCCTGCAGTTACCAGGACCAGAGGTGGCAATACAGAGATGGGAGGAATCAGGAGGGCCTAGCACAGGCTGGGAGTGGGTGAGGATGGGGCACAAGAAAATCCTGCAGTGCACAGGGAGCTGGCCCAAGACCCAATCCTAGTCAGTTAGTGTGCAGGGGAACCAGATGACGGACCTTGTTCTGAAAGACGCCATGAAGAACGCCCCCACAGCCTGGGGAGAGGCAGGCTGAAGTTGCTTCAGGCTTCTACCAGCAGCCTCCCTGCTTGGGGCACCACCACTCTGGAGCTAGAGGAGCCCAGAGTTCTGAATCCCAATCTATTACCTGCAAGGTGACACACAGCCACCCATGAGTGAGAGACCTGGGACAGCCCGATATGTGTGACTCCTCGTGTTCCCTTCTGCAAAATGCCGTTTTGTGACAGGCACTGTGCTGGTGCTGGGGGCACCCCAGAGGACAGAATCAGATGTAGTCCGTGGGCCACAGAACTTGCACTTGAGAAAGGAGCAGTAACTGCAAGTATCTGAAAATTTCAGCAGGATCTACAAAAGTACCTTGAAGGGGTGTGAGGCCACCTGCCCCAACTCAGCCCCTTCCAGGTGCACAGCCCCCGCACTTTGAATGCCTTCAGTGCTTGTCACAGTAGGATAACCCTGGATCTGCCTGGAAACGTCTGGATCCATAGGCAACCTGTGTAACCCACTACCAACTCCAAACCCACGTGTACACACACACAGGCACAATGAGTGAAGATGGGACTCCACCCCCTTGCTCTGCTTCCAAGCTTCACTCTGTACCTCTTGTTCCCACTAACTCTGCTGTCCCTTCCTGATCTGCTGGCATTCTTCTGGCACCTGGCCTCACCCCATAAAGTGACACTCCATCTAGGTCCTGCTTCTCCAGCTCATACTTTGGCCTCCTTTCTCCATCAAGATGTAATAACAGTCACTCTATATTAATAAGGAAATTTTCACCCAGCTGTCACCCAGTTCCCTTTCTCGTGCCATCAATATCAGGAGAGCATTTGCAGGGAGGCCTAGAACCCTGGGTTTGACTCTAGCTCCTCCTTACTAGCCTGCAAACTCAGCAAGTCATTCCTGACTTGTAAATGGGAAGAATAACATAACCTTGTCTTAGAAGGTTAACATAAAGAGCAAGAAAACCCTCTATGTGCAGCTTTTAGCAATAGTGCCTGGCATGGAGTAAACGTTTAATGAATGTTAGCTACTGTTGTTAGTTTGTGTGTAAGAAAGTATAGTGGACAGGAAGTATTAGCTCCATTTATTCACTGAGAAAATATTTATTGAGCTTCTACTTTGCTCTAGGCACTGTCCTAGGCATTGGGGGTACATCAGGGACCCAGCAGTGAGATACCTACTCTGGAGGGGCTTGCCTTCTCCTGGTCTCCACAACCATACAAGTCCTTGCTGTCAGCCCACGTCTCCCTTCCTTTCCTGCTGCATCTTGCTCAGAGGCAGCCTCCTGACTCTCTCTCCCTCAGCCTCTCCAGGCTCAGAACTCCCTGAATTTCCCTCCCCCCCACCCATCTTCTCTCTTAGTTCCAGCCACATATTTCTACTTATCTAGGCTGTGGTGTCCTATAAATACATATCTAGTGTTTTAGTCTGTTTAGGCCACAATAACAAGGTCAGTGGACTACATGGTTTACTAAACAACAGACATTTATTTCTCACAGTTCTGGAGCCTGGAAACCTGAGATCAAGGTGCTGGCACAGTTGAGTTCTGGTGAGGGCCCTCTTCTGAGATACAGACAGCACACTTCTCATTGAATCTTCACATGGCAAAAAGAGCAAGAGAACTACCTTGGGTCCCTTTTAAGAGGACACTAATCCCATTCATGAGGCTCCATCCTCATGACCTGATCATCTCCCAAAGGCTCTGCTTCCTAAAAACCATCATATTGGAAGTTAGGATTTCAGCATATGGATTTGCAGTTGGGGCACAAATGTTCATCCCCTTGCACCTGACACATCCCAACCAGAATTCACAATGTCCAACTCCTTTCTCCAACCCTCTCCTCCTATTGCCCACCCATTTCTCCCCTCTCTCACACATGCAGGAGCTCTTCCATCATCCTTATCACCACACACAGAACACAGCCCAGATTTGCATTTAGTAAATCCTGTGATCCCTTGACATCCCTAAGAAGTAGTTCCAATTGTTTGCAGATGAGAAGCAGCCCAGGGTGACAGAGCTAGCTAGTGGCAGAGCCAGGATTAGGAACCCAGACAGTCTGTCCTCAGAAGCTGTCTCCAAAGACCGTGCTCTTCCTGACCCTGTTCCCCACATTATTGGAGTCCTATGAGCTCCTCAACTGTGCAATTTACCCCTGGCCCTCTTCTGTCATATCCAGCCCACCAACTATCTGCTCACAGGTGTCTCTGCTTTCCCTATAATCTTGCTCCAAGAGCCACCTGTGATCTTCTCTCTCCCGAGGCCAAACCATGTTATCTCCCAAGTGCCATCAGACCTCACTATATCCCATTATGAAGAGATTCAAGACCAAATACTCAACCTGGCCCTGGCCCCAAATAACTTCTCCAAGTCCCTTCTTCCCCTTATTCATTCCCTGCTCCACAAGGCCAGCCACAGAACCTAACCCTAAAGCCTTTTCACCTCCTGTGACTTGGGCCACCTTTTATTGGCAGATGCATCCTTGAATCCCTAGCCTCAAATACTACCTCTGCAGCAGAGCCCTATCTGGTCCCTACCACACTTCTTTCCTCTTTCCCCTGCTTCCTCACAGTACCTTCAGTTCTGGCTGGAATGGCTTCACTGTATCTGAGATTATTATTTGCTGTGTCTGCATCCATTGGTGTCCTTCGCCAACCTTGATCTTCACAGACTGGTGCTATATCTCATCCATCTCTGAATCTCAGTGATAACAGGGCCAAGTGTGCACCTCAATTCTGAAGTGAACCAAACTGGCCTACAAGGTCACTTGGCAATTTGCAGCAGGAAATTTCCAAGTGTCTTTCTGTACCACCATCTAGTCCTGCTGTAGAAACCAGAAATGGAGAGTGATTTCCCAAAGAGGGCTTAGCTGGAAGGGCCACTAGAGGTCATCTGCATTAATCCCTTATCCTTGAAATATTGGATTGAGGCCCAGAAAGGTGGAAGACCTAACCCAAGATTGCTCAACAGGGAGAAGTTGTGGATGGAATTCTAGCCCAGGCTTCTAGCTCAGGGTGCTTTCTGCTTTGCTGAACCATTCTGTCTTGTCTTTGCTTTTTTTGTACATAAACCACCTACTACAATGACAACAGTTATTTGAACTGAAAATCAGCCCCCAATCTCCTAGCTCTGAACCATTCTTTGCCTCCTCTAGGTAACCACATGACAAATTATTTTACACTATTGATATTTCACTCTCCTTTTCTTTTAGTATTCTTAGTACTTTTTGGTGATTGACATAAATTCCTATAGAGAAATTATGTTCTTAATGAGAGTATATTTCTGGGTTGCTTATTTTCTTCCAGTGACATTCCATGTGAGATTCATGTCTATGACCAAATTATTTTAGTTCTTGTAGTTTTATAAATTAATACCTAGTCAGACTTATCCTTCTCTCATTAGTCATCTTTATTAGAATTTGCTTTTCTCACTTGTGTCCCTTTTGTTTTGGTTTGGTTTTTTCCTTCCAGATAATCTTTACTTAGGTTCTAGAGGAATTAGGGTCAGGGAAATAGTCTACCCCAGGCTTCTGTAACCCTGAGTATCCACACAGGTCACTTGAACTTGGCATTCTTAACTCATGGCTATGAACATGACAGAGATCTCTTGATTGGGTGAAATAGGGGAGAAAGGAAGTAAGGTGCCAACTCCCTGACTGCCTCCTCTCTCCTGGCTGCCTCCTAATTGTCCCTCCTGAGATATAGGATAGGATGCCTGATCAGTGTAGGTGTGTTCCATAGGATGTATGTAGCTGGTATTGGTGGTCACTCAAAAAAAAAAATGGGAGCCTCTTAGCTGCTTCCTGCTTAGGCTGGGAAATCTGGCAGGTGGGATGGGTTCCTGTGTCCTCTGAACAAGTAAACACTGCCTTGCTCTGTATCATTGCCATCTCCGGGCAAAGGGCCTTAGCTTCCAGAAGAGTCCAGCTCCCGTCCTTTGCTCTTTTTTTGCTTCAGAGATCTGACTCTTACTGCCCATTCTCCCAAAGTTGTTAACTCATAAGCAGCAATTTACCTCTTATTAGCTTATTTATTCCTAAAACACTCACTTGAGGTACTGAGTGGACACCTCATTATATCTCTGATCTTTGTGTGACAAAATTTAGGAACCTGCCATTCTGGGCCATCATAGGGCAGAATGCCCAAACAGTATAGGTCTGCTCCTGCAGCATGGTACCCTTGATCCATGCCAGCCAACAAGTCAACTAACCAACTTGGCTTTCATATCGTAGAATCTATCTTCATCAACTGTCTGTGAGCTTGCCCTCCTTTTCTTAACTTATCACCAAAGGAACACTTAAGAAATTTCTGTGCGTCATCACCTTTCAGAATACCCTTGCATTCTTTGAATGAAACAAAATCTTATTTAGGAAGAATTGCTGTCTTTAAAACAGTTTTCTTATCATATAGGAATATATTAGGAATCTCCATTTATTCAAGCTCTTTGTAAATCTCTATTACATTTTATAATTTTCACATGGATTACAAATTAGTCTTACTGATATTATTTAAAATTTTTCCTTTGTAGTCTTGCCATTGTAAATATCTTTATTTTAAAATGTTTTTAGCATATAATAGTTGTATAGGGAAATACATTGTAATATTTACGTACATGCTTACCATATACTTAGTTAGATTTACCACCTCCATAATTCTTCCTATCTCCTCCCTCCTTCTTAGAACAACTTTAGTAGTTTTCATTCTTGTGTTTTATATATTAATACAAAATACATCTATCATATTCACTCTCATTCACCCTTTTCTTATGCCTATGTCCTTTTGCTGATGTCCATCCCTAGAAAAGACCTGTTTTACCCTCCTGTCCTTCATTTTTAAAGTATATATTGATAGTCCAAGGGGATTTTGCCTTGGTAATTCAGGCCTGTGTATATCATGCTTTAATCAAATTAATCCCTCCATGTAAATATCTTTTTCATTTTCATTTTTGTAAATTATTTTACGTAAAACATTACTGACTTTTATCTGGCACTTCACTGAATTTTCTGATTCTGTGGTGTTCTTTCTTGATTATTTCAGATTTTCATATCATTTGCTATAATTGTAAATCACGAGTCCTTTCTAATATAATAGGCTAATGACTGCTCATCAGTGCTCCCCTCAGGAACTTTTAAGAAATACACATAGTTTGTAGTCCTGTAGGTAGAGGGCCACCTCCATTGAACTGCAATCTTGGCCTCAGTTCTAAGGCTTGTGAGGATGGGAGGTGGATTCCAGACTCAGAAGTTGTACTAACAAAGGTGAACTGCTGAGAGCTTGGCTTGTTTGAAAGCAAACCTATATGGCTGGAGAACAGAAACTTGATCAGCTTTGTAAGGCACTTTTTAAAATTTTGGTGTCTGAGCAGGGAAGGATTTTAAGCAGCAGGTGCAAGGCTAGATTTGTATTCTGAAAAGATCACTGTTTTTGCCATGTGAGAACAGACTGCAGGGGGACCAGAGAGAAAGGGGGGGGCAGATCCCTACATTACCACAGCTAACTCACACAGCCTGTTTCAAGTGGCTTCCACATATTAACTGTTTAGTTTCCAGGATATACCAAGGTGGTTCATGGTAGAGCCTGGTTCAAAACTGCTGTCTCTAGAGCCCATCCTGGCATACCACAGATTATTGTGGACAAGGGTAGTGACATTGGACATGGTGAGCTGGACTGAACACTAACAGGAACCTGGTGACAGATTAAAGGAGCGGGAGGAGGTAGAGACAAGCAGTTTTTCCACATATTTATTGGCTAATTTTTTTTAGGACCTGTGTGTTTACTTTTCTACTGTGTTGCTATCACCTCTACTCTTTTCCTTGGAGAGGAAGGAAAAGAGGGAATTCAATTCAGGCCCATTGCCAGGGTACCTCCTCCACTTCCTATCTGTCTTCTGGGTGTGTGGTGAGGGGTAGGTCTCTGCTCCTGGCACCTTTTTGGGGGTCTTAGAACTCCTGCTCTGCTCTCCCAGGACAGTTGGAGGTTGGGTCAAGAAATACATGTCCTTTTCATGTAAACTGTCGATAGGATCCTTTATAATAGAGCCCTTGTGACAGTGGAGGTCTCAGACATGATCTAATCCCAACCCTCTCATCTTACAGATTGATACACTGAGGCCAAGAAAACTGGGAAGGGACTTGTCTATGGTCCCAAAGGAGGGCAAGGATTTAGACCAAGAATTTAAGTTTCCTGACATGTAAGACACTCACTTAGTGGCATCTTCAGATATCATGAGGACATTGATCAGCAAATGTGTAGTCACCTTTGAGGGGCCAAGAGAGGATCCCAAAGTTTGTTACAGCCACAAGGGTGGGATGGGGCACAGCTAAGATTAGGTTGGATTAAACCATAAAAATGAGTTCCAGTAGTTCATGGGAAGCAGAGAGACTGAGACACAAGTACAGGGAGCTGGGACACAATACAGAAACCTGGGGAGTGGTCAGAGCAGTGGTCAGGGGGGTAGGCCAGAGCAGGGAGTAACCTGAGCTAGAGGAACACATTGTACCTTCAAGAGCCCTGCCCATAGGCCAAGGGAGACCTCTAAGGTCCATTTTGAGACCCAGCCCAGCTTATCTTTCTCCAAGCACACCTCAGAAGTCCAACCAGTGTGAGAGAGTTGGGATAGAACAACTGGCATGAGATGTTCAGGTCAGAATCTGGGACCTTGTCCTGCTGAGCTGAGCCCCTGTCCCCAGGGTACACATTCCCTGCCCTGCGCTGGCCTCAGGGTGGTAGGATCAGGAAGGGGCTGTCTCTGCAGTAGCAGGAGGAAGATGACTACAGAGTAGACCTAGAAACACAGACAGAAGGTCGACTTTGGTGAGGACTAGGAGCCAGGGAGAGATCTGAAGCAGCTGGACAACTGACCCTACCAGCTTCAGCGTGACTGCCCCTGAGGAAGTCTAGAAGCAAGCAGCACCTTGCTTCTTCCCGGTATGAGAGCATGGAGATGCTAAAAGGAAAGCTTCCCTCTCCCACTCCATCCTAGAGCCCAGGCGAGGCAGCAGCTGGGACCATCTGTTATCATCCTCATCTCAATGGACAGTGGCCCCATGGAACAGGCCTTGGCAGAGGCTCAGTAAATCCTCGCCCTGAGACTACCCACAGTGCTCATGCTTCCTTCTGTGTAATAGCTCCTCAGCTTGCTGTGAGCAATCAATAAGGTCATTCCAGCAAGCACTTAGCATGGCTCTGCCCCATGAGGGCTCAGTGAGTGGGCACGCTAATGACTAAATGTTGTCGCTTCTCTGTGGTGCTTCGGACTTCAGCAGTTTTCATATGCTTGTGTTCCTACCCTAGGTTCAGCCTCACACACCCTTTGTAGTAGGCAGGGCGTGCATTGTTTCCATTTAAAGAATGAGCAAACTGATGTGAACCCAGAGAGTGGTCTCAGTGAATTAGCAGCACAAAGAGAACAAGAATCCAGCTCTCATAACTAAATTTTGCCTGTGTTCACTACTGTGTGTTTCTTCTATAAAATATAAGACTTCTATCCTTATTGCAAAGTTGAGCAAACTATAATCATCTTTTCATGTCGTAATAGCCCTGCTGTTACAGAATCCAAATACTTGAGAAAGCTAGTTCTGGAAGGAGCCTTAGAAATTGTCCTGATGAGGCACAGAAAAGGGACTTACTCAAGGTCATACAGCACATTGTTGATAGGACTGGAACTTGGGACTGGTGTTTTTTCCTTTATACCTTCTTATAGGTCTTTGAATTTTTAGCTCCATTCCAGAGATGAGAAAACTGAGCCAGAGAGGTAAGACAGTTTGATTCCAACCCCATAGCACTACCCTTTGGGACTCTGTGTCTTCAGTGATTCAGGCTTTAGATCTCATGTTTTTGAGTCAGTGGCAGCCATAAAGAAGAGCCATGGAGGGGAAAAAGGTTATGTTAGGGGTAATAAACTTAGCAAACAGTTTACATTGCATTTCAGGGAGTGATTCCTCTAGCCAGAGAGATTAGTTTGTGAATTCAGAGGATTATTTAAAATGCATTTCACTTTTTAAATAACCTTGGTTTTCTTAGATGAAGGAAAAACAGGTCAAAGCCACAAATTCAAGTGCTTTACTGAAAGGTTACAAAATAAAATGTCCTTTGCTAGAGGATATAAAGGAAATAGCTCTCTGTTTGACAAAGGAGAGGGCTCTTCTTGATAAATCTTGCCTTATGAACAAATGAGAGCTCTCTTCCTCACTTCCTGATCAGCTTAATTCCTCTTTGCTTATCTGCAAATCCAATAATGCTGGTAAAACAAACCCTCCTGGAGGCTAAGCACAGGGGCCTGGGCCTCAGCCTCAGAAGCCCTCTTATTTTCTATTTAAAACCCCAGCCTCCAATCCTATGAGAGCCGGGCCTGGCTGCTGGGAGTAAGCTGGCAGAAGGACTTAGTTAGGAACAGAAGTTGCCCCAGGTCAGGGACACTGTGCCTCTATCCTGACTCTCTCTGCCTAGGAGATGCTCAGCAAATGCCTCAAGATGGAGCAGAGTGAACTGGGTGAAGGGCAGGCACTGTATCCTTCCCACACCTTCCTGCTGTCCACCAAAATAAACAGTCGGGCTAAGAACTGCAGGTACTTCTTGCACCTGCTTACATTAGACTATGACCACTGTAGATGGTGTCATCTTAATGCTGTATCATATCATATCACACTGGTAAGACTTAGCAGTGTTTCAACCTGCATGACTTTAAATTTTTATTTATTTACCATATCCATTGCACAATAAAACAACGTGCGTTCATTTCTATCTCCCCAACCATGAGGGCAGGGATGTTGTATATATCACACAGGGCTTAGGAGGAGGTCTCAGAAGCCTAGAGTAGAGTTAAGAGAAGCTCTGTGTACCCGGGAGGAAGGACTACAAGTAATGGAGCATGTGGTCCCTAGGTTGGCATAGCTGATGGCACTAGATGGTGCTTTTTTAGCCCTGGGCAATTTTTTAATGAGACAATTCACATATTGCAGTTTGTGGAGCTTTTTTTTTTATAGGACATTATGCTTTCCTATACTAGTGTATGCCATCCCCTAAACCTGTTCCACTGTTGTTAAAAATTCCCCATAAAGGATGCTTACTGAACTATCTGTGAGCCCAGAATTATTTACTTACCTGAGTCCAAGCTGATAGACATTTGTCTTCCCCCTCCACTAATTTTCCCTATGAGAAATAAAACATCAATGAATATATTTGTGCATCACCTTTTAACTTCATCATATATTTCCTTTGGCTGGATTTCTGGAACAGGAATTAATGAGTCGAGCTAAGGCTCTGGTCATTTGGTTTTCTCTAGAGGGTAATAATTGAGAGCCCTAGAACTCAATGATGCCTGAGTTTGAACATTATCACTTATTATCTGTGTGACCTTGGGCAGTTTATGCATATTCTTTTGTTTCTTCATTTGTAAAATGGGGATAATAATCACACCTACCTCATAGTGTTACAGTGAGGATTAAATGAGAGGAGCCATCTGTAGTTAAGTTGAATAGGTGTGACTCATGAGATGTCATCATAAAGCAAACTTTATTTTGCCTCCCACAGTCTTACTACATTTATTCTGTGGGGCTGTTTTCCCTCTAAAATTTGATGAAATTTAGTCCTAGGCCTTAGAGCCCTAAAACTTTTTGGCCATTTTTAGACAATCAAAAGTTTTCTTATCAGTAATTAATCTTTCCTATTTATTGTAATAAAAATTTTGCTTAAACTTCAGGGTTATACTGACTCCTCTTGCCTAGGACAGCCTGCTATAGGGCAGCTTCCTGAGGGGGAGGGTCCAGCTTGCAAATCACTTATCTGACCCTTTCCAGGGTCCAAGTTGGAGGAAGACATGAGACTTCAGGGGAGGACAAAGCAAGTTCTTCCATGACTGTACTTGGATCTGATGAGCTACTGTACATTCTCCAGTCTTTCTCTCGTTGGGATACTTTGGTAGGCTCTTAGAGACCATGCCATCACTGAGGGGCTCTTCCTGCAGTTTCCTGGATGTGGGTGATGCTGTAGTTCCTTTCTCAAGCCCTAGAAAACCTGTATTTTCCCC
Organism: Castor canadensis; assembly: GCF_047511655.1. NCBI lineage: Eukaryota > Metazoa > Chordata > Mammalia > Rodentia > Castoridae > Castor > Castor canadensis. The sequence continues at coordinate 147,021,062 of NC_133386.1, forward strand.
CTTCCCTGGTGTCACTTCTTCCCACAAGGGAGACCTTTTTGCCTGGATCTAAGCCCACCACGTCAGGTTCTCATGCTGGGACCCCCACCAACCACTGTACCAATCATGTATCCTTCACCCTGCAAACCTGGAAGCACAGGCTGATCCTGAAGGTGCAGCACCCTCTGCCACAGGGGAAGCCAGTTGCCACCTTCTCTTTGAATGTGCCTGGTGTGAAACACATACTGGTCCACTGTGGCCCAATACAAATGCAGCCATTTATCAAGTCCTCTTTGCTCTCTGTAAAGCCTCACTCTCTGGATTTGAGGTGAAGGCAATAGGTTCCTTCACTCCTCCCAATTATTAGGGGTTGCTGAACCCAAAGTGCTCTTTCTAGAATTCCACCAACTCTTCTTTTCAGCCTTGCTCATGTTGTGCATGTAGTAAGTAGAGATGGGTGTTGGGTAATGTCACAAGCCCAGGCTTTTGCAAGTACTGTTTAGTGTGTACTACTTCATTTTGGAATGCACTATTAATTCAGAGCTTCAAATGGAACCTAGACTGGAAGAGTTCTATTCCATCACACAAATTTACTTTTATGAAATACATAAGGGAGTGCCTGGCATAGGGCACACACTCCACAAATGATAGTGATGTATGATGCAAGCTCAGTGGCTGTCTGTGTTCGTGTCTTACCCATTGTATTTGCTTTTATTCCCGGTGCCTGAGTTATGAGCATTAGGCTTCCTGAGTATTGTGTTTTGATGTGTGTGTAGATTACTTGCTATTGTACTCAGCAGTGACTTGGAAAATAGACATGCTGTTCTACTAGTAGTTATCCTACATTTTTTCAAAGACATCCATACACCTATTTATTTCACTTTAATCATCGACTGGAGACATTTTGCTTCCAATTATATCTTTCTAAAGGTTACATCTGGGCAACTTATTCTTGGCTTAATACCCTTTAGTGATTCCCCATTGGTTACAGGATAAGATCCAAACTCCCTAGCCTGGCATGTAATATGACAGATCTGGCTCTATCTTAATTTTATGAGTCCATCTGCTGCCACAATGAACTACTCACCCACACGCCACCACACTGATTCACACCTCAGTTTTCAAGTGCATTGGTTGTGCACTCTCTTGTATCTCCTTGACTTTGTTCATGTCACCCTCTCTGGAATGAGTACAGTACCTGGCCAGTCATAAAATCTTGGTTACCATTAAGTTTCCCTCTTCCTTTCTTATCACCTATCAAAATACTACTTATCCTTTAAAGCCATCTCAACTGTTCCCTTTTCTATTTGTAGGAAAGGCCTGCCCTAATGTGGCTTTCCTCTTTCCGGTACCATTGACTGACATTCCTCTGCATCCTACCCTAGCACTGGTACAGTCATGAACCAGTGTCATGACTCCATGGGCAGCCTTGCACTTGACCCCTGCCCCAAACCTCTACAGCCTTCCATCAAATCAGCCTCTGAGCCCGTAGGGGCTAGCTGATGTTTGATTGGTTTGAATTGCCTTCCTCAGGCTGCAAGGTCACAATACCACCAGGCAGGGCCCAATCTGAATAAATACTCATTTATTGTTCATATCCCTTTGCTTCCAAAATTGACAAGAGGTGGCTTTCACTCAATACAACTGTTACATTAGCTGTCGAAGATGTAAGAATCCACATGGAGGCAACAAGTTACCAAAATACCAACCCTCTTCTCTTGGTGAACTGATCTTGCCGAGGGGGCTGTACAGGATCCTCAAATTCAGGTGGCAGATATGAGGGTCTTCTTCATTACCTCTCACAAACCATCACCATGTTTGAAAATGTCTAAAATGAGTGAGGAGAAGTTAAATTCAGAGTGACTTTCTCGTTCTTTCAGTATTGGACAGGCGATGAGGAAGGCATGTTGGGATTCTGTGTGGTAGTGTTTTCGTAGAGAAGATGTAATTCCTCATGCTACCTTTGAAATGCTTCCGTCCTTCCTCAAGGTCACTGTATAGCACAGTTATAAAAAACAAAACAGAACAAAACCCACAAGCTTAACCATAGTATAGTACAAAAGTTTTCATCTGGCTTTCTAGAGTGGCTTTTTGATGACACCAAGGCCATAAACTAAAAAATGTCAACCAGGGAAGCCATTTGAATGGGAAACCCTGCCACAGGTTATAAGTTGAGTGTGAACACTCATATCCTCCCCTTTCTTATGCAAACCTGTATCAGCTGCAGAGCTGTCTCTCCCCACCCCACACACATACATGGGCACTGGCACATAGTTCCCATGGGTCCCCCACATCCCATGTGTACACACTCAAGGGTGCACACACACACACACACACACACAATGCATGCACTGGCACAGAGCCCCCCTGTGGGAAGAGACATGGAGACAATCTTATTTCTGCACCTCACTCTGCCTACAGATTTTGCTCCCTTAGGACAGAGCCTAACATGTCTATTTAATAGATTCAATTACTCCAGGCTCCTGAGACCTTCCAACTTAATTCTGATTGCATTAAGGTGTCAGATAATTTGGGAATAAAAGGGGGAAACAGTCTCAAATTCTTGAAGGGAATGTCTTCTAAGGTGCTAATCATCCAGAAGAGGTAGCTGCTAATTATAGCTTTGGCAGGGGTGGCCTGGAAACAGGGTCTGCAGGGCTCAAAGCCTCTGACCTCTGGCTTCTCATCAGGGTTCTGTCCTGAAGGACAGAGGCCTCCCAGGAGCTGCTTTGCTGAGTTGCTGTGGTCTCCAAGGCAGGGGTCAACCACTCTGCTCTTTGCTGTCCTTCCTGAGAGGCTGATGGTTGAAAACAGGTCAGACCAGCATCCCAGCCTTCAAGGCAACAGCCTGTTTTCTGGACTGAACCCCACACCCATGCAATTTATTTTGTCTGTTCTTTATCCACAATGGCAGTGATAGCTTTAGAGGCTGATAAATAATCAGAGGTAACAGCATTCAGAGAATCAATCTGTGCCCCAAAGAGAGAGATGGGTCTGACCTGTCACATGCTCCAGAAACCTACCTAGAGAGGAGGCTGTGTGTGTGTGTGTGTGTGTGTGTGTGTGTGTGTACTGCAACTGTGTTAGGGTAAGGGCTCTGAACCCAAATGGCTAGCTTCACCATTGACTGCCTATGTGACTTTGCACAAGATCTTTGCCCTTTCTGTCTGTTTCCTCTGATATAAAATGGGTATGATAATGGCACTTACCTCTTAGGGTGGTTGGAGGATTAAACAAGTTACAATATACAGGTAGCACCTAACACAGCCACACAGCCCCAGCTCCTGAGGCTCCACCAGTAGCACAAATTTCTTGGCTATTGCATTTTGCATCTTGTGGGATAGACAAGGCAAGGGTGAAAGGCTAAGAGACTTGGAGTAGAGGTCCTGGCTTGGCCCCAGGGCAGCAGGATGGGTTCCTCCCTCAGCCCTGCTGGCCATTCGCACACTCTCCCACTCATGTTACCACGGCCACCTATTTAGCACTAGAGAGTCCCCACAGACACGCTTCTGGCTTGGTTGGGGATGCTGAACGTAGGGTGCACATGAGGTCCAAGTGCTGTGTGGAGACTGTGTTCCTCAGCAGGCTCCTCCCTGATTCCTGCCCACAGGCCCCTGGCTCATGTTGCTGGGTGCCTGGCCTCTCTTCTCCCTACAACCTAGCTGTGGGTGTCCACCCTTCCCTCAACATACTCTGCCTGGGGTTAAGGTGGGTTCTAGTCACAGCAAGGCCCTCATCAGCACTTAGAGGCTTAAGATGATCTTTGTTGAGAAGTTTTTGGTTCCTGTGAACTGTGGCACCTAGAAACGGGCTTTAGAGGACACAGAGCTCCTGGTTCAATTTCAACTTCATCACTTCCTATTTTCATGTCTTTAGGCATCTTAGCTTTTCCTGAGACTTTATTTTCTGGGAAATAGGGGTAAAAATATTTGCCTCTCAAGGCTATCGTGATGATTAAATACTATAACTTTGTAAGAGCTGGGAATGCAACAGTCAATATGACTCTACCCTTGACTGCTGATGGGAAGGACCCCCACCCTCAACTCCTCCCACCCCCGCCCAGGAAACACCTTCAGTAAAGGCAGAAGGCTTCCCAGGTGGGCATGAGAAACCAGGGCCTTGATGAGGGGAGGCAGCCTCCCCGCTTAGCCTGGAGGTTCCCCAGCCTCTTCCTGCACAATTACAGTCCCGCTTCCGCCAGTAAATCTGAACAGCAGGCGCCCATCCCTTAGCGGAGATAGAGGACTTTGTTTGACTTATCACCTCTTCACAGAGGAAGAAACTGAGGCTGGACGGCCTGGGGACCCGCCCGCTGGCTGCGCCTTTATTAGCCAAAGGTGGGCGCGGGGTGGTCCTGCGTTAAGGGAAGGGGGCGGAGCACTTGGGGGGTGGAGGTAGGGTCTCCGCTGGGGCGGGGCCTGGGAGGCGGGGCACGGGGAGTGGAGGTGGGGTCTCCGCTGGGGCGGGGCCTGGGAGGCGGGGCTGCCGCCCCGCCACGCAGTGGGCCCTGGGCGGGAGAGGGGGAGCCTCTCCAGCCTCCACGCGCGCACTCCCGCTGCTTCGCCAGCAGCGCCGCGCCGCGCAGGCAGCGGTTTACCAAGCCCGCGGCCCTGGCGTGCAGCGCGGGCTTCCGCGGGGCCCAGCGCCCCGGCCCGGGAGGATGCGGTCCGGGGCGGCCCAGGAGCTGAGTAGGGTCCCCGCGCCTGCCTCTCCGGGCCCCGGCCTCCGGAGCCGCTGCTGCCACCCCGCCCCCGAGAGAAATGACTTCCAAGCCGCATTCCGACTGGATTCCCTACAGGTACGCAGGCGCTGGCCCTCTATCTTCTCTTCAGTTTGGGGGTGCAGGCAGGCCCACTACCCTTCTACGCCAAGGGCATGGGGTGGGTCGAGAGCCCCGGGCCATCCTGAACTCGGGACTAGAGGGCGTTGGGGGCGTACCTGATCGAGCCGCAAAGCACCTATACCCTCCCCATCTTTTCCAACCCGGGTTGGAGGCGCTGGTCTTTCCTACTCCAACTTTGGGGACCCGAACCCACCTGCCCCGCTCCATCCCTTTATCTGCCCCAGTTGCTGGAAGCGGCCTCTGGCCTTGTCTGGGCTGGCAGCACCTTGTCGCCACCTGGGGAAACTGAGCACAAAGTACTGTGAGCCCCCTCCTAGGCCCAGCACCCGGGTCACACGCTTGTAGAGCGTGTGCGCACACACCCATACATCTGCACACTTGCACCCACAGCACGTCCTCGCAGGGGCCGAAGATGCCCCTGCTGGTCAGTTGACATCCTCAAAGCATGGATTCATGGAGCTAATTATTCTGAACCCAGACCACATGCTGCTCATACACATGCATAAATCTCCATAGACAATGATTCTTGGGTTCACACAGATACTAATCTATTTATTTAGCACATGCACAACCTGTATCAGGAGAATTCTTGACACTACCCACTCACAATTACTACTCATTGTCTTTCAGAAACCAAGTAATCTGTTTGCTAACAAGGACCAGCTCCCGAAATACAGAACTGCCCTGACATGTACAAAAGCACTCAGGAGTTCAGGCATACTCAGAGATGCCCACCTCCTTCTGTTCCCAGAAACTGGTTTGACTCCAAGAGGGCCCAGTTTTTCCTCTCACGTGGAATGGGGGTAGAAGAATGGCTCCCAGCCTCACACAGGTGCAGGCCTTTCCCCATCTATTCTACTCCATTCTGTTAACCAAGGAAAGGATCTCATCGCCATAGCAGCACCAGATCCCTGGCCACCTATTGGTTCTGTGGTTGCCATGGGCTACAGCGGGGCTGTCTCTAGGCCTCCTGGAAAGGCTGTGCGTAAAAAGGGTGCTGGACTGCTAAGACCCATTTTTTATTGCTAACCCAGGTGCACTTATCTGTGGGTGGCAGGATCAGCCCCTCAGGAGTCACCTGTGAACATAGTTTGTGCAAGGAAGGATCCTGATCCCATTCACTGACAGAAAGTGATTCTGGCAGCTCTTCCATTGACTGTCCAGACAGATCCCAAATAGAAAGCAGCTGAAATCACCCGAGGCTTGTTAAAAGCAGATCTTTCTGCAAACAGGCATCTATCATTGGCCTGGGGATTTAGGGTTTCTCTTGAGAATTGTTACCTCTCGTCTCAGCTTCTGTGTGGGCTTCAGGGCCTCCCAGGTTATTTTTCATCTCCCCACCAGCACACACACGTACATATGCACATTTACGTCACACCCCAGTCTCACATGAACCAGAGAGATACTCCCATTTGGAACTGGGAACTGAGGTTGTGATAACTCAAAACAGCATCTGGTAGTCTCTGGAGCATGCTGGTGTTAGTCTAGACACGTGTAAACTAAGGAACTTCTAGAAGGTAGCGCAGCCCCCACAGAGTGTCACTGACTTCTCTAGATCCAGCAGAGCTGGAGGGCTGTGCTTGTGGGCTGAGTGGACTCCTGTTCTGTGGAAGTACTCATGAGGGGGGTCCAAATGCAGGGTGGTGGCCACAGACTGAGGAGGGTAGGAAGGGGCAGCACTTATGGCTGTGTGATGATGGCATGTTAGGATCTGGCAGACTGGAGGCTGGGGCAGACTAGGTCATGGTTTAAGGAAGCTTCTCCCAGAGAGCCAAGGGCTAAAAGAACTTGAAAGCAAGGGCCTGTATCCTAGAAAACATCTGCCTCAGACTGAGGAAATCTCAGTTTGCCCCTGGGAAAGGGGACCCCTAGAAAGTAGGATTGTCTCTGGGAAATGATTCTGTACTCCAGCAAGAGCCCAGCATTAGTATCTTGCAGGGAGTGATTGGCACTTAGCCCAACACAACTACTCCCCATTCTTCCTCCCACACGTGGCCTGAAGCATAGAATCCTGCCACCATGGAAGGCCAGCCCTGGGGAACATCTTGGCACCTTTGTGGCCTTCTCCTGCCCCCACTTAAGTCCCTCATTCCTTTGTCCTCTTGCCTTCTTGTTCTGTAGTAGGGAAGATAAGTGTCCAGCTGTGAATAGGCTGTAGTCAGAAGTTGCTGGATTTCCCCTGCTCTGCTGAGTCTTTCTAGGCATGCCCTGGACCTTGGGGTGTAGACTTCTAGAGTGAGGAGACCTGGACTGAGAAAAGGAGATTCAAATTGCCCTTTGGATTATCTGAGTTGCTGATTGCACGCAAAACCATGGGCCTGTCTGATCATGGAGAAAACTAGGACAGAAGAGACATGAGGCATTTTACTTGCAGCTGGGAGTGGGGGCAACATGTGGGCACATGCTTTGACTGGCACAAGATTTCCCTAATGTCACACACAGCATGTCAGAATTGGAATGTGGCATTTGGACTGGGGGAGAGGGGCTGGCTGACTTCTTAGCTCTGCTGATGGTGTTTGACTCCCTCTGTGATGGTTGCATCTTGCATTCCCTTGGCTCAGCTCATTTTCTTCAATGCAATGATAGTTGGTGATAATCTTCTTATGGATAATTTCAGCACAGTTATAATGGTCATGGATTAAGTTCACATTCTGCCTTAAAAGGGAGTCATTTATAAAGTTGAACATCTAAAATAATTTTTTGCCTTTAATTTTTTCTATTACTACTAATAGTTTCCACCACTGCCAATTTCACTTTTCATGTATTTTTGAGGAATATTAAATGTATGTCTTTACAACCTTTTATAATTGTAGGTGGGTGGAACTCTGAGCCTCCAAACGTCTCTTGGTTGCAGGCATACTGAGGACTATGTTGAGTGCAATTGAGGCTGGCCCTGTCTTCAGTGCTCTTGTTTGCATGGTCCTCCTGGTGTTCCCCTTACCAGGTCATAAACTCCTTGAGAGCAGGGACCATGTGTGTTTCCTGGCTCTGTCCCCAGCATCACCCAGAATAGATCAGATGCCCATTTCTCTGAATCAAGGTGGCAGCCACATTTCAGGCTTCCTCAGCTTTCCTGGCTCCATACCTGGGTTCTCAGCATACTTTAGGAATGTGGTGGGGCCTCCCATATCCCTGCTTGCATGGTATGGCTATAGACATAGAAAGAGAATCTCAAGCCTGAAGGGCCCCTACAGACCATCTAGTTCCTGTGTGAGTGCTCCCTGTAGCATCCCTGCCGAATGCTTTCTACCACTGGCTGTGACTGTGGACAAGTCTTACTTGGCACTGAACCTAAGCGTGGCTCTGGGTTCCCCTCCTCTTTCTCTTGTTAGGCTCCACCCAGCACTTGCTCACTTTGCTTTCTGAGGAGCAGTATGATTAGTGAGTGAGCAAAACTCCCAGCTATTTCAGTTCTGCTGCTAGGTTTAGCCTCAGAGGTGCCCTAGATGCTTCAGTCTATCACTTTACCTCTGGAAACTCCTTCAAGCGACTTCCTGATTTCCTGTTTGTTCTTTAAAGCTCACTAGCTGTGGCTTATGGTCTCCATTTGCATGGCTGAGCACTAGAATCATCCATAGCACACACTTAAAAAAAAACAACAAAAAAAAACAAGGTGGTGTTGTTTCTAGGGCATGCTCCCTAGTAGTTGTGAATTACCAAGGAGAGGTTAGTGCCCCAGCAGCATTAATGTGCCTGGTACATATGGGAACCACCAGCTAGAATGGAGACAACCCAGTCATGAAATACTAGAACTCCTTTGAGCTGTCCCCATTCTCACCATACTCCAAGAAGCTTCTAGGCAGCGGAAGCCATGGATATGGACTTGCCTGGGTCTGGCATTGGGCATAGGGTTGCAGCCAGACACTTTGGGTGTCCTCCCCTAACAATCCACTGATGTAATTCTTGAGTCTAGCAAGGGCAGCATCCACTGTGACTAAGTGGAAAGAATGAGGCCAGGAAGAGGGAAGGGCAGAATGGGCATGAAGAATGTATCCAGGTAGTTGGGTCTGCCCCTACGTGGTTCTGACCCTTGGCCTCAGTTAGTGCTGGTGGATTAGTGCTTGTTAGGGGTGGAGTGTAGGAAGAGAAGGATGGAAGTAGCCTTCCTAAATACCCTGGCCATGTCTGGCTTTTCCAGTCTATAGCTGAAGTACCTCTGGGCTCTTGCCTCCTTCTTGTCATTCATTGCTGGCTCTCTGTTCAAGTGGAGGTAGAGGACCTGGATCCTTGGAAGGTGAAGTTGCCACTTTGTTGGGTAGAGCAGATGGGTTGGGGACACTACAGACTAGAGCCAGTAGCTGTTGCGTTCCTGAGCCTCCTTGGTCTGGCCCCCAACAGAAGGAAACTGTAATGAAGGGGAGTCACCAGGGTCAGCTGGAAGACCCATCCATCAGTGCCCTGTCTCCTTCTCAATCTCGTGGCAGGGCTGCAGCTGGCAGCCTGGGCTTGGCAGTGATTCCATAATGGGAGCTAGAGTCATTAAAAAGCCATTAATGTCTCCTTGCATGGTTATCGTTTAGTGCAACCTAGAACCGTGTCCATCAGAAAGAGGCAGGCCAGGGAATTGTTGGTGAGAGAGACAGACAGCAGGGAATGGTGCTGCAGTGGAGATGAGAAGGCAGGGCCAGCTGGGTGGGGGCGGAGAGGGGAGCTGGGCCTGCTGAGGAAGAGAGAGGAGCTTTGGTTCTGTTCTCCCTGGAGACAGCCATCTCTGTGGGCATTGTTCACCACCACATGCTGCTATGTGCCGGGGATTCTGTGATTCCCCAGGGAGAGCTGTTGTGTGCTTGGATGCATTGTCCTCAGCCAGGAGCACCCTCCCAGTACAAGCCTGGCACTGCCAGGTGACTATGATCGCCTGACGGCCTTACAGCTCTCCCAGAAACCTACCTCCTCCCAGGAACTTGTGTTCTCTCACAGCCTCCTGGTATTGGTGGGTTTGTTTTAGGAACTCCTGGATGGCTCTTGCTGGGCTTGAGTACATTTTGCTTCCCCACTGTTGCTGCCCCTGGCATGGGTGCCCTCTCTTCCCTTTGTGCACTTGAACTTCCCTGGTGGTGAGCAAGGTGGTAGGTGTCTCTCAAAATAGCCGAGGTTTCTGGAATCTCTTTCAGAAGTTTCATCCTTATGTTACTCTTTCTCTAAAATGTTACCTGATAATCAGTGTTACTAAAGCCTGTGACTCTTTATCCTTCTTCCCCGTCAGGGAATTGAGATTGGAACACAGGGAGAGGAGGCAAAGTGAGGAGGCAAAGTGCCTTTGGAAAGCAGCCTCCTTGTGCTCCAGGCCCGCCTATGGAAAGTTCCCAGTAGTGTGACAGTGCCCATGGTAGGAAAACATCCCCTCTGCATGGATAAGGACATTAGGGGGTACAGGGCAGTGAGGCCTCATTTCTGGAAACACTGTTTGGCAGCTGAGCTGCTGCTGTGACCCAGCATTTCTGGAGGTGGCTTTGCTGATGTGCACCTTATCTTTCAGCTGTCTTCTTTTCTAAGTGGCTCTAGAAATGTTTGTCCTTCTCGGTCAAGACCAGTGCCAGGGATAACCCGATGGCTGTCCCCATCCCAAGCACAGTCTTCTGAAAGTATGTGTGGTTTGTGACATCCCAGTAAATTGTGAAATGGCCTCTCCTGCTGGTGCAAAGGAAGCCGGCACTGTCTTGTGGAGGTCACACAGAGACTTCTGTGGCCAGGCCACTGCCACAGATTGTGAGGATTAGAGGCTCCCTCAGGCTCAGAGCACACATGGATTTTAGGCCCCATTGCTCCTGTCAGCTGGGTGCCACTGTACAGATGCCTGTTTGCATTTATATATTCTAGAAGTAGTGAATGAGTATGTACTGCTTGTGCTCCTGACCATAGTGGACAGTGAGGTTTGGAAGTCAGTCTGTGAACAGATGCCCTGCCCTCCTGTCACTCACTGGAGCAATTGACTTGAGGTGGTGCAGAGACGGTAGAGAGCCATAGACTCTCAGACGTGGCAGGGCCCTTGGGCATCTTGCTCACCCTGGAAACTGAACATTTGTTTAGAAGTCCTACTGCAGCCCTCCAACCTGTAGGTGTGCCTTCCATGATGCTTGCTGTTTCAGCCAGGTTCAAATATTTAGGGAGCTAGTTCTGTCCTCTGTGCCTGGCAGTGCCCTCAGGGAGCCCCAGGTGTAACTGTGTCCTAGGATGACACAGCTCTTGTAGAAGACGAGGCCTAAAGGTGTGTGGTTGAGCAGTATTTTCTCCTGTGCTCTGGCACCTGGGAGTTTGGGGAATGAGACTGTTTTGTGTTCAACCCTATATCACAGCTAGGGCTCCTCTGATCTTCAGGGTGGCCCAAGGGTACCAGGAAAGACCTTCTCAGATGTCAAGTAGGTGGGGCAGCTGCCAGTTAAGAAGATGCATAGTGCTTATAGGCTGTGACCAGGAAAGTGGGTGGGTAAAGTCATAGGTGGGTGATGGTTGGTCTGTGATATGTGGACTCCCATCCACCCTCTGGCTGGCTCGCTCCCTTCCAGGTTAGAGTAGTTTAAGAGATAGGCAGGTCAATGATTATTCCAGTTAGAAACGGTAGTTGTCAGGAGAAGGTAGAAACGACTTCACTTTGTCTTTGGAGTGATTCGATCTTATCTTTTTTTTTTTTCCATGCACACTGTACTTACCTTCACACAAGCACACCCACTTCTTACACAGGTGTCTGTATACATATGTGCACACACCTGAGATCCTCTTACACACTTCATACCACCACAAACCCTAATGTACTTGGGCCTGCCTGAGCAGATTCCTCCACACAGATCTGGTTCAGGGCAGACTCCAGCATAACTGTGCTAGGCAGCCTGGGGCTTCCAGAGCTCAGAACCTCGGGCTCCACCTCTACTCCATGGAACCCTCCTAACTTTGGCTTGGGTGTAGGTGTTTTGGAATAGCAAGAAAGCTAAATGGTTTGAGTTGCCAGCTCCCTACTCATGCTCTGCCTTCCTGGGTGGCAAGGCCAGTCTGAGTGAGATGAGGCTGCCTGTCCTAAGACTGATGGAAGCACAAAGGTTTGATGCCCCCAGTACTGACTGTGCCATGTCTGTGGCCAGGGAAGGGCTGGCATTTGGTTGCTGGTCTGTGCATTGACCTGTTATGTCCACCCTGAAGTCATTCCCATCCAACCCTACCCCTGCCTTGGAAACTGGTTGGATTCTTAGTTTCCCTCTTCCAAATGAGGAGGATGCTCTGCCCTCATTAAGGAGAGGAGGAGAGGATGGTGTCAGTACCTCTGCTTTGCCTATTTGGAAGACAGGAGTTTGGGATGGGGAAATGGTCTACCTCAAAGGACCCAGCCTCCTGTAGAGAGGACAAAAAGGAGGAGGGGAAACTAGTGAGATCCTTAGAGGGAGCTGGAGGTTGCAGGCCCCTGCATTTGAAGGTGGCCTTGAACCTGACTTGACTCTACATGACTTCTCCTGGATCCCATTCCATCTGGCCCTGTTTAGGAATCTGAGGGAAGGGTCTCATCCTGTATTTACTGGGGGCAGGCTTGCTGGGAAGTCCTTGGGACAGTGGGTTCCAGCAAGAGTTAGCTCCCCAAATGACAGAAATTTGGCTCAGCCTTTTTGTCTTGAACTGGTTCCTGGATGGTAACCTCCTTCCTTCCTCCCTCCACAGTGTGGGCTCATGGAGTTCCTGGAGCCCTGATGGGAGGGGTTTAAAAGTCATAGATGTGCTGGGGCAGGCTCTGGGCCCAACCCTGGCACCTCATGGGGCAGTCCTGAACCCACTCTCTCCTTCTGCAGTGTCTTAGATGATGAGGGCAGCAACCTGAGGCAGCAGAAGCTTGACCGGCAGGTGAGTGAGGCTGGAGTGGGTGGAAGGGCAGAATCTGGGCTGGGGTCTTTCAGGGGAGAGCACTAGAGCTGTCCCTCTTCTCTCCAGGTGGTCTTGTCTGATGGGGGAGGAAGAGAAGTGACTTCTCTCTCTCTCCTTTACTTGTTTGGCATTAACCCCAATACATGAGGCTTCTGCTAGGCAGACAGCCAGGGCCTTTGCACTTACGAGGATGGACATCTGTGCTGTGATCTGGCCAAGGCATCCTCCTGGGCTGACTTTTGCCACCTTTTCCTGGACACCAATTCTCTGAGTACCAAGGACATGAGACCTTGACCCAGAGAGCTGTTGACCCTAGTATGACCCCTGGAACCTGGCCCATGGAGCAAGATGCCCCCTCTGGTTCCACTCTGGGAGCACCTCCCACATGGTGGAGGTAGTTTGCCAGTTCCTGCCCTGTGCCTCTGTAGCGGGCGCTGCTGGAACAGAAGCAAAAGAAGAAGCGCCAGGAGCCCCTGATGGTGCAGGCCAATGCAGATGGGCGGCCCCGAAGCCGGCGGGCCCGGCAGTCAGAAGAGCAAGCCCCTCTGGTGGAGTCCTACCTCAGCAACAGTGGCAGCACCAGCTACCAAGGTACACCCTACCCCTGACCCAGGGACAGCCGCCTGCTCTGGGGTCCCACACCTGAGCATCACTTTGGGGAACCCCTCAGGGATTTCCTGCTGACCCATGCAGGTTAAGGGATCGTCCTCTCGGGGTTGGCTCAGGCTGAGTATGGTGCCCAGTCCAGGTGGACAACTGAGTGAGGCAGGCAAAGAGATGCCAGGACCCTTAGCCTTGAGCTCCTGAGAATGCACAGGCTATCACTTCCTGAGTCAGGTGCTGGTGCCAGAAGACTAAAATTTTTATGGATCCGGGAGTTTAGAGGTCACTTTCTGATGGGAAACTCTTCACTGAGAGCAGGAGGCAGCTCCTAAGTGTAGAACAAAGCCTGCTCCCCACCACATTCTCTCCCGAGAGGAATTCATGTCTTGGCATGCCGCCCCCTCGGACCCCATGGCTGGCAAGCTGGTAGGCATTCTGCAACTTGACTGCACTACATTACTAGTGAACAGCAGGGCTAGACTTTGGCCCCAGGCCGGTCAGACTCCATTTGGTCTTTCCACTGCGCTATGCTGTCTCCCTGGTGAGAAGCCCCTTCGTGATAATTCCTCTTTGCCTACCTCAGATCATTACTCTGGGCCATAACTAGGCCCCATTTGTGAAGCCCTTCAGGAAGGGGACAGGGTCTTCAGCCCAGCTGCCCAGGCAGCCTCAGCTGCTCCTCACAGAACTGACCCTGTTCCGCTCATCCCAGACAGCCTTTTCCTTCACTTCCTCTGTGGGTGCCATTCCAAGGATACCATGGCATCTTGCAGGGAAGGCAGTCACTATCCTGGATCCCTTGGATCCTGGCCTGCTGCCAGGTGTGTATCACCACTCCAGCTCTGCAAGGTCTGGCATTGAGCCATCAAGCTGCATATGGGGTGGGAGCATGCACCCAGGACATGGGGCCCTGACACTTTTGTGCCAGAGGCCCACATCTTGAAGAGTCACTAGCATGCAGGTATATATTGAGCACTGACTATAGACCAGCGGTACCAGATCTGCTGAAGGGCTGTGCTAAGAGAGGCAACACCTCTGGAGGTGTGTGCAGCTGCAGCTAGAAGACAGTTTCTGGTCTTCACACTTCTGGTTACCTGCTCACTCATGACTGTGAGCAAGTCACCTGATCTCTCCAAATGAGGAAAAATTTGCCCTAAGGCTTCAAAACTTGAAGGAGCCACTGTATGTTCTAGGATCTAAACTTATCTCTTTGCTTTTCCCTGTGGAGACTTGAGACCAGGAGGGGCCTTCTCTGGAGGGGACAGTGGACATCTGGGAGATGTATGCTGTTTCTCTGAGGCCCAGACTTTGTCCTACTCTGAATGCTGGACAAAGCCCTGGGGAGCTTGCTGCACACCTGGGCCTGTGACCTGGGAATTGGTGTTTGGAGACCACTCCCAACCCGTTCCGTGGCTTTGGCTGCTTCCTGCCCTGCCCTCTGCTGGCTGTTGGTGTTAAACGCAGGAGGATCATTCCAAGAGGAAGATGAATGAGGGAGTTTGATGTCCATTCCAGGGAAAGTTTTTGACCTATTGGCTGTTCTCACTTAATGGTACTCGTTCATTCACTTTCTAAATATTGGAGGACCTTCTCTGTGTCAGGCTCTGGATTAAAGTCTGGGTAAGCACAGAAGGGTATGGTCTCTACTTTTGTGGACCTTATGGGCTAGATGGGGAGAGAGTGTTAGGCAGATGATCATAGCTGTGCTTTGTGCAAAGAAGCCAGGCTCTGTGAGGGAATAACTAGGCACCTTCTCTGATTAGGTAAGTTGGGGACAGTGTCCCTGAGCTGGAATTTGCAGGTGGGAATTAACCAGGCAGGAAGGGTAATGCAAGCAGTAGGAAAAGCCAGAGCAAGAACACTGTGGCAGAAGGGAGCATGATTTGTGCAAAGCATAGAGTGAGCCTGGTGTGGTTGGGACTCGTGGTGCTTAGGTAGTGGAGTTTGTGGTTAGGCCACGGCATGTTGATCCCCATCTTAGGAACAATCAGAAATTGTTCATGAATTTTGAATAGATTGGGGTCCTGTTGTGTGGAGAATGTAGAGTCCACCAGCTGTGACATCTGAGACCTTCATGTTGGTGTGTATAGTTCTTTGCATCCCAGTTGCTCTTCCTCTACATGCTCCCCACACACCGTGTTCACAGGTTCAACATCTGGGGCCTGGGCAGGCTTCCTGGAGTGCTTGCCCTGATTATGGTACCTTCTGGAAGATGTAGGCTTTTCATCTTTCTCCTCCATCCTCTATGACCCACATTCTCACAAACATCTCCCTACCCCTGCTTGGGCTCAAAACAGTTTGCTGGCCCTGCTTCGTGACTGATCACTTTTAGCCTGGCTGTTGACTTCATCACACTAGGCTGGGGGGGTGCTGCCTTTTCCAGCAGGGCCTGCCCTGGACCTTTGCCTGGAGATGAGTGGTCCTGACTCTGTAGGCTCAGGAGTGATGTGGTGGTCTGGGTGGTGGTGGGAAGAGCTGTTCTGGGAACTGTCTTCAAGTATAAGCTCTCCCAAGTGCCCTTTTTTCTCTCTCTCTCTCTCTCTCTCTTGTGTTCTTTCCTGAGCAGTTCAAGAGGCCGACTCACATGCCAGTGTGCAGCTGGGAGCTGCTCGTCCACCAGCATCAGCCTCAGCCAAGAGAACCAAGGCAGCAGCTGCATCTGGGGGTCAGGGTGGGGCCTCTAGGAAGGAGAAGAAGGGAAAATACAAAGGTTAGCTTGCCTTCTCCACAGCAGGCCTGTCCCCCACTGTGAGATTAGAGTGAGGTTTATCCTCCTGATTTGGAGGCAAAGAATGGGGTGAGCAGGCTCAGTGAGTGTGTAGACTGGTGTTCAGGGCACCACTCAGATGACCCACAGGCCAAAATTCATGGGTTCCTATGGATGAGGAAAGGCCAGCTATACTGCCAGGAAGTGAAGTCTAGCTCAGCTGTGATCCAGAATCTCCCTGCCTTCCCATCCTGATTCCTGGCTCAGGATACTCCCTTAGTGGAGGCTCACTGTCTCCCAACAGCCTGCCCCATGCTTGTGCAGCACTTGCTTTTTTGAAAAGTGGGCTCCCTCTGACGCCCCTACTCTAGTCCCAACTCTACCTTCTGGGCCACAACTCCAACAAGGATTCCTAGTGATTGAGGACAGTGATGGTGACCCCTGCCTTGAGTGCTGGCTGGATACCCTGTTTCTTCAAACCCTGTTCGTGGAAAATGATTTCAGGCCACTCTTAGAGTTGCACAGTGGTGTGTTAGGGTGCATGGGCTTTTGGAGCTGGTTTCAGCACTCTTGAACACAGCTTAGCCAGGCAGTGTGGCTGCCACCTGTATGGGCCAGGCCTTGCTTCTGTTACTAAATATGGCAACTTGGGCAGGAAGGTTGACATGGGCTGGGAGATCCTCTGCCTGAAAGGCATGCATGCCACCCATGGCCTTTTTTCAAGGGGCCTCTGTGTTTTTAATGTGCGTGAGTATTGTGCGTCTGTGCATGTGTGACACCAGCACTGATAATTTGTAGCTGGCCCTGTCCATGGATGATTATTGACTTCAACTGTAGTCTGAATTGGTTCTTGTTATCCATCTTGTTTTCTTTGCTATGTAGTTGCTTCTGTAGATGGCTGCTGTTATCCTAAGGATGTGGGGTATTCCAAATCAACCCTTGGCAGTTATTCTGGGGGAAGAGCAGAAGAAATGAAGTCCACATCCTTTCACTCTTTACCAATCATTAACAGGCTGACATTAGTTTTATAAAAATGAGTTTTATGAATAAAGTTTTGCAGAGGGTCTCTTACTCATCCCTTGCCCCCTTCATGGAGATCTGAGAATCCAGGCCCTCCTCTGCCTCTGGATGACTCAGGAGTGTCTGGCCTGCAGGCACCAGCGGGCCAGCAGCACTGGCAGAAGACAAGTCTGAGGTTCAAGGTCCAGTGCAGATCCTGACTGTGGGCCGGTCAGACCACGCCCAGGACGCGGGGGAGACAGCAGCCGATGGGGGCACACAGCCCAGCGGGCAGGACCTCCGTGCCACGATGCAGAGGAAGGGTGAGCCCCATGGGGGCCCAGCTGGGACCAAAGCTCAGTCCCAGGTTCTCAGACACCCCCTTCTCCAGGAGCATGGCCTTCCTGTGTCTGGTCTAATCCCTCCCTGGTGGTAAAGGGACACACTTAGATGAGAAGCTTCTGGCAGGAACTCCTGATAAGGCCAAGTTAAGGGAAAGAAATACAATCTGGGGTAACCAATTCACAGCACTGTTTCCTGCTCTCAGGAGGCCCAGGTTTGGGGCATATTTCATTTTTCCTTTGCTTCTTAGAAAAAGCTCTTTTTGAAAGAAGTTGCCCATGTGTCTGCTGAGCTAGCAGAGCAGATTCTCCCTAGAATTCTGCCCAATTTCCTCAGCGTGCGCTCTCTTGAGAGTCCCTGGTGCAAGGTGGCAGAGGGAAAAAGTCAGGCAGTGCCACACACATCATGAGGAACCCACTCAGGGACAGCTTCCTGGAAGAAGCACTGTTGAGACAACTCAGGAAAAGGTAGCATTCCAGATGGAGGAAGACAGCTGAGACAGAGACTCCAGGCAGGTTGGGGAAACAGAAGTCAGTAGGCCCTGCACACCAACTGAGTGCAGAGTCCACGGCCAATGCCAGTCAAGGCCCCAGGATCAGAATTGGAGGCTTCCTGTACAGGTTCAGCTTAGTGTAGGCCTGATCCACAAGATATGGGTGATGTGACTGCTGGAGAGGAGAAGGGCTGATGAAGGGACTGAGCTCAAACTGGGTGGTGGGGATGCATCTGAGAATGGTGATAGCCCAACTTGTGAGTACACCTGAGAGACCATGTGTCCTCGCATATGTCTGAATGTGTGAGTACATGTGGGTGTGTGAGCATGTGTGTAAGTACTTGGGTGTAGGTGAGTCAGTGTCTGAACATGTGTCTACATGTGACCGCTTACATATTTCAGGAGGTAGATCCTCCTCACGCATCCCTTCCTGTTCTCTGCATACTCCAGGCATTTCCAGCAGCATGAGCTTTGATGAGGAAGAAGAGGATGAGGAGGAGAACAGCTCTAGCTCCTCCCAGCTAAACAGCAACACCCGCCCCAGTTCTGCCACTAGCAGGAAGTCCATCAGGGTGAGTGAGGGGCTACCACCATGCAGGAGGCTGACTACAGTGTTCAGGGCTGCCTATCTAGGGGAGAAGGACCCAGGTACCTAACAGGAGCTTCTCTAGCTAAGCTCTTCTTCCCTTCCACCCTACTGCCTAATCTTTTCAGCAAAGCTAGAGGGCTGGGGTACAGGGGGATCTAGAGGTAGGTAGGATGACCCCTGAGGACCTACCCATACCTTTATCTCCACAGACCCCCAAGGAAGGGTTGGGAAGGTAGCTCCTGACTTCAGGGCAGGACGGCCAGGCCCACATCCCAGGGATCCTGTCTCATCACCACATCTGAAGTCAGATTTGGATCCCGAACTACTAGTTTGGGCTGCTTAGGGCTCCTGGGGCTCAGATCCTACTCTCCCTCCCACTCCCAGGAGGCAGCCTCAGCCCCTAGCCCAACAGCTCCAGAGCCTCCAGTGGATGTGGAGGTGCAGGACCTTGAAGAGTTTGCACTGAGGCCAGCGCCCCAGGGTATCACCATCAAATGTCGCATCACTCGGGACAAAAAGGGAATGGACCGTGGCATGTACCCCACCTATTTCCTGCACCTAGACCGTGAGGATGGGAAGAAGGTGAGGTTGCTCTGGACATGCATTTTCATCTAGGCAAGCTGAGGGTCTGGGGGCTACAATGTGACTGGAGCCTCAGGTCCAACACTGGCCTCTCAGCTTCCCAGAGAAAGTAAAGCCTTTGTGCCAGCTCTGTGCAGATCCGTGTATTTGGTAGTGCTTCTCTGTGTGTGCACATAGATATAGCGGGGAGCTGAAGCTAGGTCACTTAGGTGAACATGGTGTGTGAGTGGTGCCCTTGATTGTGTGTGGACCAGAGTCTGGGTGTGGAATATGACCTTGCTCCACTCCCCAAGGTGTTCCTCCTGGCGGGAAGGAAGAGAAAGAAGAGTAAAACTTCCAATTACCTCATCTCTGTGGACCCAACAGACTTGTCTCGAGGAGGGGACAGCTACATCGGGAAGCTGCGGTACCACAGCACTCACCCAGGAAGAAGGCAGAAGAGGGGGAGGGGCAGGGCAGGCTGTCTGTAAAGGGCATCTCCTATCCCTGAGAGAGATTTAGGCTAGGGTTGGATCCTCTCTATCCATCAGATCCATCATGGGCTCAGTGCCCAACCTAGGGCCAGACTTGGATTAAGTCTCCTGCTCCCAGGCAGGTGGGTACAGGTCCAGCATGAGTGGTGTATCAAACCTAGGATGTCGATGATGCAGGCCACCGTGGAAGAGCTACCTTTGCCCCATGGTCAGAGCCATGGGTCAGGGCTGAGAGTATGCCTTGGGGAGGTGGAGGGGCAGGAGGCCCTCTACTAGGCCTCATGGGGAAGGTGGGTTTGTTGAGGTAGAGCACCACATTTGGAGAGCATAAGTGAAGATGAGAAGTAAACAGCTAAATCTGGGGATGGCGATGGGTGAGACAGGGACAATCATATCATCCATTCTCATCTATGCTGAGCCCTCTGTAGTCAGATACCATTCTCCTTGCTCACCTCCCAGAAGGGCAGCATCTCTGTTACCCCATAGAAACTTGTAGAATCCTGATTTACTCCCTACACTCCCTTCATTGAAATGAGATGTTCTCTGAGTCAACTTAGAGCCCAGGCTTTCTTTTTATGAAATACCTTCAAAGGTGTGGATCCAAAGAGCAGTGTGTACCCCTAGGTCTGCCCCCAGCCCAACCCACAATGCTTTGTAGACTCCTTGTAAGATAGAATGTGAGCTATTCCCTGCCCTGGGACAAAGGGTACAATGATCCTATATTGATTATGCTTTTTCTTCAGGTCCAACCTGATGGGCACCAAGTTCACCGTTTATGACAATGGTGTCAACCCTCAGAAGGCATCGTCCTCTACTTTGGAAAGTGGAACCCTGCGCCAAGAGCTGGCAGCTGTGTGCTATGTAAGTCCTGGTTTCCTGGGTCTCTGGTCTCCAAGGTGGACATGAGATCCAGGATGTGCGGCCTGACTTGCAGGTCATCCCATCTATCTCAGTGGGTAGCTGAGACTATGTGGGAAGGGACTGTCCTCTGCAGAGTAAACCCTGCCTGGGACAGGGGCCCTGGCCCTCTCCTGTCTCCAGGCCTCAGACCATAGCAGGGAGCTTTGGAACTATTCCTGGCTCTATGCAGCCCAGCCTGGGAGGCTCCTGGATAGAAGGAGTTAGGCAGCCTGGGTTCTTATCTGTTCTTCCTTCCTATCACCCCTCCATAATGTCAGGTCCTGCATGGATCACAGGATCCTCCACATAATCATTTTACTGAATGCTCAATCTAACAGGTAGATTTGTTTTCTTTACAGACAGGAAACTGAAGCTAAGAGACTGGGTTACTTGCTAGTATCACACTAACCAAACTGGAATATAAACACGGGGTTTCTCTCTTTCTGAAGCTTGTTTCTTCATTTTTAAAAATGAGGGATGGGTGTCTCAGTAACATGGGCAAGGAGCACTTCTTGGATGCCGTTGGAATCTACAGCTATTTTATATGATCCTGTGGTGCCACCTTCTGGTCATATTTCAAAAGGCACCCCATCTGAATTCCAAGTAGTGTTTGAAGCAGTGACTTAAACCCGTAATAGGAAAGACAAGCCATAAAGCAGACATGGAAGTGAAATAAATATGATGGTTATCAATTCTAAGAAGAAAAACATAAAGTAGAAAAGTTGGGGTGTGAAAAGTCAAGATGTGTGTGCACTTTTTAAGAAGGATGGCATGGAGGGCCTCACCTAGATAACTCGAATAAAAACCAGAAGGAAATGAGAGCCAACCAGTGTACACATCTGCAGGACATAGCCCAGGCAAAAGTCATGAACGCCTGGCATGAAGGAGGAATGGCAAGGAGGGCATAGCACAGATGAAATCAACAGCAAGGAGAGTAAGGAATTGTGCAAAGGCCTTGCAGGTAGAGTAAGAGCTTCATCTGGAAGCCACTGGAAGGTTTTGAGCAGAGTGGGAAAATAATCTCATTTAACAGGACCAACCCCTTATGACTGTGTTGAGGACAATGGGAAGGAGTGACAGCTAGGGGGGCAAAGACAGAAACAAGAAGTTCTGTTAACAGCTGCTACAGTGGTAGCAGTGAGAGATGGTGCTGGTGAACAATGGGAAATTCTGGATGTAATCTGAAGATAGAGCTGACAGAAACGCTAATGGGTTACAAGTGGGACGTGAGAGAAAGTGGAGTCAAGTATGACTCTAGTTTGCCTGACTGAGTGAAAAGAAGTGAGTTGCCACTCACTGAATTTAGACTGTAAGAGGAAATTGTTTTGGCAATGTTTAGAATGCCTGTTAGACTTTCAAGTGCAGATGGTACAGACCAGGTTTTCATCTTTTTTCCTTTCCCCTGTGGCTTTCCAGAAAGTATGTACCTCTGCAGGTGGCCACTGATTTCTCTCTCTTTCCCAGGAGACAAATGTCTTAGGCTTCAAGGGCCCTCGGAAGATGAGTGTGATTGTCCCAGGCATGAACATGGTTCATGAAAGAGTGTCTATCCGCCCCCGCAACGTGAGTCTCTACCTGCCCCCATCCCATTCCCCTTCCCCATCATCCAGCTTCTGCATGAGCTTCTAAGGCCATAATTCTTAGCTGTCATATGCATAGGGGATACAATTTGAGAAGCCCTGGAGGTCTAGAGTAATCTAAAAAGCCCCTTCCCAGGAAAGAGCTCTCTTTGGGGTGGTCATGTCGCCAAGGCTTGTGCCTGACTCAAGTGAGGCTGCCCTTCAGGAGCATGAGACGCTGCTAGCACGCTGGCAGAATAAGAACACAGAGAGTATCATCGAGCTGCAAAACAAGACACCAGTCTGGAATGATGACACACAGTCCTATGTACTCAACTTCCATGGGCGTGTCACACAAGCCTCTGTGAAGAACTTCCAGATCATCCATGGCAATGACCGTGAGTGTTTCTGCCCCTCCATGTAACTGTCCATGATACCTGGGGCCCTTATAATTAGTTCACCTAACCGGGTCCATATCAGCCAGAGGTTAAGGATGTGGGCTATATGGCTTAAAGAACTTTCTAATCACAATGACTGGAAGGGTTCTGGAAGAACCTCCTTAGAGTCCTGGTCCTAGATTCTGTGCACTCAGCGGAGTCTTGGGCATAGCAACACCCTTTAAATTGCTTTTTTCTCTTTCCTGTCTGCTGTTTGTATGCATCTTTCACTCTCCTTTGCCATCTGCTGCCTCTTTTCTGCCTTTTCTCCCAATGGCTTTGCCTCCTTTGGGATTTCTTTGGCATCTCTGCTTTACACCTATTCTTCCCTCTTGTGGCTTGCATGTTTGTCCGTCTGTCCTTCCTGTCTCTGCCATCCCTGCTTTGTCTCTGTGTCTATCCTGAACCCAGCGGACTACATCGTCATGCAGTTTGGCCGGGTAGCAGAGGATGTGTTCACCATGGATTACAACTACCCGCTGTGTGCACTGCAGGCCTTTGCCATTGCTCTGTCCAGCTTTGACAGCAAGCTGGCCTGTGAGTAGAGGCCTCCTCGGACCCTTTGGGGGTGCCCAGCCTGGAGTGGAGCTTGCCTGCCTGCCTGTGGAGACAGCCCTGCCTACCCTCTATTCATAGGCCCTCTTGTCAGATGAAGAATGGGCCCTTGGTGGGCTCCCTGGCCTAAACTAGGAAGTGACTCCTCTGCCTCTGTTGCTGGGGCAAGGGAGCAGCAAGTGGGTGTGAAGGAACGAAAGAAATTCTTTATATGCCCAAGACCAATACACACCTCTGCTCTTGGGTTAGTACCCTGCCGTAGTCATGTTTGCCATGCTGGGCAAGCTCTTCAGCAGGAAGGCCAGAAGAGGTGCAGAGGGAGAGGAAGCACAGGCTGGACTGCTGTGGCCTAGCCATCCCCTCAGCCCAGGAGTCAGATGACAATGGATGTCCCAGCAGGTCAGGGCATATCAACTTTACTTAGCAAAGTGCTTGGTTGCTGAACCTGCCCCCATCCCAAAATTTCAAAGGCCCATCCAGGCCTGAGGGAAACTAGGGGGTGAGAGGAGGACTTACCAGGACTGTAGAGGCCTAGCTATCTGTAGCTGTGGGAATCAGTTGGTGGCTTAGAGTTCTAGCTCATTTGTTTTGCCAGGTTTGCTCTGTGCTTGCAGATGTAATGGGAACACAGCTCTCAAGGCCAAATATCTTAGTGGATGGGTCTACAGGAGGTGCCCAAATACAGCACTTGTCCTGGGAGCCCTGCTGACTGGCCCAGGTGCTCTCCACTGAGCAACCCAGCACAACCCCTGAGAAACATAGAGGGGTCCAGGTCATCAGCCCTGGCTGGCACAGCACCATTCCCAAGCAGTGGCATGTTGCAAGAAGACTCTCCTCTCTTTGGGGAGACCCAGCTTTGGTGTTCTTGACCGTGTTCTGGCTCTCACTGCTGTCAGGCAAGTTGTAGCTGGTAAGGACAACTACTGTGTGTGGTTCCTCTTGGGAGAGAATAGGGCAGGGGGAGGACAGCAGAGACTATTTTAGAACCAAAAGAAATCAGAGGTGGTAAGATCCTTAGGAATCAGCTGACCACTTTTGGTAAATTGCAGAGGAACTGGGACTTTTTCTGGGTTACCTAGCTGGTTAACGGTAAAGTTCAGAACCTCAAGTTCTTTTCAATTCTTTGTTCCTACCGTTTCCTAAGAAACTAGCATCTCTAGCTCTCTGGCCACCTGGGGCCCGTTCTGCATGTTGTTTCCCTTCTCTGATTCCAGGTACTTAGAAATGCAGAGTTCATGACTAAGGTGAAACCATTTTAGTGGGAATCAGGCAGTTCCATGTTAGCAGCTGTCTGGCTTTTTGCATGTCAGTCTGGTCAGGACTGGCCTGTGCAAGGACCCTCTATGAGGGCTTTAGGGCTGTGAGCACATTTCTCTGCCTAGATGCGACAGGCAGCCTCAGTGTTCCAGGGCTGAACCTGACTGCTCCCTCCACTGCCACTGCTACTTCTCCTTGGATGGCGCTATCTACCCTGTAGGCTTGGGAACGATAAGATCTTGCCTGTGTGTTATTTGCCGTGGCAGTGGCTTCTTGCCCAGATGAAGATCAGAAATCAATGGGTTGCAAACAGCATTGGTCTTTGCTTTAGAGTAGATACACTTGGAAAGGCTAAGTAGAACTTTTTTTAAAGAAGTCACTCATACTCTTGAACACGTTAGTGAGGCTTTATAGGTGAAGAAATTGTTTTGATGTCAGTGAAAGTAATTTACTCTCATTTGTTTGTAATCTAGATTTTTCTACATTGAATGCTTTAAGCAAGGCACACCTACTTTAGCTGAATCTGACCACATCTGAACCATATATCTCTGTGAGAGACCCCTCCAGTTAGCTAGCCTGGTACAGTTTCTAAAAGTTTCTGTGCTGGGGCTGGTCTATTTCTTGATGAAAGATTGTGCCATCTTCTTCCCACAGTTCTATTTTGGCCCTTCCTTTCTGACTTTAAGAAGAGACATGCTGACACCAGAGATGGTGGAAACTAGATCTCTAAAGTCTGGCCAAGCTGTTTCTCTGGGTCTCTGACTATAAGGTAGAACAGGCTGGTCCTGGATTCTAGTGACGGGGATCCTGTAATAGTGGAAAAATCAGAAGCACAATGGAAAACTCTCAGCCTCTGCTCTCTGCTTTAGCACACAGAAGGAGGGATTTGGCTGGCTATTTTGGTAGGGTCTTGAAACAGGCTGAGCTTTCTAGCAGGTGTGGAGAAGGATAGCCTCAATACAAAATCCTCTACTGGGCACTGAATGACAAGCAAGTGCAGTTGAGTATCTGCTGGTGACTCCATCCTGGTGATGCTGCCTTTCCTTGACCACTGGCCCTGTAGCTACAGGCCCATGGACTTACAAAGCTGCCAGGGCCCTGGGGACCACCTAGGTTCACCTGTTCCCACAGTAAAAGTTCTTGCCTTTCACATCTCTGCTCAGATGGTCTTTAGCTGGGCAGTGAATTGCTGATGGGCTAAGCAGTCCCTAAGGCTGTGGGCAGTTGGGACCTTAGGCAGCTCCTCTGTAACTACACCTGCTCTACACCCCAAAACTCTATAGCCTCTGCAGAACGGTGACGTTCACTTCCCCAACTCTTTTCCAAGTCTAGCTTTTCTTTCCTTCTAGTTCCAAGGTGCTCTGTGTCCGTCTGTGTGTGTCTGTCTGCGTGTCTGTGTATATGTGGGGAAAAGGGCAATCTGCAAACAATCAACTGAGGTTTCTTATGGTCATATTTGTGAGGATAAGTAGGAAAGAAACGAGGCAGTTACAATCACCTGTGGATTTTGTCCCTTCATTTCATGCTCTTTGAACAGGAAGTATACCTGGGAAATTACCAGCTCTTTCTCCCAAGATTCTGAGCAGGAGGAGACCATCTGGGAAAGTTAAGTCTTCATTTCCCACTCAGCATCACCTGAAGAAACTAGTGTGTTACATGCATACTTCTAGATGAATCTGAATATACTCTAGTGACGGTGCCTTAAAAACCATGACACTCGTTCAGGGAAAGTCCAGACTCAAGGACTGGTGTTGGGAGCCTAGGGAGTGTGATAAATGACAGGCTAGAAGAAAACTGTTAGAGCCTACCTCCTTCAGTGACAAATAGGGTTAACATGATTGTAGAGGCAGAAGTATTTCTTCATTCTGGAAATAGGACATTCACCTCTAAATAGCTTACTGTTTATTCAGAAGTAATTCGAAATTTAATAAGAAGCAGGGGTGTCTTCAAAGGAAAAGATCCATGCTTTGCTCAGATGGGGTCTGCAATGAGGGGAGATGCTGGGATAAGCCATGTCTGGCTCTGCTATGCAAGCACAAATTTTATCTCCTAGATGGATGTCTTGGTTTTCCTTTATTGCACTAACCCTAGTCTTCCCCATCTGTGACATTCCTGAGGGATTTCGGTACCAGGTGGCCATCAGTGCACACTTTTCTAGCGAGCAGAATGAGTGTACTTTCTTATGGTATCTAAGTCAGGCACTGGGGCCTGACTGCTCTCCAGAGTCAGGACCTTACACTGTCCAGGACCCTGGCCTGTAGATCTGTTGTAGTCCCCAAGAATAGGCAAGAGAATGAATTCTTACTTGAGTTTATGGCCACCTGTCCTTCTGTACCTCTAGTTTGCAGTTTCCTGTCATCTCAAGATATGCAGGGGAGAAGAGAAGTATTGGGACAGTTTGGTTTTTAAATTCTCTAACCAAGTCGAGTGACAAGCTGGTCTTACAGAGAGTACTGCTGCACTTAGCAGCCATGTGACATTGAGCATGTAATCTATCTAGGTCTGTTTTTTAACTACAAAATAAACATAATAGACTGTCAAAGCTATAGGATTTGGGGGGGGAATAAGTGTTAATCCTTGCTTTTATCACTACCTTTTCTAGCTCATCACTGTGCCTTCTTTCTTTCCTAAGAAAGACATCACACACACTTTTCTGTTCTTCTGTCCTTCCCTCCCCTTGTCAAGGTCTAGGCAGAGCTAGAGATGAAGCTGGGGTCTGGAGTTTTCTAGAGGGCAACTTAGAATGGTTTAGAAGGAGAAAGCCCAACTCTGGCCTTCTCAATCCTGCATTTGGTGACAGATGAGACCAGGTCAGGATGGGTAACATTTCTCTTGCTGGGAACATATATTTAGCCAGTTTTCACAATGCCTAGAATGTGTATGTCTATTTGCACAAGATTGTCTTTTCCTATTTTAGAGTGGTCAGACATTTTATTTTTGTTCAAAATTATCTGGAGTTTTAGACAAACTTGCAAGACTGTGCTTTTATTAAGTGACTTTTTGAATAAACTTTTTTGGTATTCTGAAGCAAATGTATTTATTTATTGGTATGTGCAATCAAAAACTTGGTATTTTCCCATACTGACATTATATATGTTGTTGAATTTAGTGTTTGTCTAAGTAAAGACATATACCAACAAATTAAACTTGAATTGTTTCAACACTACTGTGTCTTTTTTTTTTTTAAACACAGAGAAAAACTGCTAGGTTGGCCTCAAACTTGCAGAGCTGCTCACCTAAAATTTCTTCCTACACTATTCATTCATACGAGCCTCAAGTAGTTACATGGATGGTAATAACAAAGGGACCACAACCTGTTTAGAACTACTGACCTCCCTCTGACTGTGCTTTGTAAGTTTAAGGAGGCTGGGAAGGGTAGGAAAATGATGAGGTTAGAAGATACTTAGGTTAGAGTAGTCCTCTTCAGAGCCATCTGTGCCACCTGAAAGAATTGGCTATATTCCCTCAGCAACAGAACAGGGCTGGAAAGGCCCAAATGACAGATAGAACTATCTGTTTAAACAGGACTTGCACATGCATACGAATCTTTTTCACAACCTGTGACAGATTTAAAGACAAGAGGACAAGAGGCTGCAGTTGTGGCTGGAAGCATACTTAAAAGCTAGTAGTTTGATCCTAAAGGAAGAGGTCACAATTAAAGCCACCCAGAGACTACCAAATGACCCTGAGCCATTCTTGGCAGTTAGGGTAGCCTTAGAGGGTCTCAAGTGTGACAACTCAGCAGCACAGGACCGGAAGACAGAGTGATGATGCTGTTGATGCTGAGCCTACCGCATGCTTCACTCTGAGACAGACACACCATAAAAAGTACCAAATTTAATCCAAACAGCTCTGTATGGTAAATATGCCCAATTCATACATGAGAAAATTGGCATTGAGAAGAAAAAGCTTAAGAAAAAATGAGCCATTTGACTTATTTTCTTTGTATAAGAAAATAGTGAAAGGTCAGTAGATTCTAGAAAGGTTAATGGTCAAGGCAGTTACAGATAGATGATTTGTGCTTTTTCTCAATACTGCTGAATAGCCAACTCACTAAATTTTTCTTTAGAAAACAAGCAGTCTGGATAAAAGGGAGATTTAAGAGTGTGGTAATAAGTGGAGTTTTTTATTCCCCTAGACAGAGTTTTGATATGACCAAAAGCATTTCCTACCTGAACCATGGCCTGTTTCCTGTGGGGAAGACAATATGCAGGATATTCTAAAAAAGGAAACAGGTTTTTGTTTTAGTCACCAGGTTGAAGAAAAATCTTAAATTGCCAAAGACTATACATCCAGGATAGTCCTGGTTTATACCTTGGCATAATTATTATCAAAGCTTCCCTTTTTCAAAGTATTCCAGTTTGAACTGTAAGTTATTTTATCACCCAAGCCATAAAATAAATCTGGAAAATAGAAAAAGCACTGCTTAGATCCTAAAGGATTGAAATGAAAGGTACATTAAAATTTCTGATATTAAATGCATTAATGTATATCTGATATATATACAAACCAAGATCTGGAGCAGCAAGAGCCATCATGAGGGCTTGGCACTTCTGGCAGGAACTATTTCCACAAGCTAATTTTTCCCAAACACACTCAAAGGGTTGGTTATGCAATACTTTACACACCAGCCTCATCAAAATACCTAACAGCCATCACAACCCACTGTTTTTGCCAATAATACCATTCCTTGCCAAAAAGGTCCTTTTTCTTCCTTGCCCACTTGGAGGACTTCTTGGCATGCCATAAGGTCCACCTCTATGAGGTGTCTTGGAAGTATTTTGGCAAAAATTATTATCTCCAGGGCTCCTATAGTTTTGGGTTTATATTTCAATTACAGCATAAACTACTGGGTTAATAAAACAACTACCACCCAAAGCATGGTTATCATGCATGAGCTAAAAGCAATGCCATTTTACATGCACTGATAATTTTATTTAATGCTTACAAACCTGTGAGACCTCAGCTTTTACTACTCATACCTTATACATGAGGAAGCCAAGTCTCAGGCTGCCTAAGGAGCTGACCCAAGATTCTACAGGTACAGAGCATGCAGGGGAAAATCATGACCAGTCAATTCTCTCTGACTGCAGAATTCACAGTCTTGAGACTTCTTATAGTTCATAGTTCGTTTTCTCTGTCAGGTTCCCACTGTCAGGTTAAACTGAAGTTTTAAAAAGCAGGAATCGAGCCTTCTGTTCCTACTACCTAGCACTGTGTGGCTGTCTGCTAAATTAATGACTCAATGAATAGGCAAGAAGGAAACAGAAGTACTTACCTATAAGGGAATTATATCCTAAGGTAAAAAAGACACTTGAACCAGTAACCCAGGGCTCTCCTCAAATCAACCCCTCATAGTGAATGAAGGGAAACCAATTTATTGAAACAGTAAAGAGTGCCTACTTTTAGTGTTATATTACATCAGTTTATCTTCCGTACATTTTAAGCTGCATTCTTTACAATGTTAATCAAATTTTCTACACAGAGATAGATGTAATGCAATATACTTTCTAAGAACCAATCTTCAATGATTTTTCTCTATAGTTCAAATTAACTAACAAGTTGAAGAAGCTGGCAGATTATCTTAATATGATCTCATACCTCTAACAGCACTTTATATGCTTGGCATCATATTCATGGCCAGGCACAATGACTCTAAAAAGCTCTATCTACCTTTGTATCAGTTCTTAAGTTTTAAATCTTCCCATTTTGTGTCTGGGAATGTCCTTGGGAACATTCCCCTTTAAACTTTCAGGTCTTACATGTAACTGAAATCATTCGCCCTTTGTGTTACACAGAATTCACACCTGCTGTCTTGTCTCACAAAATGTGACAGATAACAGCTTACAAGAGGCCTTTAGTTTGGTCAAAATCCTTCCAGTCCTAATTTACTTCCTACTTTTCTCAACTCTCTCAAAAGTCCCAAATATTCAAATACAGTCTCTGCCCTGAGGCATTGCCTCGTTGGTTCTCTGCAACACACTGTAGCTTTCCTATTGTGCTGGCACACTCTAACAAGCTCAGTCCTCATTTTTGTTTGAATTCATGTGGTTCTAAGAACAAATTTTCCAAAGGGGACAACATTCAGAAACTATTTGTAGACGAGGACTATCTGTAAGTGCACAGGTACTCTCCCCTACTGCTTACTCCCTGGCCTTCTGAGCTACTTGTGCGAACTACTACACGTAGGTAGGCCTTCCTGTAGCCTCAACAGCCTTAAACCTTGGCTCTGCAGGGCAGGAACTACGTGCAGTCTCTATACTTCCTCTGGTCTTCAGTGATGCTTCTGGGTTTGGCAGTTGTAAGCTAGAGATCCAAGGAATACCAAGAGTAAAACAGTCCCCAAATAGGCCTATGGGCTCATTCTCAGGTTAATGAGAGTGTTCTGTTACTTGGGAGAGCACACTGGTGCTCCTAGAAAGACCCTCTCTAAAAGGAAGAGGCTTCAGCTTTGTGGGCAGACTTAAACTGGTCTAGGCATATCTCAACAAACAAAAACAAACTCTTCTCCCAAAGGGACCACTAACCTGCTTAAGGCCCAAAGAATAATAAGGCATTTTGGAGTCTAAAATTTTCACTCTTGAACCTTACATCCTGATCTTCGAAAGCTGATGTTCATTCACAGGAAAACCATCTGTTACTCCTAGCAGGAAGAGTCAGACCTTTGCCCAAGTGATACCATCTGTAAGTATGATATACCAAGTATAATTTCTCAATGGATCAAGTTTTCTGATGGGGAAAGGCAGGAAGAAAGTGAAGCTGTCTTATGTTAACACTAATGTCTATATTTTACAAGGTGACAGGTGTGTGAGCACCAGGAAGGATACATAATATCCAGGAAGGATACATAATATCCAGGGTAGTGGGCTGGTAGCTATGATATCTGAACACAGAGAAGGATATACAGGGCACAGGGCCAAGGATGAAATCAGAGAGAAAGGTCACCTTGAGACTAGAGCAACGGATACTTCACCAAACTGGCTGTTTTCACTCTAAACCCTGTAGGTTACGCTTCCTCAACATGCCACCTATATATGCTTTATCAGTGCTGATATCCAACCCTTCATCTCTAAAGTCTCGGGGCCAGTCTTCTTTGGTGGTTTCCTCTTGCTCACTACAGCTATCTGCACTGAATCCAGCATTCTCTGCCAAGACAGCAGGATCCTCTTCTTCATGAAAACAGCAGGAACATATTTCTGACTTTGAGTCACACGAGGTAACAGAATTATCTTCCTGGGCTCTGAGGTCAGTGGGCAGATGTTCCCAGCCCAAACGGTCTGATTCCTCCTCTTCCATCACTCCCATTCTTTCAGCTATTTCTTCAGCAGAGGGCTCTTTTGGATTAGGATAATCCACCAGGATTGTATCTTGCCTATGCTTGATACAATCTGAAAGGTCATAAATTGGATAAGTCTCTTCAGGGTAACCTAGAGAGAAAAGTAGCACAGTCTTACAAAGAACGTCTCTTCAAAAATAAAGTGTTAGGCTCAAAGAGGATTCTTTGGCAAAAGCCATCCTTTCCTAACATCCATTCAAGAAACCTCTAAGACAATTCTAATAGTTTTAAGGTTTCACTTGAACAAATTCCTAGCAATCTGGCTGACTATCCCAGAGCTCTTTGAAATATAAACCAATGCAAAGGAAAATCCCTTTTTAAGTGTAGGGTGCTTAGGGCAGAGTTAAGTCTCACCCCTTGTGCTTCTGCAATGCTAATAAAGATTAAACAAATAACGAGCAGTTTTTAAAATGCAATAGATAGCAAATGAAGAGAGCTTAAGGCTAATGTTTATAATTTCTATTGGAACCATTTCCAAATCTTCTGGGGGGAGTAGTTGGAGGGGTGGAGAAGAAATGCTAAGTCCTTTGAAAAAAACACCATAAAGCTTTCTACTCATCAAAACAACTGAAATAGCTTGCAAATGTCAAAAACAGAGGCGCTTTAGCAAGACATGCCCAAGATCCCAAAGGACAAACATTGCATTTTCAAAAGACACAATTCCATTGTTGGCTTCTCCATCTTCACAAAATGGAACAAAAGAAAACAACAAACTGGTAAACAAAATGAGTAACACTGGTACTGAATCCCAGTTGTGATAATGAGAAAAGAGGAAATGATGCCAAATTAAGGAAAGGAATGAAATAAATCTGTGTCAGCCAAGCTGAGCTTGAGCAGCAGATGGACCGTGCTGGAGCTCATATGCCAGCGCTGGCAGCAGCGGCAGTGCTCACTACACAATGTGGAAAACTGGAGAATTCAAAATCCATTTGGACATTATGATCATCAGCAAATTCAACTCTAACATACGCCACTTTTTACTTACCAATTGTAAGAAATAATGGCCTTTTTTGGTACACTGTAGGGTATGCAGAAACATTTTCCAACATTTACTGTTTTTTTCTGATTATAAAAGTCATACAGACTTATTGCAGAAAATTTGAAAAATGCAGACAAGTTTAAAACAGGAAACAGAAATCATCCAAAATCCCATTACTGATAACAATTTGATTTATTTATCTCTGACCTTTTTTTTTTTAACCACATGTAAACATATTTTTCTTTTTCCCTTTTTTAACAAAAAAGGATCATATTGTATATGAAGTATTTACTGTGCTTTTTTTCATTTAACATTTTATTATGAGCATTTCTCCATGTCGTTACGCATCTGAAAACTGGCTCAAAATATCCCATCATACAGCTGTATAATTGACATGATTTACCATTCTTCTTCTGTAAGACACTCAGGCAGATTCTTTCCAACTTTTCCCTATTGTAAGTAACACAGCAGTTAAGAGCACCGAATATAAATCCAGGTCCTCTCTCTAATTCTTTAAGATAGACTTCTATAAACATGAAAACTAGAGCAAAGAGAATGGACATCTTAAAAACCTTTTTAATACTCTACCAAATTACTTTCCAGAATGGTATAAAATTTCAAGCTACCAGTGATGTAAAAACTGTCCATTTTATCACACTCTCACCAGTACTTATAGTAAAAGAATCTTGCCGATGCAGTCTTTCTTTGTTTTGTTTTTGGAGGTACTGGGGTTTGAACTCAGAACTTCATGCTTACTAGGTAGGGTCTCTAATACTTGAGCCACTCTGCCAGGCCAAAATTCTTTTTCTTTTTTTTTCCAATGCAATCTTTTTTGTCAAGATTAACTTACTATGGACAGAGTGCTAGGTAAAACAGAACTTAATCATTGCTATGGTCTGGGTGTTTATTCCCTCCCAATCTCATATTGAAACTCAATCCCCAAAGTCGTATTTGGAGGTGAGGTCTTTGGGAGGTAATTAGGATTAAGGAGGTCATGAAGGTGGGACCCCCATGCTGGCATTAGTGGCTTTATAAGAAGAGGGAGAGAAACCCAAGCCTCTGACTTGCCATGTGATGCCCTCCACAATGTTATGATCAGATGCCCTGACAACTGTGCTCTTAGATTTCCAGAAAAATGAGTTAAATAAGCTCCTTTCCTTTACAGGTTACCCAGCCTGTGGTATTCAGTTGATAGAAACAGAAAATGGACTAACACAACCTTCTTAGTCAAGGGTAGAAACTACAGATACCTGTTTGCTAGTTAGGTCTCAGTCACTGAATCCTTAAGACAAGTCCATTTGTTAGCATGTCCTTGCCTTCATCTTACACCAAGAACAAAGCTAACCTATGGATTTCCATGACTTTCTGCTTTGATTTAAGAGGACAGGCACATAGACTAAAGGCTTCAGGCCCAGTCCAACAACCTCTGAATTCCACCAATCCTGAGTACCAGGGTGGTCCCCATGGCCCTAGGTCTCTGACTCACTCCAGCATCATGGCTCTAGTGATACAGCATCTGCTAGCAAGCACAAGGCTCTAAGTTCAAATCCCTTTGCCATCAATAAAATTAAAGTCACAACTGAGATATTACTCAACAGAAGGGCTAAAATTAGAAAGACTGACAACACCATGTCTTAGCAAGGATATGGAATAACTGAAATTCTCATATATTACTGGTAGGAAGGCAAAATGGTAAAGTCACTTTGGAAACCAAGTTGACTGTCTAATAAAGTTAAACATACATTTACCATAAACCTTAGAAGTTTCACTCCTAAGTATAGACCCAAAAGAAACACCAATATATGTCCAAATAAAGCCTTGTATATAAATGTTACAGCAACTTGCTTCATGATAGTTCAAAGCTTGAGAACAACACGTGTTCCTCAAGTAGTGAATGGGGAAGCAAGTTATGGTATACCCATATAATACTACTCAGCAATTAAAAAAACTCAACAGCACACATGTATCTCAAAATCATTATACTAAACCAGAGAGCATATGCAGTATGATCCATTTTTATACACAAAGCAAAACTATACAGAAGGAAAGCAGTTTAGATGTTGCTAGAGGCAGGAGGGACTTTCTAGGGCAATGGAAATGTGTTATGCCAAGATTGTGGTATAATTAGTCAGCAATATATAGCTGTCAAATCTCATCCAACTGTACACTTAAAATTGGTAAAAAAATTATATATGTTATGCCTCAGTATAAAACTGATTTGTGAAAAGTGAGCAAGATCTCTTTTTTTGAACTGACAACTAATAAAGAAATGAGAAGATACCATTTACCTTCCCAGTCCTCCATGTAAGGGGCTTCTTCAGCTTCTTTCTCTGGAGTGGATCTGTCAGTGAACTTTCCCTCTTTCATGACCCTGGTTATTTCTCGGAGTTGATGCAGTAATCGTTTCTCTTGGTCAGAAGGCACAGTCTGTGCTCTGTTTGGAAATCAGACAGTCAGCCATTTAGTGGAAAATACTGCCAGGCAATGGACAAAGCAAGCCATCACTATGGTGATCTGTCTGGATCCTAGAACAGGACATCTAATAGCAGCAGATAGTTACCCTAGGAATTGATCTTATAACTACATAACTGGTAACTAGAGATGTTAGCTCAAGGTTTTGATTTTATAAATGGGAAAACTAATGCCCATAATAGCTCAAAGTCCCACACTGAGTTAATATCAATCCTGGGACAAGACTGCAGATGTGTCACCTTTTAGTTCAGCATCCCAGTACACCTCACTATCAGGATTCCCTAATCTCCTGGCAATGTGCTACTCTCACATTTACTCCACTGCCTACAAACTACTTTCCTCTGAAGCAAGGCCATCAAAGAAAAATGTTTTGGGCCATTAGCCTCAACCAGGGAAAAATATACTACTGGAATCACCAGACTTACTACTTGTGCAAGAATAAGGATGTATCTAAATATTCAGAGCTTGATAATTCTGAAAGCTCAATCATCTAGGTCATAGGGAAATTGGTGAAACAGGTCCATAGAAGAGAAATTACACTCATCATGCTACTATAACCCAAACTAGTCTCCTGATTTCTGTGTGTGTGTGTGTGTGTGTATGTGTGTGTGTAACCCAAACTAGTCTCCTGATTTCTGGTAACATTCTGTACAATTCTGTGTGTGTGTGTGTGTGTGTGTGTGTGTGTGTTGCTGGGGATTAAACCCAGAACTCATGCACACTAGGGAAACACTCTACCAATGAGCCATACTCCAGCAATACTCAATTTCCACAGTTTAGAGAACCTAGTTTGAGTCTCAACTAGCTGTGTGGTTCTGGGCAAACATCTGTGAAAATAACATGAGGTTCAACAATAATAATTTGTTTCTGTGAGAGAAAGTATCTCATCATTGAGACCAGTTTTTGTATCTATTGGCAGGATTTAACAGAATCCACTGATTCTCTCCTGAAAATCCAAAGTACTCTAAGTTAACATACCACTTGTGAAGGAAAAATGATACACTCTGTACTAAACTTATGGAGCTGTCCTCTATTCTTGCAAGCCAGTTCTGGTCCTGCATTTCTTTTCCTGGTCAACCCAACAAATATTAGCATTAATGACTAATAGAGAAAAGAAAAAATAATGTTTCTCTTTTCAAAATGAGTATGATAACAGGAAAATGAAGGCATGACATTCTCATTGACTTCAGTGAGAAGAAAATAAAAACACACCAGCTCCACTTCTGTGACACTAAATGGCTTCAAAGCCATGTCCATTCTATCTTCAGCTAAAATCCTATACTTATAGGGCCTGTTACAGCTCTATTCTTCCCATTAGGAAGTCCTGTGCCTATTTCCCACATAAGCTCTAATTCTTATTAAAATAACCCACTTAGTGGGAGAATTCAGGGGCAGATCAGAAGAATGTGCCTGCTGATCACAAAGCTCTGGCCTGCAGACTTCACAGGCTGCTTCTCTGGACTGTACACAGGGCATTCTGATGTTTACTGAATAAAACAGTGTTGATTTTCTGTTTCCTACCTCATGCAAAACCAAAATCCCTTAACTAAAAAAGGATAGCTAGATTTGGAGAAGCAGGAACAGACAAAAATTCCAAACTACAGCATCCTCTTTTAACTCTGAAAAAGTATACTCATGTTGTGCCTTAAATGCATTAGGCAATTAACCATGGGCATCCTATGACATCTTCTGAATTTACTGCAACGAATATGCTCATGGATTTCTTATTGTCTCAACTTGGTTTGAAACTCTTGGAGGGCAATAATAATAGTTCATGACAGTATGGAAACAGTTCTCAACAATTAGGTGTGAGTTTGACTGATTGCCATTTCCTCACCATCTGTGTCTTTCACCTCCCTCAAATCTGGTTTCCATCCTATCATTTTATCGAAACTCACAAAAGCTGTCAATAGCTACTTTACTCCTATGTCCAAAGGTCTTTTTCTTCTAGTTCATTCTTCTTAACTTT
The DNA here is from genome assembly GCF_047511655.1 of Castor canadensis. Lineage (NCBI taxonomy): Eukaryota > Metazoa > Chordata > Mammalia > Rodentia > Castoridae > Castor > Castor canadensis. The sequence continues at coordinate 147,057,981 of NC_133386.1, forward strand.
TCTGTACTGTAAACCATCCTTCTCCTTGAGGCTTCCTCCTTCTTCAGCCATTGAGACATTTGTATTCCTCCTTTAACTATTCGTTTTTCACCCTGATGCTGGCTCACTTTCCTTTTCCTACCTCCTAAAACATGGTTTTTCTGAAGGCTCAATCTTAAGAGACTGGTAAAGTGTATTTCTGGGTATGTCTGTGAGGTACTTTTTAGAGAAGATTAACTAAGTGAGGGAAGATTTGCTCTGAATGTGGGTGGCACCATCCCATAGGCTGGGGCCTGAATGCTAGCACAGTCATTTTCTCTCTGGTCCTGTTCTCCATAAGGTGAGGAGAACTTGCTCCCTATGTCATGATGCTCCACTTCACCATGAGCTCAGAATCAATGCAGCCAAGGACCATAAATAAATCTGAAGCCATGAGCATAAATAAATCCTTTCTTTCTTAAGTTGTTTATGTCAGATATTTTGTCACAGAATGAGAAAAGCTAACTAACACATAAGAGGAACTAAGGTTGTAGATGGATTAAGGATGCACCTCAGTTTACATTATAATACAAAGATTACCATGGGTTACCTAAGGGAGCACAGCACAATTACAAGTCCTAAGAGGTAGAAGAGGGAGGCAGAAAGGGTCAGGACTGATGCAATATCAAGTTTCAACCCATTGTTGCTACTGGATTATGGAGAAAGGGGGCCATGAGCCAAGAAATGTGGGCAGTTTCTAGAAGCTAAAGGGGGCTTGAAAAGAGTATACAGGAGAAGCATCTAGCCAAGTTGTATGAGTTTAAGGAAGGATATTCAGAGAAAATGATGTCTATGTTTATGCCTGTAAGACAAGCCAAGAATCAAAATTAAGTGTGTGGTGGGGGTAGATGGAGTATGACAACTCAGGAAAAGGAAAAAATACACAGTAAGCCTGCCTTATTTGCAGATTTATTATCAATGCAGTTTTGACCAAGCACAGTCAAAATTAAATAAATAAAAATCAAAAGAAATCTGAAAAACAAAAACAAAACAAAACAATTTCAGCACACACATTTTGCAGTTCAGTTGATATGGAGAAGCTCTCAGTCACTCCCATATTATGATGTTTAAATCATCGTGTAATCTGCTAAATCTTTCCCTGTCCTTTATTTTGTGAAAATATACCTCCCAAAAAGCAAGATAAAAGTTATGGAAATCCTTCCAAGCCAAAAAAAACCACAATGCAATGAACTTAATTTCAGTGATGAAGTGAAAATACTCAATTTGTTGAAAGGTAGCATGGCTTTAGTGGAAGTTGGGTGGTGTTATGGGAAAAATGAATTAAGCATCTGCAGTGTTCAAGATAAAGAGCATGAAATAAGATCTACTTTTTCATAAGTTGAAGAAAACATAGGCTTTTCAACAAATAGTGCTGGGAAAACTGGATATACACAGGTGGAGGACTGAACTTAGACACCTATCTCTCACCTTGTACAAAAATTAATTCAAAATGGATCACAGAACTAAATGTAAGTCCTGAAACTTTGAAACTACTAGAGAAAAACTTAGGGAAGACCACTGAAGATATAGGCATAGGGAATGCCTTTCTGAATAGGACTCCAACTGCTCAGGAAATCAGAACAAGAACTGACAAAATGATCATATAAAATTTTAAAAGTCTGCACATCAAAGGAAACAATTACCAGAATGAAGAGACAACCTAAAGGATGAGAGAAAAATCTTTGCCAACTATTTATCGGATAAAGAGTATTCAGACTATATAAAGAGCTCCAAAACTTAAACAACAAAAGAATTAACAATGCAATTAATAAATGGGCAAATGAATTGAACAGACAATCCTTCAAAGTAGTACAACTGACCAATAAATACATGAAGAAATGTTGAACATTCTTAGCCATGAAGGAAATGCAAAATAAAACTATCCTAAGATTCCATCTCACCCCATTCGGAATGGCTATCATCGAGAAGACAACAACAAATGCTGGAAAGAATGTGGGGGAAAAAGGAACCCTTATTAACTGTTGGTGGGAATGCAAATTATCTAGCCACTATGAAAATCAGTGTGGAAGTTCCTCAAAAAACTAAAAGAACTACTGTATGATCCTGCTATACCACTCCTGGGCACATATCCAAAGGAATATAAGTATATAATAGAGACACCTGCACACCCATGTTAATAGCAGAACTAGTCACAAGAGTCAAACTATGGAATCTGCATAGGTATCCATTAACTAATGAATGGATAAAGAAAATGTGATATGTGTGTGTGTGTGCGCGTGTGTGTGTGCATGTGTGTGTGTGTGTGTGTGTATGCACAATGGAGTACTGTTCATCCATAAAGAATGAAATTGTCATTTGCAGGAAAAATGAATGAAACTGGAAATTATCATGTTAAGTGAAATAAGCTAGAACAAGGGGGGCAGATGACTACAGGAGGTGGACTCTGTGCAAGGGAGGAAATTTAAAGAAGAGGGTAAAGGAGGGGTGAATATGATCAAAGTACTTCATACACATGTATGAAAACAGAATAATGAAACCTGTTGAAAAATAGTTCTAAAGGCCACATACCGGTGCTCATGCTACTTAGGAGGTTGAGATTGGGAAGATCACAGTTTGAGTCTGGACCCTATCTCGACCAACAGCTGGGTGCAGTGGCAAACCTCTGTCATCCCAGCTACTTGGGAGGCTGAGATAGAGAGGATTGTGGTTCCAGACCAGCCAGGGCAAAGAAAGTTTGTGAGATTCCATCTCAATTTTCTAGAAAAAAGCTGGGTGTGATGGCAGGTGAGTGTCATCCCAAGGACAGCAGGAAGCAAAACAGGAGAATCGCAATCCAGGCCAGCCTGGGCAGAAAGGAAGACCGTGGCTCCAAAATAACCAAAGCAAAAAGGGCTGAAGGTGTGGCTCAATTGGTAGAGCACTTGCCTAGCAAGTTCAAAGCCCTGAGTTCAAACCCCAGCACTACCAAAAAAATTATTTTAAAAAGGGGGCAGGGGAGATAAGAAAGAGTAACAGAAGGGGTGAATTTGATCAAGGTACATTGTATGCAGGTATAGAAATATCACAACAAAATCCCTATTGTATAATTATGCTCTAATAAAAAAAGATCTATTTTTTGGCGAGCAGTATTAACGTGTACAACAGTAAATTTTGTGACAATATTATAGACTACTCCACATGGTTTCAAGTTACATATGCTCAGACCTGCTGTATGTACAGTATAGGCAAATTTGAGTAATTTTAAAGTACTAAATTCTGCATCCTGAGCATTCATGATTTTTCCTCAATGGTGATCTCCTTAGAACCATACACCCACATATACCAGGGATCTAGTGTATGCAGAGTTCTAGAAGCAAAAGTGTAAAAGTATTTTAGAGAACACAAGTGGTCAATATAGTTGGACCAGAGAGAGAGAGAGAGAGAGAGAGAGAAAGATAAAGCAATAGAGGTATGGAAGGCCAGGTCACTTAGAACCATGTAGGCCATGTTAAAAATTCTGCCCTTTTCAAGATCAAAAGGGTTAAAACAAAAGATAACCACCTGATTGGAAAGCAAAAACTGAATTGAAGGAAAGCAAAAAAGAAACCACATGAGAAAGTTCTGACTTATGTCAAAAACAAAGCCAACCACCCATTCATTCTTTCTTCTATTTCAATTAATATATTCTTAGAGCTTATATATGGGTCTGTGCTAGGCTCGGGAATTTAGAAGGATAATCCTTGTCCTTATAGAGTTTACTGTCTTTTGCAAGGAGACTGACTTAAGAACTAGGTGGAAATGGTAAGACATGGTGATTAATGAAACATGGGAATGAAGGAAAAGATAGATCAAAGATGATGTCTAATTTTTGCTTTGGTTAACTAATTGGATGGTGCAGCCACCTTTTGAAATGGGTATATTAAGGCAGAATAATCAACTTGGAGTGAACAATACATTCTACTTGGGACATTCATGTCAAGAAACATTTATTGTTTGAAGAAGCTAAGGGTAGGCAGCTGTGAGATGTATCCAATAAGGCTCTGAATACACAGGTCAGGAACTAAAGAAAAGGGTCTCAATAGGAAATGGCCATGATTTCCTCTTCTAGCATGAAAATAAAGTACATAGTTTACATCAAAAGTAAGTATCCTTATTCAACAAGTATGTACTTAGTACCTACTTTATGAACACACTGAAAATGAAAAACTAAATCTACCCTTGAAAATGTTATATTATAGCTATCCATGCCAGCGATATTCTAGCAAGTCCCACACACCTACTGAACACACCTCCTGGGGGTCTTTGCTACCAGAGGTTGAACTCTCACTGTTTCCCTTGGGCCATGCCATGCTTCTAGTAGGTAAATCATTACAAGTGGGCATGCTAAAAAGGAAACTTTTCTGATCATAAGGACAGAAATGAGGACAACTCACTTCTGGTTTTTATCCTGAGCTGGATATTGTGCTTAATATCAGACACAACATGGTACAATACTGACCTTCCAGGTTTCATGAAACATGTCTGAAAAAGTGTATTACACAATATTAAAAATATTTCCCACATCTTATTCTTACATAAATATATGTAAGATAAAGTTTCAGAAACTGCATATTTCTGTGATTTCAAGCCAACATCTTGTGGTTATGGACTGCTATTTAAAATATGTATGTAAAAGGACTTAGGAGGCTGGAAATGAACATGACATGACTTCTTTGTCTTAATCCTCTCATTGACCCACAGATGTCTGAAGATGCAGTAAAATTGTGTTTTATAGAAAAAATACTGGAGTATTTTGGGCATGTCTAATAATCTTAGAAGTACACACCTATAAAAGAACAAATACCACAGAAACCAAAGTTAAAGAATATAAACTGTAAGTATAAAAAGGAAGACACTGTAGAAACACTGGTTGCCTACTCTCACAGTTTTGAAAGTGGGAAGTCCCATAGGGCCTATTTATAAGGATAAAAGGTATTGGATCAAGGCATGTCAAAGAGTAAGTCACATCTTATAGACTGGAAAATGAGAGATTTGGAGAGCCAGGAGCCATGTTCTGTTTTGTGGAAGAAGAGCTCCTCCCCAGTGTCTGAAAAGTACTTTAGAAAATGTCTTACATAATCTTTGCTATGTTGCATGCTGTAATCAACATGTTTTTAAGGAGTCCACACCTCAGCATCTTACAAGGAGCAAAACACTCTGGGCTAGGCCCTGAGGTCCCAGAAATAGTGAGATGACACAACTCAGCTGCAGTGTAGGGCTCTGCACATAAAACAAGTAGACATAATCCTTGCACAACAAGGAAAGAAAATGGTCAGGATTTACAACATTGTATTCATGGCTTAGGTTATCAACAGGTAATGAGCACAAGTTGAGTGGTGGATCATTCGATTTGATCCAAGAGTCTGAGAAACAGTGGGATAATGAGGGAATATCTTCATTGTCTCTAAGTCCCAGGGGCTCAGTCTCCCCAGTGAGGGGCCCTGTCCATAGATATTTTATCTATGGATTTTATGACCTTTAGATAAGGCCTGGAACCCAGGCCAGGGTAAAAAAAATTTTTTTTTGAGGCATAAGAGTCCATAAAAGTCTGGGTAGTTCTCACCCAGATTGTGAGTGACAGCTACAGGAAAAGAGCAGAAAAGTCCAGAGAAGTATGACTAAAGTGTAATTAGTTTAGTCATTTGTCTAAATAATCATATATTCGATAATATATATAAAGCAATTAACTCAGAGCATGATCCTTAGTAAGTGCACAATAAACACCAACTATCATTGTATACTCAAAAAGAAGTATTAATGTATATATATATAGTAGGGAACTTTCTAGATAGTAACTTTGCTCTGGAGACTACAAGATGGTCAAAGTTCCTGGGCCTAGATAGGCGAGGTTAATTCTCATAAATGTCATTTCAGCAGCCCTGTAGATACTACAAGGAAATATCAGGCCAGGAGGCTACAATCTGAAGATGTCTGCTCTTCTTCTCTCCAGCCAAAGGCAAGTGAGTTGGGCCAGTGAATATGGGAAGAAGCATGGGGCACTAGGACCATCAAAGATGGAAAATAAAAGAGGCCAAGGTAGAGCAGCAGTTTCCTTTGACAGAGACTCATAGTGTGCCCTTGAAGCTACAGGAGGGACCTTTCAATACATCTTCCTGCTTGATACTTTGCCACTCACCCTGTAGTAGTTCTTTCACCATCCTTGCCAGAAGGCCTAGCTAAAACTGAATCCCTCTTGTACTCAATACCACATTCTGGTTTTAACTCCCTGGTTTTCCTACATCCATGTTTTCTTAGTTACTGCCTCTTCCTTCAACCTCCTGCACCCATATTTTCAGATCTTTGACTAGCATGGCAGCATGGTAGCACAGGGAAGCATGTCCTTCCTGTGGGGCATCCTCAAGGGCTAGTTTAGCTCTTGAAACCTACTCTCATAACTAATCCTGTGCTGGCAGCAGGTCAACTGACACAAAACATAAATGTGTAATATGGTCGCACTTGCTCCCCTTTCTTATTTGGTCTCAAATAGAAAGCACAATATTCAATAATCAGGTTGTACTTAAAACTATAAATTTTTTAGACAGCTAGGAAGCTGTCTTCCTTAAAACTAGGTTATTTCACCCTACAGAATTTACTCACAAATTTACACACTCCCACAATAATTCGTACCACACTAAACTATTTTTTTTTTTTTTTTTTAAAACACAGGGTCTCACCATGTAGCCCAGGCTGGCCTCAAACTCACAATCCTACTACTTGTGCCTCTGAAGTGCTGGACCACAACATCCAGCTACACTATACTCTTAAAAGGTTGCTTGATAGTATGAAAGTGAAAATGTTAATTGAGAAAGAGTATGAAAATGGCAAGTAAGTTGACAATTACATAAAATGAAAACAAGTTGTCTACATATCAAAGAAAGTCAAAATTTTGAATTACCTCTGAGTGGGAAATCATCTGAATCCTGTTAATAAAACCTACCTCTCACCATTAGGTCCCACTCTGTTGATTAATTTTTCCATGGCTTCCTCTGTCTCTTTCAGTTTTTCTTGCAGTTGAGCAAGCTCAAAATTGGCTGAAAAATAAGCATCAATCTAAAAAACATCATACACAACTCCCTAAGCCTTTCCATGAAACACGACTGGCTGTAACACTCTATGATAATCCAGGCTGGTTCTGAGATTCAAAAAAAAAGACTGAGAATTTCTCCAGTTAATCCAACCACGATAAAAAGGGTGCAGAGGACTGGGAACCACAAGCTAGAGGATACACATTTAGTGAGTGAGGAATAAATCACTTCCTCTTACACACTGGAATAAACAGGACAAAGTAAAAAAAATACCCAAGAGTGAAAAACCCCTACACAGTCATCCAAAAAGAAATGCAGAAGATAAACATACCATTTGTGATCCAAATGATGCTTGAGGGTACAGTACCAAACCTACAAGGTACTTTAGAAAGGGAGTTAAAACCCTGAAATGAGGACTATTTTACTTGCAACTAAGGTCTGAAAACATATCTGGAAATTAATAGTTTAAATGTTGTACTTCTCCAACAGAGGAAGTCTTGAACTAGGGCTGAAACATCTATGGACAAAATTTTCTAGAATGGATATCTAGAATAAAGAGCAGGCCATGCTAGGGAGTTAATTCTGTCACCCAGATGCAGTTTTCTAAACCAGGGTCGGTAGGGAGCACACATATCTACTGAAACTAACATTAAGACTCTCAAACTAGAACAGGAAAATAAGTCACTCAATCAAAACATGAAATGAAAATAAAATGCTACTCATTAATTGGGTAATCTAGATTTCTCTCTCATATCCAAATATGCTTCCATCCAAATATATTGAGAGGGAGATTATAAAATGTAGTACATTTCAAGACCTTTTCATGCATATACAACAAATTCTCATGCATGCAGTTAACATCTGTAAAGTGTCTTGAGGACTATGTACATAATGCTTACGTTATTTTTATTTTCTCCATGATTTATAATTAAAGTATAAGGATCTGATTATCACTGCTATGTCCATTATTACCAAAATGCTGCTCTTAGGAATTCATCTGATTTACTTCTGTCTCAAATGCATTATGTGACAAGATAATGAATTTGCTACCCTTTAGAAAAGAGCCCAAATTAAAAAAAAATACTGATGCACTTACCAGCATTATCTCATTTAAGAACACAGTAGCTTTCTTTAGGGACTCCTTGACAATTTAATATTTCCAAAAAATATGAAGAATGTGACTGGGATATCTGGTTCCAGAGAACTCAGGAGTAAATTCAAACAGCAGTTTGGCTCAGTCTCACTTCACTCTGTTGATGCCTTTCTTCTAAAAAATCTCTGAGGAGGCTTCATCATCCATAGGATAAAGTATCAGTCTATCCATGTACTACTCTTTAAGACTTCTTTCCCACAATTGCCATACATGAACTTCACAAGCTCAAGACCTTGTGCTTATCAGTATCTTACTCAAGTCATCTGACAGGCCCTCCTCCATAGTCACCCAGACGTGATTTCCCATAATGCATTAACAAGTTCCTCCTTTCTAGGTAGTAAGTATTTCACAGGTTATTTTTCTTGTAATTTATTCTAGTCTATCAGTTCTTAGAGGAAAAGGCTATGCTGCATACATTTTATTTCCCCAGGGTGCACAGAATATTCTAGTTGGGCAATATGTATTCGATGATCATGTTTCAAGAGTCTAAAGTGTTAAACTCTTTCCCTAGAGCTAATAACTGATTTGGGCAACAATACAATTTCTCTATCTCAGTTTTCCTGTCTGTGAAATAAAGCTATTTGCTACCAATACTTTGAAGTCTGTAAATGAGACATAACCCGTTTCAAATGTGAAAGATGAATACGTGATTTTGTACTTTTTGCAGCATACTTCCCTTAAAAGCCCAACATCAACATGGAAACTTTAGAGAATTCCCAGCACTAAGGTGAAAATGGCATCAGATTAATTTGGAGCAACTTTTGAGAAATGCTTTCAAGATATAGCCACAGATTGTCCCTGCACCTGTATTACAGCTGACACTCATGAATATACTGAGAAGGGGCACTTACTAATTTTCCTGTGTGTGTTTCCAGGTGTGGGAGTAGGGCATTTCCGATCCTCTGCAGTTTTCCCTTTTGAAAGCTGAGAAGTGAAGGAGGTACAGCACATCAACAGCAGCTCAGAACCTCAAAGTCATGGAACCCCTCATATTAAATGGGAAAAAAAAGGTTGGGAGACAAAAATTAAGTCAGAAATCAAATATCAACATTACTGAAACATCTAAAAAAAAGCCACTGGAAGATGTGAGAAGAGAAAAATGATCAAGGCACAAGGAAAAAAAAAATCTTTCTGCAGGTCATCTGCCTTGCCCGTGTTTGTCTAAAAGAGGATGTGAAGAACCCCAAGGGCATTCTGGGAGACTTAACTCAAGCTACTCCTAGACAAGAAGGAATTCAAATCACTCCAACCTTACTCTAGTTAGAGGCATAAAAGGAAGCTTCTGCCTCTACCACACAGTGCACAGGCCTATGGCCTACAAAAACCTGCCTAGAGGTAGAACTCAACTGGGGGTCTGCTTCTAATAGACCCACAGTATCACTCCCCAGAACCAGTAACTGTCAGGCTTAGTTTCAGAATGTGACAACTTTGACTCAGGATTAGTGAAGATGATGTTTAAAACAGCATCTCATATTCCTGTGGGGGAAAAGAAGAATAATGTGGTGTTGGTACAAACACTATATGCCCTCACAGTAGCTACCTGGAAACCACTGCACCAATCCTAAGAATAAAACTACTTCTTAGAAAATTTTTATGCCCTTTTAGCTTCCAAAGATGCTCAATCTTTCTCCTTTGGCAGAGGCTTTGAATTATATTGTGCATTGGATTAGGAACTGGAAGATCTAGGTTCAAGTCCTGGTTCTGCCTTTTGAATTGTAAATTCTGGGGCAGCTTAAATTTTGAGCCAAGATTTCTCATCTGTAAAACTGAGATAATAGCTCTCCTAAGAACCTCATGAAGAGAAGGCAAGGTTTAAAGAGATGACATAGTTGAAAAATCTGAAGAGTTTTCATAGAGACAATAATTTTCATTACAGTATTATATTTTCACTGATATAAGATGACTCCACTTACCTTAAATAAAATGTACAGTATATATAAAAATATCCCAAAGCCATAGATTGGAATAATCTGCCCCATCAAGCCTCGTCCACTGCCTCCTCCTCCAGTGCCTCCACCTGATCCTCTGGCCTTTGCAAATGCCTCTGCAAGGTGAGACCTCTGGAAACGAGCCCCAGGGGTCTGACCACGTGACGGTGTGGAGTGATGATGCATTATAGGTGGAAATCGGCCCAATGTTCCTGAGAAAATAAATTAATTGGACTTTATCTCTTCCACTATTTTTAATATGTCTCTAATGAAAATACCTCATGCATCAAGGTACAAATAACAGAAGCCAACTTGAGTTTAAGTAAAAAAAAGAAACTTGATTAGAAGGATATAGAGATATCACACAGATACTAAATATGATGTGGTAAACTCTAGCTGTTCACTAAACCTATTTTCTCTTCCTACTAGGTCCATGGCTAGACCACATTCTCCAGCCTCCCATATAGTTAAATATGGCATGTGACTGAGTTCCGGCCAAAGGAATGTAAGTGATTGTGCTAGTTCAAGACCTGGTCTATAAAACTTCCCTTGTATTCAATTCCATGATCATTTCCCTTCTGCAAGATGGATGCTGACATCCAGGGAGAGCTTGGAAACCAGATGCTACAAATGACAAAGCCTCCATGAACATGGGTTCCTAAACAACTATGTGACACAGGGCTCTCCACTGCTGCCACTCCACTAACTTAGAGCCATCTGGTCCTGTTTGTGTAAGTAAGAAATAAACTTCTATTCTGTTAGGGCCATTACATACTTTGGAGTCTATCTGTTACAGCAGTTAGCCACCCCTATCTAATACAGGTAAGGAAATGTAATGTGGCCTCAAGAGAGTCCAGAACCAGAAACTGGGAAGCCATCAGGATCCAGGACAACTACATTCACATTCTAGCACAAACTCTCTCCCTCTCTATGGAACTATAAGGCTTTTTTCTTTGCTTCTCTGCACATCTTCATTCTCCTTTTTCTTCAGGTAATTTCTATAGCTTCTTTGTGCATATAGTGGAAGACAGCCACTCTAAATTTGCATATCCTTCAAGAGGCTAGTTAAGATTGGTTCTAATTCCAAATTCTTTGGAAGAAGACTTTGAGTACAGTGCTTCAGTAGATAGTTATCTCTTTCTTTTTAAAAATTTTTATTAGGATATATTTGCTGTACAGGGGGGATTCATTATGACAATTCCAAATAGGCTTATATTGTACAATGGTTAATCACCCCCTACTCTCTCTCCCCCTGTACCCCTGTCCATCCCACTTAAAGCAACTGTAAGAAGTCTCATTGTTCTATTTCATATAAGTATATGAAGTCCATCAACCATATTCTCTTACCTTAATCTCCATTCACCCTCCCCCTTCCGTAAGTATACCCCCTACACACATCGTACCTATTTTATAGTCCTGTCTTTTTAATTTCTAAGACAATATTCAAAGGTGTTTCTTGATGTATCCCTGCTGTGAGTCTACTTTATTTTGAAAATTCCCTATTCAATTCATGTGCCTATTTCTTCACTGGATTCTAATCAGCTATAGCTGAGCAGACAGGATTCATACAGTATGAACAGGGTCAAAGGAACCAACCTTGTGAGAGAAAGAGCAAGGCTTAGAGAATTGGAGGGCATCCATTTTCTTGCATTTTTTCCTCCATCAACAGCGGTCAAAAGTTAACCACATAAGCCTCCTGGGAGCAATATGAGAAAGAAAGAAAAGGCACCACTTCAGAAGGCCACTTAAACAAGTGTGTATGAAGAAACTACAGTAGATAAAATATTGAACAGAAAACACTAGAGAGGAGAAAGACTTCATAAAGAAGATTCTAAAACTACAAGCCATGAAGTTAAAAAAAAATTTGGATTTGACTTCAACTAAACTAGGAATTTGTGTTCAATAAAGAACATCATAAATAGAATTAAGAGAAATGAAGACAAAGGAAAAGATTTTCCAGCATTTGAAACTGACAAGGGATTAAGTATCTACAATATTCAAAGAGAATCTACAATTCAATATGAACATTACAGGAAACCCAATAGAAAAATGGACAAAAGACACGAGTAAGGAACTTACAGAAAGCGAAGCCTAAATGACTACCATTATTAATTCAATATACAACAAATGATTACATTCAATATACAAAAAATGAGAAAAATGCAAATTAAGATAGTAACAGAGTACTTTATACCCACCAGAAGGACAAAAATTAGAATGGTGGTTAACAGCAAAGACTAGCAAAGATAAGGGAGGCAAGAATTCTCATGCACTGTGGGTTAGAGTGCAAACTGATACAGTCATTTTTCTAAGTGATCTGTCTCTTCTTAATGACATTATGAATAGGCCCTATGAACCAAAATCCTCTCTATGGTGGATCAATCCCTAGGATACTCTCAAATGAATTACAGACCATAGACCTGTGTAAGAAGATTCTCTGTGATGATAATGTAGCAAGGAGCTTGAAGTAACTTTGATTTCCACTGGAAGAGTGAAATATCAAAATGGAGTGGATACAAATGCAGAATTCTAGGTACTTTTAGAAATCACACTCTAGAAATATCTATAGCAACATGAACACATCTTTAAAAATTGCCAAGCATATTGATTTAGTTTAAAAAAGGCAAATACCATCATGCAAGGTGAACACACATAACTATATGTGTGTGTATATACATACATACATGTATTTCAAGAAAATATGAAGGTATTAAGACATAACACAAACACATTAGGGTATACACATATGAGCTAGGAAGGGAACAGACATGTAGATTGAGGGTAAAAGGGCTAAAAAGAAAAGAAAAAAGAACTTCACACTGATAAAGTTAATGAAGCGCCATGAAGTGAGAGCTGGTTTTAAGTCATCTCTGCGCTCCTGAGAGAAGAAAGAAGGGAACCAGGAAGGTAAGATGACTAGTTTCTAGGCTTGGAAGCTGCCTTCTGCCTTGCATTCTTTCTCACCTAAGCTTCACTCCAGTAATCCTCCTTTCCCTCTCAATACTGATTTTGGATGACATAGAAATTATGGGAAGAAATTCTTCTTCTTTCTTCTTTTGTAGTACTGGGGTTTGAACTCAGAGCCTCGAGCTTGCTAAGCAGACACTCTACCACCTGAGTCACACCCTCAGCCCTTTTTTCCTCTAGTTATTTTGGGGATAAAGTCTCACATCTATTCCCGGGCCAACCTATTTACACTTCCTACATAGCTGGGATGACAGTCATGCACCACTATTCCAAGCTATTGGTGGAGATAGGGTTTAACTAACCTTGCCCAGGCTAGCCTCAAACCATGATCCTCTCAATCTCGAATAGCTGAAATTATAGGTATGAGCCACTGCACCCAGCTGAGAAATGCTTCTTTTTAAGAATGCATCAGCAACAGAAACATAGCTTAGGACAAAGGCAGAAGCAACCAAGTCACCACCCCTTATTCTGTGTGCTGCTGACTATGTCTCTTTTAAATTGTCAAGGATCTATATTAAATGGTGAGTACTAGCTTTAAGGCTGTTAAAAAATGTCTAGCCAGCATCCAGGAAGCTCATGTTTCTCTTGAGAGGACCTGATACATCAAGTGGCTAGTGTTCAATAAACTAAATCTAATATTGTAGCAATATGCTATTGAACCTCATTTTATTGCCCAGAGAACAATGTCTTTAAAACCTGACATACCTGCCTAGCACATGGAAGGCCCTGGGTTCAATACCCAGCATTTAAAAGAACAAAAACAACAAAAAAAAATTGTTGTTTGGGCTGGTGGAGTGGTTTAAGTGATAAAGCACCTGCCTGGTAAGTGTGAGGCCCTGAGTTCAAATCCCAGTGTTGCCAAAGAAAAAGAAAACCCTGGCATAAAAAACAAAACAAACAAACAAAAATCCTAAAACCAAATGACATAAAAGGCAACATTTTGCATTTTTAAGATTAAAAATGATGATACTGCTAAATATTATACATTTCCCTAAAAACTCTTATAGATATCTCAGCCATGAAGATTTATGGGTTACCTACCATGTTCAAGATTTTGCCATAGGTAGGAAGAGAGCCATGAACAAAAAAGAAATAACAGTTCCCACATGGAACAACTTTTATAAAACACAGTATGTCCCAAAGAAAGACAAACAAGGGCAGGGCATCATCATAAACTTTCTTACTAGAAAAACTATTTACACTTCCTGCATTGCTGGAATGACAAGCATAGACCATGCCCAGCTATTGGTGGAGATGGGATCTAGCTAACTTGACTCCCAGGCATGTCTAAATATTGAAAGGATACAAAAATTAAAAATTAAAAAAATAAGAGTGGAGTAAAACGGGGTCAATCACAGAAAGGAATGAGAGATTCAGACCAGCACAGAAGCAAAAGAACACTGGAAGGAAGAAGAGGGTACATGGTAAAAAGAGACACTAAATAGAGTTAACTACCAATTTAGTTTGGCTCCACTCAGGGAAGTAACAAGAGGTAAGGAAAGGGAAGCAGAGATGGGGGAGGAGTTTAAATGCTAACTTGTGTGGCTATGGATTTGATACTGAGAACATTGGGTCAGGAAATAGAATGAGAAAAGTACTCTAGCAGTTGAGTATAAGATCTAATATAGAGAGGAACTAGGGTTTGGAAAAAAAAAAAAAACCAACAAAAAAGCTGTTAGCGAACAGTAAGTTAGCTCTGAGATCCAAGCACCTGGGGTGGTGGCTATAGCTCTAAAAAGCAAAGGGGAGGTCCCAGAGCTATTACCATGTAATTAGCAGCAGCAGTGAATATTGAACACACTACAGATATGGGGAAAAAGAAAGAATATTCTAAGATGAATTTAAGGTACTAAGAGAAGAATGAAGAAACTGGGAGGGCTTATGGTTAGGGAAGAACTGAATACACATTTTCACACATTATATTCCAGGTACTGGTGGAATATACAGAAAATTTTTATTCATGCAGTTAAGCATGAGAAGAAACTCTACACCACCTAAATGATAAAGCTAATTAAAATTAAATGAATTGTTTCCAATACCAAAAAACACTAGAGGAATATGTACAAAAAGAGGAAGAAAAGAAAAATGAGCTGGTGGAAGATAAACAACAGCAAACCAATATCATAAAAGGTTAGACTCTTCTTCTGAAGAGTCTAGAAGAAAAATTGATTAAAAGCCAGGAGTGGCAAATTCAACAACACATCAAAAAATCATTCACCACAACCAAGTAGGCTTCCTCCCAGGAATGTGGGGGTGGTTCAACATACAAAAATCAATAAATGTAATATACCACATTAACAGAAGCAAAGACAAAAACCACTTGATCATCTCAATAGATGCCGAAAAAGCCTTTGATAAGATCCAACACCATTTCATGATAAAAGCTCTAAGAAAACTAGGAATACAAGGAAAGTACCTCAACATTATAAAAGCTATATATGACAAACCTACAGCCAGCATTATACTTAATGGAGAAAAACTGAAACCATTCCCTCTAAAATCAGGAACCAGACAAGGATGCCCACTATCTCCACTCCTATTCAACATAGTACTGGAATTCCTAGCCAGAGCAATTAGGCAAGAAGGAATAAATGGAATACAAACAGGTAAAAAAACTGTCAAAATATCCCTATTTGCAGACAATATGATCCTATACCTTAAAGACCCAAAAAACTCTACTCAAAAGCTCCTAGACATCATCAACAGCTATAACAAGGTAGCAGGATATAAAATCAACATAGAAAAATCATTAGCATTTCTATACACTAATAATGAACAAGCTGAGAAAGAATGTATGAAAACAATTCCATTTACAATAGCCTCAAAAAAAAAAAATCAAATACCTAGGTGTAAACTTAACAAAGGATGTGAATGACCTCTACAAGGAAAACTATAAACTTCTGAAGAAAGAGATTGAGGAAGACTATAGAAAGTGGAGAGATATCCCATGCTCATGGATTGGTAGAATAACATAGTAAAAATGTCTATACTCCCAAAAGCAATCTACACATTAAATGCAATTCCCGTCAAAATTCCAATCACATTCATCAAAGAGATTGAAAAGTCAACCATTAAATTTATATGGAAACACAAGAGGCCACGAATAGCCAAGGCAATACTCAGTAAAAAGAGCAATGTCAGAGGTATCACAATACTCAACTTCAAACTATATTACAAAGCAATAACAATAAAAACAGCATAGTACTGGCACAAAAACAGACATGAAGACCAGTGGAACAGAATAGAGGACCCAGATATGAAGCCACACAACTATAACCAACTTGTCTTTGACAAAGGCACTAAAAATATACGATGGAGAAAAGACAGCCTCTTCAACAAAAACTGCTGGGAAAACTGGTTAGCAGTCTGCAAAAAACTGAAACTAGATCCATGTTTATCACCCCATACCAATATTAACTCAAAATGGACCAAGGATCTTAATATCAGACCCCAGACTCTAAAGTTGATACAGGAAAGAGTAGGAAATACTTTGGAACTAAGAGGTATAGGCAAGGACTTTCTCAATGGAACCCCAGCAGCTCAGCAACTAAGAGATAGCAAGATAAATGGGACTTCATAAAACTAAAAAGCTTCTACTCAGCAAAAGAAATGGTCTCTAAACTGAAGAGAACACCCACAGACTGGGAGAAAATATTTGCCAGCTACACATCAGACAAAGGACTGATAACCAGAATATATAGGGAATTCAAAAAACTAAATTCTCCCAAAATTAATGAACCAATAAAAAAATGGGCAAATGAACTAAACAGAACTTTCTCAAAAGAAGAAAGTCAGATGGCCAAAAAACACATGAAAAAATGCTCACCATCTCTAGCCACAGAGGAAATGCAAATTAAAACCACATTAAGATTCCACCTCACCCCTGTTAGAATAGCCATCACTAGCAACACCACTAACAACAGGTGTTGGCGAGGATGCGGGGGAAAAGGAACCCTTTTACACTGCTGGTGGGAATGCAAACTAGTACAACCACTCTGGAAAAAAATCTGGAGGCTACTTAAAAATCTAAACATAGATCTACCATATGATCCAGCAATACCACTCTTGGGGATATACCCAAAAGAATGTGACACAGGTTACTCCAGAGGCACCTGCACACTCATGTTTATTGCAGCACTATTCACAATAGCCAAGTTATGGAAACAGCCAAGATGCCCCACTACTGACAAATGGATCAAGAAAATGTGGTATCTATACACAATGGAATTTTATGCAGCCATGAAGAAGAAAAATTTTATCATTTGCTGGTAAATGGATGGAATTGGAGAACATCATTCTGAGTGAGATTAGCCTGGCCCAAAAGACCAAAAATCATATGTTCCCCCTCATATGTGGACATTAGATCAAGGGCAAACACAACAAGGGGATTGGACTTTGAGCACATGATAAAAGCGAGAGCACACAAGGGAGGGGTGAGGATAGGTAAGACACCTAAAAAATTAGCTAGCATTTGTTGCCCTTAACACAGAGAAACTAAAGCAGATACCTTAAAAGCAAGTGAGGTCAACAGGAGAAGGGGACCAGGAACTAGAGAAAAGGTTAGACCAAAAAGAATTAACCTAGAAGGTAACACACACGCACAGGAAATCAATGTGAGTCAACTCCTGTATAGCTAACCTTATCTCAACCAGCAAAAACACTTGTTCCTTCCTATTATTGCTTATACTCTCTCTTCAACAAAATTAAGAGATAAGGGCAAAATAGTTTCTGCTGGGCATTGAGGGGGTGGGGGGGTAGGGGTAGGGGGCAGAGTGGGTGGTGAGGGAGGGGGTGGGGGCAGGGGGGAGAAATGACCCAAGCCTTGTATGCATATATGAGTGATAAAAGAAAAAAGAAAAAAAAAAAGAAAATGTGGTATTTATACACAATGGAATTTTATGCAGCCATGAAGAAGAATGAAATGTTATCATTCGCTGGTAAATGGATGGAATTGAAGAACATCATTCTGAGCAAGGTTAACCTGGCTCAAAAGACAAGAATCTATGTTCTCCCTCATATGCGGACATTAGATCAAGGGTAAACACAACAAGGAGACTGGACTCTGATCACACAATAAAGCGAGAGCACACAAGGGAATTATGGGGATAGGTAAGACACCCAAAAAACTAGATAGCATTTATTGCCCTCAATGCAGAGAAACTAAAGCAGATACTTTAAAGTGACAGAGGCCAATAGGAGAAGGATACCTGGAACTAGAGAAAAGGTTAGTTTGAGAAGAATTAATTTGGAAGGTAACACACATGTACAGGAAAGCAATGCAAGTCAACTCCCTGTATCCCTGTTTTTGGTATACACAACACCAAAAACACAAAGAAAAAGTAAGTAAATTTGATATCATTAAAATTTAAAGTTTTATGCTGTTAAAGACACCATCAAGAAAGTGAGCATAGCCCACTGAATGGAAGAAAATATTTGCAAAGCATATATCTGATAAGGGTTAGTATCCAAAATACAAAAGGAATTAATTCTTTTAATAGTAAACCGACAAGTAACCCAATTAAATGAACAAAGGATCTAAATAGATGTTTTTCTATAGACTAGATACAAAATGGTTAAGAATATTAAAAAATGCTCAACACCATTCAAATTAAACTTACAATGAGATACGCTTCACACACATTAGGATGACCACATTAAAAAAAAAAAAAGACAGATAATAACAAGTGTTGGCGGAATGTACAGAAAATGGAACTCATACACTGCTGGTGAGAAATGATGCCACTGCTTTGGAAAAGTCTAGTAGTATCTAAAAAAGGTTAAACATAAGAGTAACCACATAGCTGATAAATTCCACCCATAAGCATCTACCCCCAAATATGCTCATGCCACAAACTTGTACACAAATGTTCATAGCAACATTATTTATATAATAACTAAACGTCCATCAACAGATCAAGAGATAAACACAATATGGTATATACATACAATATAATATTATCTGGACACAAAAAAGAATGAAGACTGGTGGAGTAACTCAAGTGGTATAGTGCCTACTTAGCAAATATGAGGCCCTGAGTTCAAACCTCAGTGTCGACCCCCATCCCCAAACAATAATGAAATACTAATGCATACAACATGGATGAACTCTGAAAACATTATGCTCAATGAAGAAAGTCAGTTATGAAAAACTACATATATATGTAGTGGAATCATATGATTCCACTAGTATGTTATGTCCAGAACAGGCAAATCTATACAGACAAAAAGTAGACTAGTGATTGCCTCGAGTTGGGGTTTGGGGAGATTGGAGAAGGGAAGCTTCCAATGAGTGTGAGTTTAATTTTTTGGAGGCGGGGGTAAATGAAAAAATGTTTTTAAATTGGCTGTGATTATGGTTGTACAACTCTGCAAATATATTAAAAACCATAGGCCGTACCCTTTAAATAAGTATGTTATTTACATAGTATGTTATTTACATAGTATGTTAATTATATCTCAATAAAACTGGGGTTTCAATACCTTTGTATTACTCAAGTTGTGGTCCTGATTCTGCTGAATACCATCTATAGTAATCTGTTTTCTGTAAGTGAAATACCTAAAGCTGGGTACCTAATGAAGAAGTCTGCTTAGCTCATAGATTTATAGGATAAAAGTCCAAACAGCATGGAGTTGGTTCTGGCAAGG
Organism: Castor canadensis; assembly: GCF_047511655.1. Taxonomy (NCBI): domain Eukaryota; kingdom Metazoa; phylum Chordata; class Mammalia; order Rodentia; family Castoridae; genus Castor; species Castor canadensis. The sequence goes on from NC_133386.1 coordinate 147,077,696, forward strand.
ACCTTTCCTGGCTGCGTCATATCAAGGCAGATGGCACCTTGATGGGAGCCGGTGCAGAGAAGGGATCACACAGTGAGACAGGAAGCCAAAAAGACACAGTAGCATCCAGACTTGACCTTTTATAACAACCCTCTTTTGATAACTCAGGGGTCCCATAAGAACTACCTTAATCTCTCATGAGGGCAGCACCCCTAATAACCTAAAGACCTCCCATTAGGCCCTACCACCCATTAACATAGCCACACTGGGGAACAAACTTCTAACAAATGAACCTTTACAGACAAATCACATCCAAGTCTCAGCAGTACCAGAAATGAAACTCAGTGCTCCCCTAGAAAGCTCATGCTCCTTCTGCACAGTTCTGACTGGTGGAACTTCTTTATATTGAGTTGATGAGATTCATGGGAGTAAGAAAGGAAGTACAGAACAGGATTTCAAGAAGCAACACTGAATGACTGTGATAAGGCAAGAAGTAAAGAAACCTGTATTAGAATTGTCTAAGAATAGGTAACTTAAAATATCAAAAAGGTTTGGAAAAAGTAGAGAATACTATTTCAAAGGTAGGAGAGGGATTTGGAGAACAATGGAATACACAGACTGATGGTAAAAAGTAAACTTGACATCCTGGTAGAAATACAAGCATTTTATATTTGGCATAGTAAGTTTCCATATTTACACTAACCACTTAACAATGTGTCAGGCACTGAAATTAAAATGATAAACAAAACATAGTCCCAGTCTTTAAAGAGTTTACAGATAAGGAATATAAATACAGTAAGATGGTGACTCTTTCTTATTCATCAAATGTTCTCATTCTCCTTTTCATTTTTTTTTTTTAGGTGGTACTAGGATTTGAACTCTGGGCCTCATACTTCCTAGGCCGGCACTCTATCACTTGAGCCACTCTGCTGGCCCTCAGTTTTCATTCTTAAGACTTCTCTACAACATGAGAAAGTGACTATCAACTATCGCATTTTGGTCATTCATTAAATATTAATTACCCTGAATGAATCTTTGTCAAATTTTTCTGCCTTGATCTCTATAGGACATCACTCTCCTTAGCCCTTCTTTTCCCAGTGACTAACTAGTCACTCAATTAACTCCTTCTCACTCTATTTCACTGTTTCTTCTGTAACCCCCTCCTCTAAGATTGTGTCCTGACCTCTGTTCTTTATCCTTTCCCTTTTGCAAATCATTCCTAAAGAATCCATTATAATTTCTAAAATGTATAACTCTAGTTCTGACTTTTCCCCTAAGCTCTTTTATCTCTAATTCCAGTTAGAATATATGTCTTTTTGTATATCTATCATCTCAAACCTAAAAATGAAATTCATTCTCACTTTTCAAAATCTACTCTCCTTCTGTATTTCTTGTCTTTGTAGATTTATTCTCTCAGACTTTAGGTTTAAGACCTACAACCTCTACCACCTGTAACCAAGAATACACTGGAGACGGATGAGGTTTTTCCCTTTGTGAAGTTAAATAGTCTCTATAGGGAGCAACATCACCTCTTGGACATTGGTGTAACGAAGTTTCTTAGAACCGAGTAGCCTAGAATATTCTAAAAGTCCATGATAAAACATATGGAAATTTCTACTTAAATGATTATTTAAAGGAAAAAGCTTGAGTTATGAAAGTAATAAATACCTACCACCCAGATTTAACTGAACCCTTGAATGTTCTTGCCCTCCCTTCTTGGAGATTCATACATTACAGTCTTGTGTCACTTAACAATGGGAATACATGCTGAAAAACTTGCTTCAATGGGCAATCCTGGCATTGTGCAAATATCAGAGTACACTTGACCAAATTAGGATGGCTACAGTTCAAGCTACTTTAGAGACAGAAATGGGAGGATCACAGTTGGAGGTTAGCCAGCTGGGGCAAGTAAGTTAGTGAATCCTGTCTCAACAAACAAACTGGGTGTGGTGGCATGTACCTGTTATACCAAGTAGGTGCAAAACAGAAGTATAAGAATTGAATTAGTTTATTTTTCAGGCAAAAGAGTGAACCCTGCCTGAAAAATAAACTAAAGCAAAAAGGGCTGGGGGTATAGCTCAAGTGGCAAAGCATTTGCCTAACAAGCAGGAAGCCCTGAATTCAAACCCCAGTACTGCCAAAACATGTAGTCCTATGGCAACACCTTTGTATACACAGTTAGTCACTGACTGAAATGTCCCTATGTAGCACATAACACAACTGTATTAGAATTTGTGCTTTTACATGATCATATACAAACTCAGATGTAGATCATGTTTGTAACAGTAGAACTACTCTATGGAACTCAGGGAAAAAGAGAAGGAAAGGAGAATGACAAAGCATCAGAAATATCGCATAACATAAGATGTGAAGGTAGAGGATATAAGAATGTGCATTGAAAGCTGTTGAAAAATGGGGGTGGGAGGTAATGGGGTAAGGGAGAGTAATGGAAGGGGGTGTAAAGCACCCCCACAGTGGGTATACACTGAGAAACCCCTTTGAACATCAACTTAAATGTTAATAACAAAAACCTGTACTGTAAAATAGGTACGGGGGGGTTACTAGTGGGAGGTTGGAGGGTGAAGGAAGGAGATTAAGGTGATGGTAGATGGCTGATGGACTTCATATAACTATATGAAACAGAACTAAGAAACCTCTTGCAATTGCTTTAAGTGGGGTAGGAAGGGGGTTTATGGGGAGAGATAATGGGGGCAACATAAATAACGCACAATATAGTTCTAATTGGAACTATCACTACTAATCCCCCCCTGTGTAATGAATATATCCTAATTAAAAAAAGAATTTTTGCTTTTAGACTTTACAATGTAAATATATATCCATAAACAATATACAATTTGTCTTGAATAGTTTAAAATTTTACATTATAAATGGAGGGTGGTGACAGTTATATGACAATGTGAATATACTTAATGCCAATGAACTGTATACCTAAATTGGTTAAAATATTAAATTTTGTGTTTTTATATAATATATAAAATACATGTAAACATATATATATATATTCTACCACAATTTTTTTTAAAGATAAACTTTGTATCATGGTGTCGTACTGTATTCATGCTTTCATGAATTCATGCTTTGGTTTTTTTTTTTTTTTTTTTTTTTGCCTTTTTTCTGGAAGTGATCAATATTTTGGCCCAGAAAGGTAGCCATGTAGACATGTTTAGTTTAGTTCATTCAAACTGCTATAGAGCATCTTGCTGCAGGAGCATTTCACAGTGTGTTGACCCTTTCTCTAGACAACGAACATTTAGATTATTCCCCAAATTTCCCTATTACAATGTTTTACTAAGTAGCTACATTATGAATAAAATGTGTCATTTTAAAATTTGCTTTAACAAACAGACAAAAAGATCAGAATAAAGACACCAGAACATTAAAACCTACAGGTTCTCCAATGTAGAAAACAGCTATGTCACTACCTCTATAGGTACTTAAGTATTCTATAAAATGAACTTGGAACTTGACTATATTCTAAATGTTTATTGAAAGCTTTCCTCACATTTAGGTTTATTTAAGTATTAAAATTTCATTTAGCATATCATTTACACTTAACCAAAAGCTTAATGGATTTTTACAGAGTGAAGCTCTACTTTCCCTTGTTAATAACCACTGCCCTCCCCCCACCATTGCTTAAAAAAAAACACTCTAGCATTGTTAAGAAAAAAGCTTTCTGAAAGTAACATTAGTCTGCATCATTTCATTCTTGGGACATATAAATCAATAAAGAAAGGGATATGTTTATACTTCCAGTTATTGATGTTCAAGAAAGGTCCTAATGGGCCAGGTCCTTAAAATACAGAAGTTTCTCCCTAAACACTGAAAGCTGTAGAGATGGTGTTTAATTCAGTATTACTTAAGGTAGAAGCCAGGTCAGCAGCTCTGACTGACTCTCCCTCACCAGTCTCCTCCAAGAACTCCATCTCCTTACATTCCCCTTCCATCTAACTCACTGCTATCCACTGCTTTGATGTTTCCTACTAATTTATCCAGGTCTTTTTCATCTTTTATCAGTCTCCCCGCAACCAATTCATCAGCTATATTATGTGATAATTTATGTGTCTAAGTGTTTTAGCACAGGGCCTGGTCCAGGCACTAAATATACACCACTTATCATTGTTTTGTTACCAGAGTAAACTTCCTAAAGCATAATTCTAACTGGCTTTGTCATTTCTCTGATCAAAGGCTTTTAACGGTTTCAAGAGGCTGTGTTACAGAGAATGGAGGTAGCAGAATGAAACAGAAGTATGCCATCTTTTTAGCCAGTTATTGGCTATGATCCTGACTATGCCTCCAACTATTTAAGTAGAAGTTAAATTAACCTTTCTACAGTCCATTTTCACTATCTGTAAAATTGGTATATCATTTTTCAGAGTTGTTATAAGGATACAAATTAAATATATATACAAAGCACTTAGCACATATTATAGTTATTAACTTCTAGTTTTCCTTCCTTACAAACTGAATTCCTAAACAAGTGAATTCCATAATCTAACAAAAAAGTACCTCTTCACACTCTCATTACACACTACTGCTCAGCTAAACTAGGCTTCCCATCAATGCTCTGAACTTGACTGTGCCTTCTAAGCCTGTGCCTATATTCCAGTGTCTTTGCTTTTCTTTCCAACTCCACATATCTAAATCCAGCCCACTCTAGCCAAGCATCGAGGTACACACCTGTAATCCCAACACTCAGGAGACTGAGACAGGAAGACCATGAGTGTGAGACCAGTTTAGGCTACAAAGCAAGATTATATTTCAAATATTAATAAATAAACCCAATCCATTCTTCAGGGACAAATATTGCCCTCACCACCCAAAGCTTTTTCCATGCCACTCCCACATGCACTGCTTGAACCTGTTTAATTGCACTTCCCCACTTGGCCTATTCAAGACTTGTATTTATATGTCTTATAGCCTCTACTGGAATAAACTGGGAAATAGAAATGAGTAAAATCTTTCACTAAGTACCATTTCTACCCATTTTTATGTGGTGCTGACTAAAACCTGTAAATCATATCTTAAGAAAAGCAACCTCTGACATCCAAAAGCTGGCCTACAATCAAATAGATGTTGGTATTGCTATGAGGTAGTTTTGCACTCACAGCTAGGTGTTGGTGTTCTGTTACATACATACAAGCAACTTCAGAACATCAACATCAGACAAGGCTACCCTATGACTCAGATGGGTCAAGACAAATATAACACTACTCTATAATATGTCTAAACAAAGCATCAGCACTGTCCAAACCACAAAATACCAAATATCCTGGAGTGCTGGATAGTACGAGTGACTGCTATCTTCATCAATTACAGATTAAGCTTTTCTACAACCTGCACTCCTCCAGACGAACTCTACTCCTGGCTATAAAATTTGGCCCACTACTTGACTGTATTCAGTTTGGAGAAAAACCCCAACCTTCCTTAAAAATCACCTAACAAGCCCAAATCCTATAAAGCTTTTTCTAATGCAATCTTACTGAGATTCCTCCCAATTCCCAGAGGTATGCATTCTGTCTTACTGTAACAAGTAATAACTCCACCATGTTCAACTACAGGTGTTCTGATGGTCTCTGGCTAGAGGACAAAACAACTGCGAGCCTCTTAAAAAAAGGTCTAGTATTTTAATTACGTTTGGGCTCCCAACTGATCATGCTCTTGGTCTTGCATGCTATATTCTTTGCTGAACTGGTTTGGCTTAATAAATACTGTGTCTGCTGGCTTTACTGGAATTTCAAGATCCAGCTCAGTCACTTCCAAGGCTAAAAACAGTTGCTTTTATTTCATTATCCTGCCAATTTTCAATTTTGCTGTTTCTAGAACAGAAAATGGAAGTAAAGATGACTGATCAAAGTGTTCCATAGCCACCCACCCACCTGTAAGTTTCTAAACCTGAAAAATGCCTAATTTGCATACATTTATAATCTCTCAATGAATTTCTGTTCATTTCTGTAATATATAAATAGGAAAATAACCCTGTGAAATTAAAATAATTTCCTAATTCTCTCCTTTGATCACTCCTTCAGAGAAGGTATCTCATGCTTCACTAGGAGAAAAGAAATGTTAAGGCACCAAAATAGTATAATTATCTTTAGGCGCTTATATACCAACACATAAGGAGCTAATTTAAGAGAATGTATGCATGTGTCATATATGTATATATGCATATACATATGTGTGTCTGCATTTTCACAGCTCAGAAAGATAAAGATTGGAATCACTTGAAGAGAACATGGTGACAGAAGAGTCTCAGCTATTCCAGGGAAACAAGGCCACTGGGGAGGGGTCGTTAGGAACGCCATTTATAGGCATTCATAGTGAGGTGCTCATTGGAAAACACGGGCAAGCATGCCCAGATGCATGATTGAGGGGGTACCAAAGGTTCCTAGTCAGTGCAGTGAATGACAAGACTCTCTTGAAGTCAACTACACTGTAAAAGTAGCATACTCTCACCATGAAGAACTCAACTACCCTGACACTTATTCAAAGTCTCATTCAGTTAACAGTAGAATAAGTGACAAGTTCTAGACCTAGTGCAATGTTTTTATCTTCCACCACAAATACATAAGGTTGAGTAGAGGAACTGCTTCTCTGACCGAAGAAGAAACTGGATGGGTAAAATGGAAGTATTTTAGGAGAATGACACCATGCCAAGTAACAAAGTGGGAGTTGTGTGGTATGGACTCCACAGAGTGAAGAAGAATTAAAAGCAGAAATACACAATTCCGTAGCATGAGACTCTTAAGAGGAACGCTCTTAAAATGCATTTCTGATTGGGTATTTCAAAAATTCTCAAGGGGAAAAGATAGATATACAGATAGATCTTGTAAAGGGACAGGAAAGATGACAGAAAAACACATAAGCAATCACCATGAAGCAGTACAAGACATGAAAGCTACACAAGGAGGCCAAGGTCCAAAATAAATTAAATTCTACAAAAAGGCCAGCAAAAACAAAAGGAGTATTTTTTAATGATGTCTAGGGCAAAAAGTCAATTTGCCTGATGATAAAATGTAACGTTGAGAATGCTGAATTTCTTAGCCTTTATTTTGGTGGTATATTCTGTTATCAGAGGGTAGAATTTGGAGGTAAAAAAACAATTAACAATTCTATGGGAAAAAAATTAAATACCAGAGGAAGATAAGTTCAAACCTATTCACTAAATAATTTTTGCCAAGAAAAGGAAGAAAACTTACAAATAAGGTCACTGAACTAAAGAGAATTTTAAGAACTATGTTAGTACAAAAATAAGTCTTGAAAGAATGGAGTTAATTATCATTCCAGTTTGCAAAAAATAAGAGGTAGATGGTGGGCTCTGCAAACTATAGAGAAATGGGCATATTGTAGCTCTTTGCTGGATTCTAAAAAGGAATATTCTATTTAAGAGAGAGAGTTGATGTAGGAGGGAAGAAACAGTGTATTTTTCTGATTATAAAAGAAAAGCACACTTATGAAAAATCTTAAAAAGTGCAGAAACATGTAATGAATAACAACTGCCCATAATTCCATGATCCAGAAATAACCATTGTTAAAATGTTGACACGTTTCTAGTGAATAGGTAGCTTTACTTTTCACTTGTATCATACTATGTTCCCCTGTCACTTAAAACTCTTCAAGAAGGTAGGTGCTGGTGGCTCACACTTGTAATCCCAGCTACTTGGGAGGCTAAGATCAGGAGGATTGCAGTTCCAGGCAACCCAGGCAAAAAAGTTTGCAAGACTTCTTCTAAATGGAAGAAGAGCTGGGTACAGTGGTGCACACCTACCATCCTAGCCACAAGGGAAAGCTTAAAAATAGAAGGATCTCAGTCCAGGACAGCCTAGGCAATAAGCAAGACCCTATCTATAAAATAACCAGAGTAAAAAGGTTTAGAGGTATGCATCAAGCAGTAGAGCACTTGCCTTGCAAGCGCAATCTCCTGAGTTCAAACCTCAGTACTACCAAAAATAAAAATTCTCCATGAATATAATTTACAACATTCATAGCGATCTATCACAAGGATACATGATGATTAATGTAACAATAATGAATGTAATAATAAGGCAATGGCTTACAAATGCTAATTGTGAAAGATATGATCCCTGAGAAGCCAACATGCATAAATTCATTCTTTTATATGTACAATAAATGTTTTTTGTTTACAATATGCAGGCCTGGTCTAAAGTTGGACACACATCCATGAACAAAATAAACATAAACCCCTGCCTTCATGGAGACTTCTTTCTAAGATGGAAAACAGACAAGAGACAGTAATACTAAAGAAAAAAAATCAAGCAGGGATAGAGTATAGAGCATTGGGAGGAAATTAAGATTTTAGCTTGAACAGCCAAAGAAAATGTCAGGAGATGCCATTTGAGGGTAGATATGAAGAAGATGAAGGAAAAGGCATGTGAATAGCCAAAAGAAGAGCATTTCAGGCAGAGGAAACAGCAAAGGCAAAGGCCCCAAGGAAGAAGCATGTCTAGCATGTTCAAGAAACAGCAAGGAAGTAGCCAATGTGGCCAAAGCAAAGAGAAAGAGGGAAAAATAGAAGAAAATGGAGGATTAAGTAAAGGCCTTTTAGGTCATATAAGACTTTGCCCTTTTATCTGAGTGAGCCAAGAAGCTGCTGGAAGGTTTTCAGGAAGGGAAAACCATGTGACTTATGTTTGAACAGGATCATTATGATTGCTGTACTGAGAAGAAATTGAAGAGGGAAAGAAGCAAACAGGTAAATCACAGAGGCAGAGTAAGATGGAACAGAGCAATCCAATGACATCTGGCTCAATGACTCTACACATAAAGGTTTCAATGAATACACTGGTATGACCCTAAAAGCAATTTCAAATAACTGAAACATTTTTAAAAAATAATCTGAGTGATCTCTCAAGAGGACATGGGTTACCAGGAGTGGTGACACACACCTGTACTGTAATTCCAGCACTCAAGAGGCTGAGGATTACAAATTGGAAGTCAGCCTGGGCTACACAGCAGGACCCTGTCTCAAAACAAACAAAACAAAGAAGACACAGTGATCATAATCAAGGGTAAAGCAGGGTGATATGGATTCATTTTACTACTCTCCCTACTTTTGCTTATGTTTCACAATGTCTTTAACAAAAAGTTCTTTTAAAAAACTAGAATGGTATATAGCTAAGAGATGAAAAACAAAAACACTGAATGAAACAATGAACACTCTGACAAAATTCCTAGAGGCTAGAATTCTGGGCCAAATTTAAACAGATACAATGCAACAGAGAAAAGTATAAAGACCTGTATTTTGTTCCAAAATATCAAGCGAACAGTACAAAGTGGACAAAAACTAGATGAGCAGCTCCTATTAAAAGGAAAATAAAAGGCTTAGAATTCTAATATACTGTAGCAAAGTCAGCAAATAAAATGCCAAAAATCTAAAGCAGTCCCTTGGAAACATTTAGTACAGAATTTTTTTAAAAAAGGAGAGTGAAGGGAGACAACAGACTGCTATTTCATGAACTAATTGACTTATGTTTGCTAGAAGCCCCTTCTAAGTGTGCTGGATTCAGTCACTTGCAAATGCATCTTATGAAGAATGGATAAAGGAACCAGGGATGTTAACAGGAAAAAAGACTGAAGGAGACATAGTATTAGTATTAAAATTCCTGAACTCATGGGCATTCCTCTGTAACATACTTTTCTTCAATTCCTATTTTGTTTAAAGATATTACCATTTACTCATTTACCTAAGCCTGAAAATAATTCACGATTCTTCCCTCACCCTCACCTTTCATTTCAGTTTTAAAATGTCTCTTAAGATTGTTTTCTTCCCTTCAACTCAATGTTGACAGTGTTTACAAACTACTTGCTCCACCACCCATGTTTGCCTTTGGAAACTACTCTCAATTCCAGAGTAATTTAATCAGCATAGCCTTTCCACCCACAGCACTGCAAATGACTGTATTCAAGTCATTAAGATGAACGAATGGGGCTGGAGTGTGGTTCAAGAGGCAGAGTACCTGCTTTCCAAGTGTGAAATCCTGAGTTCAAACCCCAGTCCCACCAAAAAGAAAAAAAAATGGGTATGTTTGCTAGAAAAATCTAGGGGGTTGAGTAGGGTGCAAATGGAGGAGTTAAAAGAAAAAGAAGTCCTCTCTCTCATTCTATGGACAGTGGAATGTAAGGAGAGAAGGTCTAGTACTGTTGCAACCATTGTCACTGCCCTAAGAGCAGCCAGAGGCAGGAGCCAACTTGACAAGGAACCCAGAAGTGAAAATGACACAGAAAATACAGCCGAGCCCTGATGAGACTATGAATCTCTGGATCAAACCACACTGGAATCCAGTTCTAGTGTTGATTTTTCATTTGCACAAGATAACAAATCACCCTTCTGTCTCAAGACAACTCAAGCTGATCGATGTTCACCAACACTGACCTAGTGATGTGCATGATGTCGCACCTGGACTGCAACAACAATCTCTCTGAAGAACTCTCACCATGCAGCCTCCACACTGCTACCAGACTATCCTTTCTAAAATCAGATTTAATGTTTCCCTCCCCTTATAATTTATTATGGCCTCTTCTGCCTTCAGACTAGAATTCAAACCCCTTGACTATCACAACCTTCATGATTTGGCCCCTGTCAACTTCTCTGGTCTCAGCTCTCACAATTCTAAGTCTATGTCAAAGCTCTGTGGTTTTTTGTTCTATTTCTTCTGCCTGGAATTCCCTTCTTCATCTACATGATTTAAAAAAAACAAAAAAACAAAAACTTCTGAGTTGCCTACTCAATTTAGTCAAGGAATGCAAGGTTGGCTTAATATCTAAAAACCAATTAATGTAATTTATCATATCAATAGAATTAAGGACAAAACCATTTGATCATCTCAATAAAGAAAAAGCATTTGGCAAAATTCAACATTCATACATGACTAAAAACATTCAACAAACTATAAATAGAAAAAGCTTCCTCAACATGATAAAGGACAGCTATAATCCCATATATCATACTTAATGGTATAAAAGCTTTCCTCTTAAGATCAGAAACAAGATAGGATGTTGGCTCTCACTACTCCTATTGAACAGTATACTGGAGGTGCCAACGAGGGAGGTCAAACAAGAAAAAGAAACAAAAAGGTATTAGATTAGAATATCTCGAATCGTAGACAACATCACACAGCTAATAAGTTCAGCAAGATGGAAGAAAACAATGCCAATATACAAAAATTAATTATGTTTCTATACACCAGCAAAGAATAATCTGAAAACAAAATTAAGAAAACAATTCAATTTATAGCAGCATCAAAAAGAATAAAATACTTAGGAATATATTAAAATAAGACTTAAACACTGAAAACTAAAACGACTTTGAAAGAAAAATTAAAGATTTAAATAAACAAATATCCAGTGTTCATAGACTGAAAATACTGGTAAGATGACAATACTTCCCAGATTGATTCAACACAATCTATCAAAATCCCAGTTGGCTTTTTTTTTTTTGCTTTTCATAAATCAACAAAGTGATCTTAAAATTAGCACTGAAATGCTGGGTCACAGGACTGCACAAAGAACAAAGATGGATGACTCAGAAATCATGATTTCAAAACTCATTACAAAGCAACAGTAATCAAGATAGTATAGTACAGATGTAAGGACAGGTCTATAGATTAATGGAACAGAATTGAGAGTCCAAATACAAACTCTCACATTCACAGTCAACTGATTTCAACAAGGGTACCAAAACAATTCAATAGGAAATGAAGAATTTTTCAACAGAATGACACTGCAACACCATACACTCACATGAAGTTGGACTCCTACCTCACGTATGTAAAAAATTAATTTTAAAGTTCCAAAGACTTAAACATAAGAGCAAAAACTATAAAACTCAAAAACAGGCATAAATCCTTTATGAACTCAGGTCTGACAATGATTTATTTGTCTTAGATATGACACTAAGAGAAAAGGTAACAAAAAAGTACTTAAAGTTCATCAAAATTTAAAACTTTCTTCTTCAAAGGACACCATCAAGAAAGTAAAGATGCTGGCAGAGTAGCCCAAGTGGTAGAGTGCCAGTCTAGCAAGCATGAGGCCCTGAGTTCAAACCCCAGTACCACCAAAAAGAAAAATAATTTAGGGCTGGTGGAGTGGGTCAAGCAGTACAGCACCTGCCTTGCAAGTGTGAGGTCCTGAGTTCAAATGCAAGTACCACAAAAAAGAAAAAAGAAAGTAAAAACAACCCACTAAGTGGGAGAAAATATTTACAAATAAAATCTAACAATGGACTAGTACCCAGAAAGTATAAACTCATACGACAAAATAACAGGTAAGCCAAATTTAAAAACAGATAAAGGACTTGAATAGATGTTTCTCCAAGGATTTGCATAAACCAAATAAACACAGAAAAAGATGCTTAAGTCATCTGTCATTAGAGACATATAAATAAAACCACAATGAGACACCACTTCATACTTATTAGGAAAGCTATAATCAAAAACACAGATAACAAATGTTCTGGAAAAACCTGGCCTTAGTTTATGAAAACCAGCTGCAGGGTGCCACAAGATCAAAGAGGCAAAGACCCCGGACTACACAGAGTGCCATTTATTTGGGACTAACTGTCAGAAGTGTGGCCAAAGGCAGCAGCAAGACTAGTGCATCCCTATGATTTGGGTCAGAAGAGGGGGTTATATAGTGGTCGGGATAAAAGTGATTTCATCCAAGCTAAATGTACCTGGTTTATCTTGAGCTAATATCAAAGATTTCAAGCAAAGACCTGATGGGCACCAGAGCTCTGGTCATAAGGTTCTTCATGCCACAGTAAAGATTTTGGTTATCTTCAGAAAACTATGTGGGGAAAACTGACCAAGGTTACTCAGGAGCAATCATGGTGGTTATGACTCAAGATGGCTACAGTCAGTTCAACCTGGGTCCCTTCAATTGACAAGATTCAGAGAAATTGGAACTTTCATATATTGCTGGTGGGAATTTAAAATGGTAAGGCTCCTTTGGAACACAGTCTGGCAGTTCCTCAAAAGGTAAAATATAGCTATATGACCCAGAAATTCCACTCTTAATTTCAGTCATACAAACAGTAAAAGCAGCATTACTCATAATGGCTGAAAAATAAACAACATAAATGTCCATCAACCGATGAATAAATAAAATGTGCTATATCCACACAATGGAATATTACTCAGCCATACAAAGGAATGAAGTGTTACTGATACATGCTATGAGGTGGATGAACCTTGAAAAGATTATGCTAGGTTAAAGGAGCTGGTCACAAAAGATCATAGGCAAATCTACAAAGACAGAAAGTAGATAGTGGTTGCCTAGGCCTGGCAGGGGAGTGATGACTAAAAGGTATAGAATATGGTTGGGGATGATGAAATATTCCAAAACTGACTGCAAAACTGTGAACATAAAAGAAAACCACTGAACCACAGGCCTTAAACAGGCAGATTGCATTATGTGTGAATTAGATGTCAAGAAAATTGTCACACACAGCCCGGCGCCAATGGTTCATGCCTGTAATACTAGCTACTTGGAAGGCTGAGATGCTTGGATCTCTTTTTTACCCCAGGTAAAAAAGTTAGTGAGACCTCCAACTCAACCAATACCTGGTTGTGTTGGTGCACACGTGTCATTCCAGCTACAGTGGGAAGCATAAAATAGGAGAATCACAAGACCTGTTGAAACTATTCTAAGAAGGTGGGACAGATAAAAAAGAATGATAGAGGGGATGAATCTAAGATATATTGTAAGCATTTTTGTACATGTCTCAATAATATGCTAATAAAAATAAAATTTTAAAGAAAAAGAAGACCACAGTCCAGGCCAGCCTAGGCAAAAATTAAGACCTTATCTCCAAAATAACCAGAGCAAAAAGGGCTGGAGGCATGGCTCAAACGGTAGAGTCCCCTGAATTCAAACACCAGTATCACAAAAAAAAAAAAAAAAAAAGAAAAGAAAAAAAAACTGCTACATATACACAAACTTTCCTCCTCTCTGAGACCTTTGTTAGCCCCAGTAAAACTGATCACTGCATATATGTGTCTCCACTGTTCCCATGCAGACCTGAGTACCTGCAACTGACACTCTTTTGCACTTAACTGTTAACATATCTGTTTTCCTCTATTAAACTATGGAGTCCTCTCAGATTCATGGATCCCTTGGGATGCAGTGTTTGTACACTGTGCGTATACTATGTGATAGGATATATCATAAATATTTAACACGATCTTAAATGCTTTCATGTGGGAAGGGAACTGGGCTTGTTTTACACACCCCCGTGGGCAAAAATGGAAGTACAATGACATAAATTTTAAGAATTTCCAACTAATTGGGGCTGTCTCTTTCTTCAAAGGACGGATTTCTGGGTTTTGTGAATTCTCTGAATTGATACTCAAATTTTGAGTATTCACAAATGGTATTCACATTTTTCTAGAGAGAAAATACATAGCTTTCTCATTAGATTCTATGTAATCCAAAAATGGTTAAGATCCACTGCTTTAAAAATGTCAATGTACCAGGGCAGGGATTTTAGTCAGCAAATATCAGTTACTGGAATGTCAATCGAGGAAGCTTTTTGCCTAGACTATAAACCTTCAGTAACTCATAATACAAAAAAGAGAATTTATAACACAAGTAGATTCATCATCTTAAATTTACTCATTTCAAAGTACTTATTGACTGCCCATTATTTGCTAGGTGCTAGCAGCAAAAAAGTAAGACAAAGGCCCTGCCCTTGTGGCGTTCACACTATAGAAGTTATAGGCAAAAAGCAAACAAGTAGACAAATAAAATTTCATCTCACATATGATAATCGTAATGGAGAAAATAAAACATGATGGAATAGGGGACAATAGGGAAAAAGATTTATTTTAACTGCGCTCATCAGGCAAAGTCTAAGGAGGTTACATCTGAGCAGAAATTTGAATATGAGAAGGAAGCTGAGAGAAGAGCACTTCAGAAATAAAGAGAACAGAAAGAGCAAAGACCCTAAGATGTGAACACTGAAGACCAGCACTACCATTCTCAGGGGAAGGAGCCATTTCTAATTTCCACTTCATGCTCTCTACAATAACATTCAGAAGAGTATCTCCCACTCACATTCAACAGTACTTGTTCAACATAATTCACTGTAACAGGAATTTGACTTTTACTTTAAAAAATTGTTTTAGAAGAATCTTCACTGCTCAGGATCATCATTAATTCCCTTTTCTTCAAAGCAGCCAAAATTATTAAAGACAGGAAAGCCTTTCGGATTTTGCAGTAAGACAGAAAGGAAGGAGAAGACCAAATATGGAAAGACGTTTTAGAAGTTTCTTCTACGTGAATGGTCTTACAAACATAAAGATTATCAAACAAATTCTGTGGGCAGAAGAGTGCGTTCAACCCGCCCTCTATGCCTAGGGATTGGGGCTATGCTTTTGTAGTATTTATAACCTATGATGTGCAAGAAGGTGGAACAAGAGCCATACACAAATTAGAGGGAAGGAGAGTACGGCTCAAAAGGAGCTGTCCAGCAACCAACGGGTTGAACATCAGAGTTACAGTCTCTAAACAAGAATGTCAAACATGTCTCAAGGATATCACAGCGGTAATCTACGGGAGAAAGTTACAGAGCAGGACCTACCGTGAATTGTTCTGGTTCCTTTCCCCAGCCATTACAGATTCCGTACCTTTACGGATTCTGTAAAAGCTCCCGACTGCAGTCAAAAGGACTGATTTTTTTTTTAATACCTCATTCATGCCAACGAATGACTAATAGATGCATGCTTAAGCAAGGGGAGTGTAGCATTTTGTTATCTCCGCTTCTGGAACTGAAATTTAAGTTATGAAAATCTTCACGTTATCTTTTAAAAGGTCCAAGAGCCTGAGGCAGTGAGCGCCCAACACAAAGCTGGAACTACACAATTCATTAAGGTTAGCCACAAATCATTCCAACTGACTTTCATGCAAAAACACGCAGGTAGCCGGGTGCCAGTGGTTTACTCCTGAAATCCTAGCTACTTAGGAGGCAGAGATCAGGAGGATCGCGGTTCAAAGCCAGACCACGCAAATAGTCCGCGAGACCCTATCTCGAAAAAATCCACCACACAAAAAAATGGCTAGTGGAGTGGCTCAAGGTGTAGGCCCAGAATACAAAGCCCAGGACGGGATGAGGGCGGGGAGGAAGCACACAGGACCCAAAAAGGGAAACCCGTACTAACCAAAGCAGGAGAACAGAGAGATGGTGACAAGATAAACTGAGCGAGCGAGCAAACGATGCGCGCATGGCACAGCGGAGGTGGCCGGGCGCGCTAGCCACCCTGGCCATTCCCGCGGGGGACCCGGCGCAGGTGCAGCGGCGGCTGAGGGCCCGGGAACCGCCCAAACGCCACCCCGCCGCCCCGCCAGGGGACCCCCGGTGGCTCCCGGCAGCCAGCGCGCTTACTTTCGGGGTCCGGCGGCGGCTCCTGCCGCTTTCCGCGTGACAGGAACGCCTTGGGCAGCAGCAGAGACACAGCCAGGACGAGTCCCGAAGCCAGGGCCACCCTCTGCACTGTGGAGTACGCCATGGCTGCTCACTGCGGCTGCAGGTGCAGACTCCACCCGCAAGTGGACCTGGAACCGGAACCGGAACCGGAACCGCAACCGCGGCGCGAGCTGCCGCACGCCACCGACCCAGGGGCTGCGCGGACGGCGTCGCGCGAGGGACAAGGTGAGCGAGGCGCGCAGGCCTCCACCTCCACGGGCGGGAGCTGACCTGCTGTCCCGGCGTAGGTGCCCTGGCGATCCCATTTATACTTTCAGACTCCTCCCTCTGCTTAGTGCCCAATCACTGTGCGTTCTTCCGCCTAAATTTCTGGCACTTTTGCCCTTCTCTCCATGCGCTTCCCACCCACTCCCGAAACCATACCATCGATTTCCTCCTTTCCGCACTGAACTCGCTGTTTTCCAGCTTCCACTCAAGCCCATCCCATCCATTCTCCATCTGCAGCCAAAAGTGATACTACTAAAACCCAAGACTAATTATCTCTCTTCACAGCTTAAAACCTTTTTAATGACGCCCCATTATCTCCAGAACAACATCAAACTCCTTTCTGTCGCCTCAAGGTCCTGCATAATCTGGTCTTGTCAACGCTCCATCCAAACTGCAGGATTTGCTATTTGCCTTAACATATTTCTGGTTTCCAGAGGACCTTTCTTCATCTTTTGTCCTCTGCCTGGAAAATTCGTTCTATCATTTCCGTCTGACAAAAACTTCTCTGAAGAAACAGCGTAAGACAGCTACCCTTATGAAACTTTCAGTCAGCCAGCCACTTCCTCCACTACAAAACCTTGCTTCTTTTAATGTCTTTATTCATTCATTTAACAAATTCTTTCTAGTTTTTCACTATGTCAAACCTGATTCTTCTGTTCTCAGAATCTGTTACACAGAATCAATGTCTACTCATTCACACAAGCCAAACTTTGGGGGAGCCATTCCACATTCCTCTGTACTCTTAATGGCCTCATCCCATCTGCAATCTCCTCCCTACGCTGCACCTGTTTCCATGAGTCCAGAGCATAAAACTGGTACTTCTAGAGTAAGCAGCTTTGTTCAAATCATAGCTTCCAATGGGGCTGCTTCGGTGGAGCCTGAGTGGCTGCTCTCTTTGGTGGCTGGTGATATCTTGGAGTTGGGAGTGCACTGTGATTTAAGACCACTTGAAAAGTGAGGGCTTAGTTTCTCAAATAAAATATTGGACAACTAAGATCAGACTTCTGATAAGTAGAGGCTAAAGAATGAGCAAATGACAAAGAAGTAAAGATGGCAAGTATGATCCACTCTGTATGGAGCTTCCATGAAAAGAAATGATTAAAGCTACAGTGATAACTCAAGGGTATCTGAAGGTTGAGAGAGAGTTGTTCTGTTCCAGGGGAAGAGATGAACATGTTTATGCATTTAGAGGAAAAACATCAGAAAAGGAGATGGAAAAATATAGGAGCAAGAGAGACCAGGTTTGGAGCAAAGTCCAGATCTGGAGCAGACATTGAGAACCCAGAAGTAGGGATCAGCTTAAAAGAAAGGAGACAGGAGTGAGTTCAAGCACACATTAAGAGCGTAGCATAGAGGCAGCAGATCAAGGAAGTTCATTCTCATTGCTTCTGTCTTCTTGATAAAGGTATAATCAGGCCATTATTTGAGAAAGAACAGGGTGGGAAAGTACTTTTTGAGTGTGCTGAAAGTTTGGAAATGAGCAGAGTTATTCAGAACTTAGCTTAGCAAAGGGACTTTCTTTGGAGCTTGAAAACAACCAGGGAATATTTGTTCTGTAGTTGGAGGCCAATAGAAATCTTCTAACCAGCATATTCTGAGCAGGACCTGGCACCCGCAAATCATCCCTTGAGACTGGCAGCCTCCAAGAGACACATTCTAGAAGACTGAAGATAGGTAGAAGAGAGGTGAGTTTGACAGGTCCTTGAGGCTGAGTTACCTCAGTTTTGATGTTATTAGACCAAGGAGAAAGCTGAGGACTACAAAGGGGAAGGGATTTGCTATGGATCACCCTGATCCTTGGTGGCTAAACCAGGATTGAAATCTAGTTCTTCCAACTCTCAGACCAGAACACTCTCCATCATCTCACATTGTTCTCATATGTCTGCCAGTTCTTTGGAAAATAATGAGGAAACAGACTTTGATAGTAACAGCTGGCCCCTTCATTTGCTGAGTTTAAGAAATCCATTGCTGCAGGCATGATAGTATACACCTGTAATACCAGCACTTGGGAAGCTGAGATAAGAGAACTGCAAGTTTGAGACCAGCTTGAACTATACCATAAGACCTTGTCTCAAAAGAAAAAAAGAAAGAAATCTGTTCATCGGTTGCTTCCCTGTGTCCCTTTCTATCTGAATGCCTGTAGGGAAATGGTCAGAATGTTTATCTTTGTAACCTAAAACTTCTTTAACCTTTAACATCGGGCATGTGTTGAATTCTTATGAGGAGAGGCTTAGGGAAATATAACTCTAGGGTGTTTACTTATAATTATGGAATACATTTCTTGAATTAAATTGACATGTTTCTTTGTTTCCTAAATACAAGATCTCCTCAAGACAGGTGCATGAGGTAGTGAAGATAGAAGATGTGAGAGGACAAAGGACAACTCACACAATATGTTGGCAAAAGGAGGAATTTCAAACTGAGGAATAAAAAGAAGAAAAGAAAAGGAGGAGAAGAAAAAAGAGGAAAGAAGGAAGAGTCCAAGAAAGAAGAAAACAGATACAAAACAGTAACCTTCAAATAATCTCCCTGTCACAGGGTCCCAGGTCCTACTAGTATGCTGCATCTGCTAGAGAAGACTGGAGTCAGAGCTCTGGCCCCTCCTCTGCTCCACAGTCTTCTGTGACTCCCTTGGATGCCATATTTAATACCAGCTCATTGGCCTCCCTTTCAGGCGCCTACATAATTCATCCTCTTTGCCCAAATCATCTTTTTCTCTTGGGACCAGAGTGAGCTCCATTTATTCCTCTCCCCAGATGCTCATTTTCCCAATTTCTTTCTCTCCTCCACTTTCACAGCCAATCTTATGAACCTCTTCCAGGAAGCTCTCCTGGACTCCCAACTCATGCTGACACTTCCTTCTGCTGGATTCCTGTGGGCACTCTTTCTCTTGGCTTCATTGGGCCTTTTCACCAAAATGGAAGCCCCAGAAGCATAGGGGCTGAGCTGAGCACAGAACTGGTTCACTTAGGCATCTGTTGAAGCATAAGGCTGCTGTCTTCACAAATGCACACTGATTCTGTTCCTGCTTTGAGAAGCTGGATATCTCTGTAGGAATCAACTATATGAGTTTCCTCGAAGAGTTACCCAGAGTCTCATTTCAGGGCTGAAGGTATGACTCAAGTGGTAGAGCAGCTGCCTAGCAAGTGCAACCCCCAATACCACACACACAAAAACATTCCTCAGAGTCCTGCCACTAGAATGCAGATATATAACTATTCCCTGCTCAGACACAACCATGCCTGACTTTGGTTCAGAAGTTATCTATGAGAGGAAACAGCCAAGCCAGTCTACCTATTCTGATGAGTGTTAATAGCAGCAGAGGTAGGCTGTCCCTTGGCTTGGTGGTGGCCACACTGCAGCTTCCTGACAGGCAAAGAAGAGGCCAGGCAGGTCTGGGATCCATGCCAGTGGAACTTCCTAGGAGGCCAGTTTTGTGGTGTGGTTCTGGGATTTGGTCCAAGCTCTGGAGTCCCAGCGTTCTCATCTGTGAAATGGAAACTGTGCCACCTCCCTCCCGCTGAGTTTGCACATGCTATGGAGCTGGGGAGGCAGCTGCGTGTGAGACAGAAACAGCAGTGATCATTTCAGCTCCAGGTCTGAAGGAAGAAAACAGGAATCAGAAAATAGAACACAGTTTCAGAGAATAGCCTTTGGGAGGAAGCTTCAAGAAGGCCCAGATTCCTCACCTTAAAGCTCTTCCCAAATGGGGCAGGGTAAGCCAAGGTTAGGAGTGGGGAGACGGGCTTCCTAGTGTTTAGTGGACAAGGTGAGAATGACCTTACTCCTTTCCTGCCAACTATCCTAGCTGGTTTCTGCCCCTGGAGAGTATAGAGCAGAGAAAAGTCACAGTTGGATACCTTGGGCCTTTCTACCTTGAATAAGAAGAAATAGTCTCTGGTGCCAATTAATTAAATAAACTGATAGAAATTCACCGCTTAGGTCACACTTTGCATATCCATAATCTCCACACTACATTTTCTGTATACTTTACCCCTGGGTAAAAATTGGTGAACATTTAAATGCTTTCTCACATAATCTTACTAAAGCACACTCTTGCCTATAAATATTCATGCCACTGCCAAAACATTTGCAAGCTTTCCCCAAAGGTGAAATGTGTGTAATGTACTTTGTCTTCTGGGTATAAATATTATCCAATACATTTTGGTTAATATGAATACACTAATTATTCCTGTAACCCTTTTAAAAAGGGTCATCTTCATGATGTGGTTTTTTAAAAAATGTAATTACAGTAATTGGATACTTAATCTAATTAAAATTTGCTTTATCTTTAATGGAAATTTTTCTAAAGAGGCATAATGACAATTGGCTTTTTGATAATGACTGTTTTCTTTCTGCAGGGGGAACAAGTTGGTATAAACTGGAGAACCAGACAGGTGTGTGTCTGCCAGTGCCCTGGTTGCTGGGCAAAGCAAGGCCAGTCTTTTTCTTTCTTGTAACTTGGTACTTAAGGGGCAAATGTAGGTTTTTGTTACTGGAAAGGATGGAGGAAAGGACTAAGGGAACCTTTTCTATCCTAACAGACAAAGCTACCCCCCCTTCCCATGAAGTAGCCTTCTGCTTCTCTGGACCTGTGATTGGTCTACGGTAGGCATGTGACCTAAGTCTGATAGATGCAGGCCCCTTGTTGGGCTTGCTAGGGCTGGGGCTGGAGAAGCAGCACCATGGTGTTTTGGGAAGTATATAACCATAGAAGAAAAGGTAGTCATGGTGGGTGTGAGGGTGCTCTACCACATTCCATTGGCCCATCCTTGAAGTCACCTGCATACAGCTCCTACACACAGCTGGGGGTACCTGGGTCTCTCAATATAAGGCCATTCTCTGGCTAGGAAGCAAGGTAGGTTATCACCCTCAGGCCAACTCTCAAACAACAAAGGAGAGGAGTTGGCATATAAACACCCCAGCTTCCTGCTCTTCAGGAGGACAAACGTGAGGGGTGCTCCTCACATTCTTTCCAAGGCATCCCAGTAGGATTGAGATTTAGTTGCTCCAACCCACTCACTGACACACCCGTTTTTGAGCTTCCTCCCATTTGTCAGCTCACTTCCTCCTGCTCCCTCATCCTGCTTCTTAGGGTCACCTTCCAAGTAAAGTAGTGCACTGAACTCTTGCCTTGTAGTCTGTTTTGGGAGAAGTCCAAATTCAAACAGATGCAAAGATGGGTTTTCCAGGCAACTGTTTTCTCCACCAGGTAGAATAGGCCTCACTGAAGAGGGGAGAGTGAAGCCAGCATGGACAGCAGAAATGAGGTAGATGAAGTGAGCACAGTGGTGCTGGTTCCACCTCCAACATTCTCCTTGCTCCTGCTCATTCTGCTTATCTAAGCTGCCCTGAGCCCTTTCCAGCCAAGCCTGTTTTGGTTTCCTTGTTTTGAAATTTTTGGTTTTAAGCTTTTTAATCTTTTGCCCCTGAAAGTATCAGGACTCTTGCAAAGATTGAGTTTGCATGCAAAGCATTTTGAGTAGTCTAACTTCATTTAAATACTACTAAAACAAAAACAACTACTACTAAGTGAATATTGTCATTATTTCTTAATAACTGACTTGTTTCCAGAAGGGATTAGGAATCAAGGACCTACAGCCTAGAAAAAAGCCACACAAAAAGTCAGTTTAATTCTACCTAACTCTGCCCTTTTATCTTTTTCATAACTTGATTTGGTTGATGTCGACCTACCCTTCCACTTAGAGATATGTATGCAATAACTCTAGCTGTACAATCTTCTTATCACTTGTTGCTTAACTTCACTAACAACAGGCAATCAAATATTATTCTAATTTGTATAAGGGTCACATTGGTTTTATTATAATTTTATCACCAAGAGCTGAGAAACAAACCACCCAGCATGAACAACCCCATCAAGTTTAAGTTATGGCAGATTCCGACAGGCTTCAGGGCCCATTAGGACTACCCTGGTAGTTTACCAGCGGAACCTGGGTGACCGAAGCCATAAAAAGATGAGGGGACTACTGAGTCCTGCTCAATAGCCCCTTTAATGAAGTATACATTGCTTTTTATAAACTCCTTTTACACAAAGAGCATTTGGTCAGAAAAAGCATGCCAAGTATTACATGTCAAGGTAACATTAGCACAGGGAAGCACAGTTAAAATTAACTCTTTGTTATGTCTCTGTTAAAATGGGAACAGAAGCAGGAGAACCACACAGTCAGCATAACTTTCTTATTTACATCTGAAGGACACGAAGCCATCTGGGAACCTTGAATACTGTTTTTCTGGACGTCTGGCTTTCTCACAAGGCTAGATACCAACTCACACAGGCACAGTCTGGTCCTGAGGCCTTTGCCTCAGCTCCTTGAAGCTTTCTTACAAGGCCAGATGCCGACTCACACAGGCATGGTACCACTGCTGGCTTTGACACTTAGGCATTTTTGCCTTCATGGGCTCCATCATCCATAAAAAAATACTTTAAATTATATTTATGCCTGCATTAGTATAAAGACAAGTATGTCAATATTTTATGTTAAGATACATTCTTCAACCTAAAACTTCACTTTTCTCCTTTTGATTTTAAAAGAAATGAGAATGCTTTTGGGATCATTGTGCCTGATGATTAAAATAGGCCTGCCTGGCTGAATGTAACACCTACCACATGATCATGGACCTCCTCTCCAGGAGGTCAAGTGTGCAGTAGAGAAGTAAAGTGACCCCTGGTTCATGTTTTCCATAACACATCATACTTTTTAATTGAATCAAGCATCATAGGAGTAAAATGTTACACTTTTTTTTAAGTTGCCAACAGATGCTTCTGTGTATGGGGATTATGAGAGACTTATCCTGGCAGAGGGGAAGTGCTTCCATGAGTATTCTGGCTTTACATAGAGCAGGCACAGAGGCACATCCAGACTGAGTAGGAATTGAGATAATGAGGGCAGAGGGGCCTTTCAGAATAATTTTGTTTTCTTTCAGTGAGAGGTTGTTATGTTTTAAAATTTGGGACTTTCTCTCTGGTGGCCCAGAGATAGGAATTTGACAGCCTGAGGACTGGAGAAGGGAGGACAACTTTGAAGATCTGTGGTTTTTGGCAGAGTAGGGCCCAGCAGTTAGCTAGGAAAGAGATCCCTGTATGGGGAGATGGCTGATGGGCTAGGTTTTAGCAAGGGGAGACCCAGGCTCTCCTGCTGCAAGTTTTCCTCTTATGGTTTCCTCACACCTTTAGAAAAGCCTGTGAACATACCACACAGTATAGTTCTCAGTGGTCTGAGAACTAAAGGAAAGAACTGTTCCCTGCTCCCCTTCTTAGAAGGAGGCTAGGGCAGCAGGATGGCTAATCTTAGGTAACTAGAAACTGCAAGTGGAGGACTGAGGTGCTGCAGATGCAAGCAGAGAGGCAGGCTGAAGAATGTCCCCATCAAAAATGTGCTTGACAAAAAGGCTGTTTGTCCCCAATATAGTTGAAGACAGTGGTCCTTGACTGGAAAGAGGCAGGGAGAGGGATTAGATTCAGTTTTGATGTGGTTAGATGTCCCTGAGCAGCTGAAGTTCATAAACAGCCTTGCCATTCCCAACTCAGCAACTTTTGTAGTCTCTTTGCTTCCAGCTCCAGCCACATTGGCCTCCTTTTTTTCACTCAAAACATGCTTAGGAAGCCCTCACCTGAGCCTGCACATCTACACCCTCTGCCTGGAATGCTCTGACCTCAAACATCTACACAACTCAATCCTTCACCTCCTTCAAATATCACCTGTCTTGGTGAGTCCTTCTCTGACCAGCAGGTTAAAAATACAACACACACACACACACTCTCTCTCTCTCTCTCTCTCTCTCTCTCTCTCTCTCTCTCTCTCTCTCCTTTTTTTTTTTCTTATGATACTAGGGCTTGAACTCAGGGCCTATATCTCAAGCCACTCCACCAGCCTCCCCCTGGCCCCACCTTTTTGGGTATTTTCGAGATAGGGTCTCGTGAACTATTTGCCTGGACTAGCTTCAAACCATGATCCTCCTGATCTCTGCCTCCTGAGTAGATAGGATTACAGGCGTGAGCCACCACTCTTCTTCAGCCTTATCTTCCTCCATCACGCTCACCACCTTCCTAAGCTTATTAACTTCATTGACTACCTGTCTGTCCTCTCTGGAATATAAGCTGCATGAGGCCAGGGAGTTTTGTCCCTTTTGTTTACACCTGCATCCCCTGTGCACAGAACAGTTCCTGGTACATGGTAGGCTTCAAAAAAAATTGTTAAATAAATGAGTAAAGATGACAGTGTCTAGATTCTACAGATAAAGTGTTTTGAAAAAGCTCCATACTGACTGAAAATAAGTTTATATGTATATTACATAGCAACTGAAAACCACAATTGGGTAAATGAAGTGGGAACAGGTTTGCATTGAATGATTGATCACCCATAGTCTTGAGTCTGGCTTAGATGGTATTTATCAAGTTGTATGCAGCTAGGTGGTTTTTAAATGGTGTTTTATAGAAACTTAGATACTGCAAGCATTCCTTCAATGTTTGTTCTTAATTTTATTTCAAGGATATTTTTAAATATTTTGAGAATAAAATACCTGGTGAAAAGCAGGGTGTATTACATTTGAATGTATTGGCAACTCCTGATGTGTTAACTCTTGCTGTCAGGTTCACTCACATTTTAAAAACAGATTTGGGGTTATTCTCCATTTCTATGAATTTATTTGGATTTCTTATAAATGTGTCCATAAAAGGTTATTGTAATTTTGGTGTTTGTTTCACATTTGTGACACTTTATTTGTGATAAGAAATGCAAGCAAGTAATTTTAATGATGTTCTATTGGAAAACAAAACAGTTTTCTACTGTTCTGTTTGAAGTTTCTGAAACAGGTTAATTGGAAATTATCTTGAGATTTGCAAGATGAATTTAAAATACTTTGCCATTTTCACTGCATTTCTCTGGGTACTGTTTTTCAAATACTATGTGCCAAAAAGCAGAGATAAGTTGTTGGATGCCAAACTAATAAGTAGCAGAAACTCTCTTTGGTAGCCTTGCTTTCATTTTTTTTTAATTTTTTTTTTTTGCAGTACTGGGGATTGAATTTATGGCCTCATGCTTGCTAAGCAAGCACATGAGTCACTCTACCAGCCCTTTTCGTGCTGGTTGTTTTTTGAGATAGGGCCTCACTTTATGTTCAGGCCAGCCTGGACCTTGAGCCTCCTATTTCTGCTTCCTGACATAGCTATGATAACTGGCGTGTGCCACTGCACCCAGCCATTGGTTGAGGTGGGGATCTTGTGAACTTTTTGCATGATCTTGAACTGCAATCCTCTCACTCTGTGCCTCCTGAGTAGCTAAGATTGTAGACTTCAGTCATTGTGCCTGGCCACAATATTTTTTGAAATGGTAATTATTTAGAATGTGTTATACTTTTGGTGGTCTTGTTTTAGTTTTTGTTGTTTGTTTCTCTTTTGAAACTGATGCAGCTATGTGAAAGGAAGATATGTAGGTAGTTTTTAATTTTCCTCTTCTTTAAATCAGATTAACCAGTAATTTATTTTACTTAAGTCTTTTCATCGATTGGGCAATTAATAAATTGTACTTAATGAATTAATTTCTGTTTTTACTATTACTTTCTTCTTATTGATGTTCTTAGAGTGATTTCATTATAAATTTTTCTAGCTTCTTACAAGTCACTTATTTTAATTGTTTCTTGTCTAATGTTTACTGCACAGCAGTGACAGTGCTCACTGGAACATATGTGCTGCTTTCCTAATATCACAATATCCCTTAGAGTTTGGTTTCAGCCATGTGACTTGTTCTAGTCAATGTACTGTGAGCAGAAGTGATGTATGATTTGTCTGTACTGAGACAGTCAAGAGTCAGTATGTTTTCTCCCTCCTCTTCCTTTCCCTTTCCCCCTCTCCCTTACCCTGAAGACAGAGCCCCATGTTTTCATCAGATTCTATGTTAGGAGCTGACCTCTTCACACTGTTGCAATCTGGTACAGAGAAAAGCACAGGACACATACTCACTGGTGGTATAACCTCAGACAGATCACCTTCCCTCCATCCTGTTAGCCTGTAGACCATGTGTTCAGATGGGACAGGTACCAGGAAGAAGATCCTTCATCATTATATCTTCCTTACAGGCATGGGACATGAACAAGAATTAACCTTTATTGTGTTAAGCCACTGTGATCTGGGAATCTGCTGTGGTGCTAACTATTAGTTACTTATCTTTTCTAACATTGTGTTTGAGACTATGACTCTTCCTCTGAGTATAGCTTTAGATATGTCCAAAGGCTTTGATATATAATTAAAATAATGTTTGGGGCTGTTTCCCTCCTCAGACACATATGTACCAGTTCCCCTTTGTTCATTCTCACAGTTGAAGAACACAGCTGCTTAGCCCAGGTCTTAAAATCCCAATCTGGTCAAAACTCCAGGTCTTCCAACCCTACTTAAATGCAAATCTATAAATGCAAACTGTGAGTGTCTGCATGGTCCCTCCAGTACCTGCTTCATTTGTTCCTGGCTTGTCTTTGTTCAAATGTCATACCCCACTGAGTTACCAATCCTTTGCTCCATCTCTCTTTCACAAATCTGCTTCTCCTATGGTCTTGACATCTGCATTCCATCTCTCTTGTTCCTCATCCTATAAATTAGCTTGGATTCAGCTCAGATAGCTTGAAGTAACTGGTGCTTCAGGCCAGCTCTACTTGGCCAGTTCAGGAAAAAGGTATGGGGAAATGCCATCCTCAGGTTTCCCTGAAGAGCCCCCCATTCCTCTTTCTTCTCATGCCCTCTCTCTTGAAGGTCAGATGCATGTGCTGCACTGAATGGGTACTGAGGGATCTAGAAGGTTTCAGCACTCAGATTGACACAATGAGGGCTTTCTGCAGCCTGTTGGGAGGCCCAAGGGAGGATGGAGACAGTGCTGCTGCTGTCACCAATGTTTTCATGCTTCAGAACAGTCTGTATTCTTAGGCTTTTTCCTTAAGAGGGAGTGTGGGAATACATATGACTTATAATGTAAACAATCTACAGTGACAGGATGTGAATGAATAAAAGATGAGTAAATAAAAGCACAGAAATAAATAAGCCTCCTACTTAGGTCCTGCTCTGAGCAGCTAGGGAAATGGTAGAAGCATCACAGCAGGAGGGGGCAGCTGGTGACTGCTGCCTCAGTGTTCTTCCTCACCAGAAACCTGGGCAGCCTTCCTGCCCACCACCACTTCCCACTCCCAGGGTTCCCTGTCTCCAGGAGATTCTATGTTAGGAGCTGACTTCTTCATACTGGGGCAGGTCAGGACAGATACTCACTGGTGTTGCAACCTCCAGCAGGTCAGCTTCCCCCACTCCTGTTAGCCTCCAAACCTTGGTTTCCCCATCTATAAATCAAGGGGTTAGACAATATCCTCAAGGAATGTGCTTTCATGATCTTTCTTATCAGGAGGGTCATTGTGAAGAATCATATTTCTAAGCCTCAGTTTCCTCATCCATAAAATGGGAAATTCTGATGGGTGGTCTCACAGAGCTCTTCCTCCTCTAATTCTCTTCTGTGTGGCTCTTATTCCCCTGACTTGTTCCCAGAGTTTGCAAGCAGGTGCACACTGCCCCACTCCCCACCCCTCCTAGCTTCTGTACAGTCCTCTCTTGGACAGACTGGAAGCAGCACACCCGTGTAGCCTCTCCTCCAGACCTCCAACAGGCTGGGCCCTGTGGTTACCTCCACTGGTCCATGCATGACAGGTGGTACAAGCATCACCTCCTGGCCCAAGGGCTCACATGCCCCAAAGCACCCCCTCCCCCTACTACAGCCTTCAATAACTCTGTGGTGAGCTCCTGTTCTGTACCTGCACTTCTGTGCTTGGAACTGAATCCACCCTTAGGAGTAACTATCCAAGGCAGAAAGTTGGGGAGAGTAGTACCCTGGAGAGGTGAGAGGATTTGAAAGGCCAGAGGAAGTACTCAGGCAAGCAGAAAGGGATTGGCAGGAGAGAGCACCTTTCCAAGGGCTATGACTTCTGGCTTAGGCCCAAACTCAGTGTAGCCTCTGCATCACTCCTCCCTCCTCCCAGCAGATGGCAGTGTGTGTATGGGAACACAAGTTATAGTTCATAGGATTACCAGCCAAGAATTTTGCATGCTAGAGAGCAGGATGGAACCACTGTTCTTCTTTTCAAAGAGCTTACAATCACCTAAGGGGTCATTTATTCTGCTAAAGAATCACCCACCACTCTTGTGAGCCAATGATGGCAAGTCCCTTCTCTCTTTCTAGGTGGTCTAGTCCACCCTGCTCTGGCCAGTGCTTACATTCCACGTGGGTCCAGGTGGGAGTCAAAATAGGCCCTACACTCTCAAAGCTCCCCCATACCAAGGAAGCCCACCCCTGCAGAGCCAGTTCTGTAGCTGCAACTTGTACCCAATTCTCATGTTGAAGCTGCTTTCACTGCATGCTCTGGCCCTGTAGCAAAGGTTGGTTGTGTGGGCTCCAAGCTTATTCTCAGCAGTCCCTACAGCTTAGTCTTACTGATCTGGTCCCTTTCCCAAGGAAAAACTCCCTAGGCCCACCACAATTCCCTGAAAAACAGGGTCCAGAGCAGCAGCTCTTGTCGTCTCACCTCCTGAGCCCTGGAATGGCTCCCCAGTCTGAACCATGATCTCCCACAGATGCAGACTGGAGTCTTCCAACTCTGAGATTCAGTATGCACAGTTCAGACTGAACCACAGGCACTGTTTAACCTAGAGAAAAGCAAAAGGTAGGACACCAGACCTGCTGCTAGCCTGAACTGAAGAGAAGTATTCTAGCATCTTCTTGTCCTCAGCATTGCCATCAGGAACTGCTCCTTTATAACCTGCAGATGGAAACTGGAAGCTTCCTCCTTCAGCAATATTATAGAAACAGCTGGGGTTGTGGAGTCAGACACAGCTTCTAGTTCTCGTTTCATCAGTTACAGTCTATTTGATTGAAGCAAATGGTTTCTTCTGTGAGCCCCAGTTTCCTCTTCTGCAAAATGACAGTTTTAGAAGTACCCACCTCATAAAATGGCAAGGACATTTGATGAGATCTGTCAGATGGAAGCAACTCTGTTCTTGGTGGACATTATGGTAAGGACTGTCTGGTGATGGAAGACGAAAAGAGAATACACTCTAGGGGACTGGACTCAAGGCTTGGCTGGGCTCAGACCTCTTATTCCAGAGCAGGTCTCAGGACTGCTGAGGCCAAGACTCTGGGACTGCATCTGAGGAACAAGGACAGCCTCCCACCTACACTGCTAGCATGGAAAGCAGAAAACTGGCCGTGGCAGGTGTCCTACTTTGGTTGTCTCTGAGGACACTGGCATCTTATAGTATCTAGGCTCTTTGCTCTGTCATTGGCTCTGAATTGAGCTCTGAACTCCAGGCTCTGTGCTTGGTTGATCCAGAGAGAATATTGAAGAGTGTATTTTTATTTGAATTATTGTTGAGTTAAGGCTTGTTAAGTACAGGACTTGGCACATGATGAATGATCAAAAAATAATGGATGAGTGAATGAATACTGCATTTCATTGACTGCAGTCTCCTAATAGACCCTCTCTGCTGATTGAAACCTTCTCAAATAGGACGGAGGCAGGAGATACAGGTTCAGTTCTCACACCTCCTGCTCCTACTTTGGTTACTCTCTGTGACTTGAAGTACTGTCCTTTCTGAGCCTCTGTTTTCTCATTTACAAATGAGACAGAGTGACCTACAGCGCTTCCAGTGGTCTTTAAGATCACTGGGTTCTAAAGGGAGAGATTAGCAAAAGCTGAGAGACTAGAGAATCCTTCCTGGGGTGGGAGAGAAGCCTGTAGGGGTGGTAGTGGCTATAACAAATGTGAATATACACCAACCTGATGACCCTGCCAGCCATTTCTCCTAGATCTATCCTTCCAAAACCTGGGAAGAGGTGGTGAACATACTGATGAAGGTTCCTGGATGGGCAGAGTTGGATTGGAGTTTGTCTGCCTCTGAATCTGTAAGGCCTCGGATCTTGGGAGATAAGCTTCTGTTTTGTTGGAAGCATATTTTTCCAGGGCTGGTGGGAGTGTGAGAGGTAGCACATGCAGGAGCAAGAGTGACTGTGGGGTCTGAATGTTGGCACTGTATCTACTTCCCGATGGCACATTTCTCTTTGTCCTGAAGCTCTTCAGTCTGATGAGCCTGGCAGCTATTTCTCCTAGGTCTGTCCTACCAAGACCTGGGAAGAGGTGGTGAACATACAGAAGAAGGCTAATGGACAGGCAGGGTTGGGGGTTGTCTGCCTCTGGATCTGTGAAGCCTCAGGTCTTGGGAGATCAGCTTCTATTTTACTCAGGGGTCTTTACTATGCAAGGGACAGAGCATCACTGGAGTCAACCTAAGTAAGAGAAGCGAATAAGCAGGGAATCTGAGCTTTCGGACACCTAAGTACAGGACCCTAGGAAGGCAGAGTCCCATGAGTCTAGCTGAAGGCTGATTTCAGATCCCATAGACTGAAGGGCTTCAGTGGCAGGTGCTCACACTCCTTGTATCAGTGCTCTGTCATTAGCCCAATGAGGCCATGCCCAGTGCATCTGCTTTTTCTCTACCAGCCACTACTATTGTTCTCACAGCATTCTGTACCTATTCTGTGTTTCCAGCTCTTTGTACTCATGTCTTCTCAATTTCAGCTTGTCGTCACCCTCTGTGACCTTCAGCACTCATGACCTCATACTCTACTTTAAGACCTTTCCAGATGCATCTTTTAATCTTCAACTCTTGATATAACTTATTTTATCCACAATTTATAATTCAGATTTCCAAAAACAAGGATATGATTTGCCATGTCCTTGTCAGATACCAAATTCTTACTTATCCAATTAGCTATGTCAGGGGACAGCATGTGTAACACTTGCTGCCTGCAGAGGATAATATCAGGCTCCCTGATGGCAGGCAAGGAGGCTGCTTACAGTTGGGCCATTTGGGCCTGCACAGGGAGTCTGATTAAAGGGACAAGTGGGGCCTGTGTTCCATTTGAATTCCTTGGCAAGTCATGCCCCTTCCTGTGGGACTAGGTCAACTTAGAGGAAGGGAGAGAGGGATGCCTTTTGCAGAAGAGAAATGGCCCTGAGATGTGTTAGCCACTGACCAGCACATAATCCTTTTATAACTTAGGACAATGCATCTTTAGCTTCTTCTCTATCCCATCCTGTATCTGCTAGCTTTTGCTGCATGACAAGCCAACTCTTCCCTAAATTTGTGCCTTTTAATAATAACCATTTATTATTTTCCATATGCCCATTGAATGGGTGATCCTGCTGATTTGAGTCTGGTTTAGTTTGTCTAGGCTAAGATTCTTCATGGAGACACAGCCGGGGGAAGGATGATCTAGGGTAGCATCATTCAATGACTGACAGTTCTGCTTCTGGAAATTGGCTGGATGTCAGCAGAGGGTACAGAGGCATCTGGGCTACAGGTCTCTCATTAATTAGCAAGCTAACCTGGACTTGTGCACTTAACATCTTAAGGTCCAAAGAAAGCAAGTGGAAGCATGCAAGGCCTCTTTTTGGTCCAGCTCAGAATTTGCACAATGTCTTTTCTGCCATATTCTTTTGGACAAGTTGCAAAACCAACCCAGATTAAAGGGATAGGAAAAAGACTCGGTGGGATATGTTCCAAGTCACACCACAAAGGGAAAAATTAAAGAAAAACAACTTGCAGCCATGTTTATAATCCATCGCATATCACCAACTTATCCACAATATTCCATTGCAGACAGGGAAGAGGTGACTAGAGAGGGACTTAAGCATGGTTCAAGGGAGTTCTTGAAAGCATAAACACATGGAGTTGCCCCTAAGCTTTGTATATAGATTTAATATTCTGAGATGTGGGCTCAACTGAGTAAGAAGTAGGGGAAATGCCCGTTTTTGCTCTCACAATTTACATAATATAAATCCTCATAGTTCTGATTCCTCCCTGAAACTTATGTTTCTTAGAGCATACTCTTAACTAGCATGGGGGGAAGAGCAGGATGCTCTGATATCTATGGGGAGGACCCACTCAATACCCTGACCTCCCACATTCTCAACCTCTTTCCTCCATGTGCACATGACTCCATTTCTTATCCTCATACCACTAGCAGCCCTTGCCTACAGACAGTCTTGACCTTGTCCTTACCCAAATTGTATTACCTATGAAGCCTTACTTTCTACTGTTTCTCATGATCAAAGCCTCACATATCCTTGCCCCTGATTCTACTGCTTTTGTCCTAGTTGTACTTGGCAGCTCCCCAAGTTCTCTTTTTTCTAGGAGTCTTTCAGTCTTCTCCTGAAGTTAGTTCCTTTCTTCCTTGTACTGATCCACTGCATTTACCACTATCTTGTCAACTCCTCAACTCCATTGACCTCTGTTTTCCCCTTACCACTGTTAGTAAACTCCCAATCCTAGATTAATCCAAGCATCCATCTTTTCTGCCCCTGCATACAGGGAGCTGGGTACTATAAGGGAAAATTGCCCCAACACAAAATCCAGAATCCAAAAAACTATGGTGCCCTTTCAGCCAGACCCTCAATACTGTCCACACATACCTCTGTTGGTCCCCAGCATCTCTGGCTTCTGTTTTTCACAGAAACTATTTTAGAATTTATTCCCTCTCCTCTAACCTCCTGCTGCATCACCTGTCACATTACTATTTTTAAAGGCTAAGCAATAGAAACCTTCATATGGAAACTCCTTTGATGCCCTTCTCTGTCAATAACATCCATCAATAATATCTCTCCTTGACTGTTGGCTCTAACTCTAAATGGTCCCCAAACTGCAGCTTTTCCTTCTTCTCCTGGGTGAACTGCTTCAAAGTTATGCTCACACCAATTGTCTGTTTAGGGTTAGCGAGGAGGAGGAAATAGATACATGGCTGATAGGGAGCTCTTGGTGCCATGTAGGGGCTCTTATCCAAGGCAAGATGAAGTCAAGGTAATTAGACCCTGTTTGGGGAAAAATCAAAGTGCATGCACTAGAAACACCCAGAACAAACTTGAAGTCCAAAAGGATAGAGGAAGGATCGAGTTTGGGTTGTGGGATAAAAGTTGAGTCACAGGAGATGGTATCACAGTAAAAGAAGAAGAGGAAGGAACAAGGAAGATCTAGATGATTTCTCTAAGCAGCCTTGGAATATCCAAATATTGCTTGGCTTTTGAGTGTCCTATGCAAAATGGTTATGGCTACAGATTGAATTAAATATGCAGGAGATGGTGACCACCAACTTCATGGATTGGGTGAGCTCAGATTTTCTCTGGATTCTCCCAGAGGAAATGAGGGCACTCTTGAGAAGAGAGGAGGTGGGTGAGGTCTTCCTTCTTGGTCCATCCCATTCCTTGACACCTGCAGTGAGCTTTCCATGGCACCAAAGTTCTACATTCCCTTTCTGAGTTGTGACAGCATACTGAGGGTGGGAGGGAGAAAAAAGGACAGACCCTGGAGGTTGTGAAGGATCTGCCACATCCAGGATGTCCTAAAGAATAAGTTTTGGCATTCAGTAGGATTTCAGTCAATAAATTTGAATGGTAAATGACTCAGGACACCCTAGGATTGTCTGGAAGATAATTTATCCGTTTGTTGCTTTCTTCCATCCAGATGAGGCTGTTTTGGAGTGTGTGCTCTCTAAGAAGATTCTAAAGGCCAGATGAGTTCTACCTCTTTGTTACCACATTAGATCAATCATGGCAGCATCAGAATTCTCCTTTCCCTCCACATCATCCCAGGAGATGGTGTACTTTTATGGGAGGAATTCTAGACTAGGATTTACACACTTGTGTCCTGGTCCCTGCATAATACTGACTTACTGTGTGAACTTGGGGATGTTACCTGCCCTTGGAGCTTCAATTTCCTCTAGGGATAACTGTACTAGTCAGCTTTATGTTGCTATAATGAATTATCCAAGATTATTGACTTGTAGAAGAAAAGGTTTATTTAGCTCTCAGTTTTGGAGGTTCCAGTCCATTACTAGATGGCTCCATTTTGGGGGGCCTCTGGGAGGGGTGCAGATGGGCAATGATGGGGAGCTTAAGGCAGACAAAAATACTTACATCATGATCCAAGAGAAAAGGAGAAAGGAAGAGGAAGGGGCAAGGATTTCACAATTCCCACAATCACTGGTGACCCAAGGACCTCTCTAAAGGTCTACCATACCTCCTAATACTGCTTGGAAAACCAAGCTTTTACACATGGACCTTTGGAGGACATTCAACATAAAAACTATAGCAATAATTATCTTTGCTCTTATAGGGTTATTGCAAGATTAACTGAGCTAATGAATAGAAAGTGCTTTGCAGATCATGACACATGTGTAAAACTATGATGGTAATGACAGGTGTGGCATTCAAGATAAGGTAAGGCCTTCAGTAGGCAAACTATGTAACACTTTTAAGGGCAGAGCACATGGATGGTTCTTCTCTATAGCCCCACAGGGTCCACTATGGGCAGTACATAGATGTTAAGTCATTGAAAGGAACTAACTTTTGGAAGGTCCTTAGTAGTGACCCGGATCTGAGGTTTTAAACCCAAAGAAGGTACACAGCTCTTCTTCACCTGCTATTCCCTAGGGACCAACTGCTCTTCCTTTTATTCAATCTACCCATCCCTCTGAGCCTCAAGAAAACCCTGGATTCTGAAGTTCCCAAATTTACTGAATACCTCCTCTGTACTCCTGTCACTGTGGACCACTATTAGGACCATGTGTGGTGTGGCTGGCCACCAAAGGGAGGCAGATGCATAGTGTCAGCATCTGCTAATCAATCACTTCCTTTTAGAAACACTACTTAATGCAAGACTGAAAGCAACAATTATGCTAATTACATACACTTCTTGTTATTAGAATTTGTTCAGTAGGACAGCTGTAATTATTATGAATATATGTGGTGTTTTATAGTTTTAAATGTCTGAGTTACATTTGACCAAAAATTGATAAAGGCATAAATTATACTCCAACTTATTGATTCACATTATGAATGGGACCATGACAATTCCCCACCTCCATAGCTGGCCACCAAGGATGCCCAACCTCAGTTCTCTGGGCACTGTTACAGGGCAAGTGAAGGGAAGAGCAGAGTCTGTGGGTTTAGGTGGCCGAAAGAGGGTAGATTGAGACTCAGAGAGAAAAAGATTCCAAGGCTCAGGAAGTGACAGATGTGTCATGAGAATCCTCTGATACTAGTGGATAATTTACAGCCTGTTTTTAGCTAAAACAGAAAGGGAGTGGGGTGGAAATCCAGATCCAGAAAGACTCTTCCTCTCCCAGCCTAACTATGGTGGCTCATGGCTTTGACGGTCTTGGTCTTCCTCTTCTCCACCTGACATCCACCGTGGTGCTGTGCTCTGACAGCCATGTAACCCCTGGACTCTCTCCTCCCCAGTCATATCTAGTCCCATATATGACTCTGGGGATAAGCCTTGTCTAAGGGATCAGATTGAGAGAAGAATGTAAGGAGCCACAGGCCATGTGTTCTATGGCTTAGAGTTGTCCAGTCAAGCTGTTCCTGTACACCATTCTGATATTGGAGCCCCAGGCACCCCTGTAATAAATCCTGTATTCATCCATTTACTTATTTTTTTACATTAATTGAGCACACACCATGCATCAATTCAGTTTAGCCATGTTCACTGAAACAGATGAAATGCCTATGGGAATATTTTTGTAAAAGGTAAAGTGTGGGGGCCGAACCCATGGAGTTGGAATTCTTGGTCTTCAAAAGATGGCACCTGAATCCCCTCACTTGCTCTATAATTTGTGTAAAATATCTCATTTTTCTATTTTTGTAATATGGAGAGTAATAATGGTAATGTTATGGTATAATATTAGATTTAATCGTATGAAATTGCCACTATTCAGTCATTTTTTGAACCACAAAAACATTAATTTCAGATGGTTTAACCTTACAAAGTCCTTAGCATAGGAATTTGTATGAAACAAACTGCTTAGTAGTTGGTACCTTATTATTATTTAGATGGCACAAGCCTAATTTTTAGTTCTTTCAACTTGACTGTCTAGTGCTAACATTTGGATAGGAAACTCTTTCTAGAACCACCAGGAAGGTTTTGACTCAAGGTTAACATACCCAGTGGATTACTGTTTGTCAAGATTGGAAGGGGGGAGGAGGAACAATCAACAATCATGGGAATGATTGATAACAGCTGAAGACTAGCCAAAGCACTACCTAATTGTGCATAGGAATTGGCATTTCTTTAGGACTTAGCCAAAGTGTTGGGGATTTTTGGTGCCCCAGATTGGTAAAAGAATTTGCCAAGACAAGCAAGTAGGAGAAGCAAGAAGTTTATTAGGACACAGAGAAGCAGCGTGCAGCTGAGCGTAGGGAGTGCTGCTACTGTGCTGATATGAAGTTTCAGGCAGGTTTATTTGTGGAAAGCAGAACAAAAGTACATCTAGTGGGAGGGTGGGCAGACTCAAGAAGGAGCACTGCACTGGAGCTCCCAAGACCTCAAGCTTTTACTGGGGTCTGTAGAGATGGAGGTGGCCGGCCCTGGAAACTGGGTTTCGTGCCAATAAATCTCAGAGACTGGGCTATGTGTCATGGACTCCTCCCAGATGTTGGGCAGGAGGAGTTTGGGGCCTTGAATGGTCACACTGGGGCTGTTCTTTTTGTGTGTGTGTGTGTTCCAGAGGCTGCAGGACAGCAACACCCTACTGTATGTCAAAACCATTTTGTTAAAAGCAGCAGTCCAGGATGTGACAGCTTACCAACATCCAAACCATGGTTCTCAGCCACCAGGTTTCCTAACTTCCTGCCTAGTCCTTATCACAAAGTGGTCTTATTCATATCATTTAAATATAAAGTGAACTACTAATGTTAACCCATATTCTTTTTTCTTGAGGTGCTCTTCCATTGATCCTTACCCACATACCTTCTTTTAATTATTTTAACAGAGAGTTTTATTTATAGGAAATCATAATTGGAATGGAAGTTGTCTGTATTCTTTTTTTTTTTTTTTGGTGGTACTGGGGTTTGAACTCAGGGCTTTACTGTGCTTAAGCCACACCTCCAGCCCCAGAAATTGTCTGTTCTTTACAATGTATTAATCACACACACACACACACACACACACACACATACGTACATTTAATAAGTTCCATGAAGAGGTAGAAGCAGGAGCGTGTTGCCTTTGAGCTGAGGAGAGTGAAATCCTCAGCCCTCGAAGGACAGGAAGGGACCGGGTGGCAGGATAAGAGTCTGTTTTCCAGAAAGCTTGAATTCAGGAGAACTCAGAGCCTTGAAGCTGGAAGCTTGACAAAGCCTTCCTTCTTGCTCTGCCTTCTGTGGAATGGTTCACACAGGAGTACTTCCACTGGAAACTTTATCAAATGCTCTACCCTGCTGGAAACTGGCCCCCTGGACCCCATGTCCAGAACTCCCATGGCAGTACTGGTGTCTGCTCCAGTGGCCAGAAATGAAGAGCTTGTTAGCAATGGTCAGCTTTTCCATGAGCACCTTGTGAGCAAGGCAGGCTTCTCGGGGCCTCGTGGGTTTTCTCAATGCCCCTAAGACTCTGCTTGCTTTTCCTCCAGTCAGAACCTAATTCTTAGTTTTAAAGGAAGTGAGACAAGGCTGCTAGCTCTGCAGTCTCTAGGGCCTTCTGACTTAGCAGAGCAAAAATGTTCCAACGCTTGCTGAAGCTACAAGCCCCTACCTATTGTTCCTCACCTCCCTCCTCCAGTGTGGGTTCAGTCCTTACAAAGAATGTGATGGCCCCTGAATCACTCTGGTTCTTAACGAAGAGGCTGTATTTTTATTTATGAGCCCATGTGCAGAGTGAAAAAAGAAAGCAAAAGTACACTGTGATTTGCCAGTTATTGCCTTAGAACAAGAAAGCCCCAGCCCACGTGTCGCACATAAGGCAGTAAGGCTCAGAGAAGGGGAGGAGCTCACCCAAGGTCACACAGCAAGTCTCTTTTCCTTGCTCTAATAAGCTTTTCTATCCACAATAATGTATTAAGTGCCAAACTCTAGGCCACCCCCAAAGAAGAAGAACTAAAGAACCAATCTCAAAGTCTGCATCTGAGCCATAGAACCCTCTGTGTTATGAGGCCCTAAGGAAATGCAACCCCCCCAAGTTTGAAGTGAGGAGGCCCCCTCTTGAAAAATCAGTTAAAATGCCCTCTTTTATGCACATGCCAACTTTGACTTCAAAAAGACTTTATTCCCAAGGATAAACAACCCCATGTTTGTGTAATATAATTAAGTGAAGGCATCTTTAAATGTCATACTAGCTTGTGCCCATTTCAAATTGTTATGCATCAACAGAACTTAACGAGATAGCCAAGCCTTCTCCTTGCTGTGAGACTGAGATAAGCCACAACACTGTGGGCCCTTTAATAGATTGCCAAAATAAAGCATTTTCTATGCAAATTATTCATGCAGTGGGACAGCTAATCGCTTGCCAAGAGCCCGCCCACCGCCTCTCTGCAATTAGTCGTGAAGTTGAAGGAGCTCCAAACTCCGCAGGCGCACTCAGGGCCTCCTGCTCCTATGGCTTCTTTTCAGGTTAGCAGAAACTTTCTATCACCTGGTAGTTGGGCCTGGATGCCCCAGCAATATAGACAGATTGAGGGGGAGCAGTAGAAGGTTGAAGGGGGTGTGGGGGGCTGTCCCTGGATTTGTTGTAGCTCAACTCCTGACCCAATGTGTATAGTATGTACTTAGCAGCATTGCATACTGAGCCTCAGGTTCCTTATCTATAAAATGGGTGGAAAGCTGAGCATGGTGGTGCAATCCCACCTATAATCCCAGCACTGAGATTAACACCATATGGACTAAAGTCACATGTGTGAATGCATGTGGGGAAAAGAAGGGAATGTTTTTGGTGTCTGGGCAGATTCAAAGCTAATTACTTTGTTCAAATTACTGGTTTACAGGCCATATTTCTCATTAGAATTTAACATATCCAAATGGAATTTATTGAATCTAGCAGAGCAATGCCTTTGATATTCTTCATCAGCCTCTGATATGCTGATAGCCCCAGGGATGGCACACATGAAAGGATCATTTGGTTGCCCACCTCCTCCCTCCATCCCCTCACCCCGCCCCAGCATCAGGTATGCTCCTCCCCAAGCTGATTGCTGGTAACTGATAGCCCACATCCATCTGAGCATGTGGCTGAGCCTCCCCTGAGGCCTAGGGCAGCTCCAGAAGTGCCTGTTAATCTTCTTATGCTGGGCCGAGGCAATGAAGGCCCTGGTCCTACAGAGGACTGAGGAAGAACAGCCCACTGAGCCTGTGCTTCTGCTTGACATTAGAGATGAAAGGATCGATCAGATTTGGGATGCGCTCTGGAGATGGAAAAGAACTTCAACCAAGCCCCTCATTCTGATCTCACTCATTGTCCCACCTCGTGGGCTTAAGGACCAATAACTTTGTTTTGGGGTTCAAGGCTCTACCAGGTCACATGTCCAGGATGCCATCTTTCTAAGCTTAGAGCTGACCTTTGCTTAGACCAGCTTTGCCCCACCAACCTCCTATTACCCCTGTGTCTGGGTCTTGTCACTGTTGATACCGAGGCCACCTTGCACCTAGCCCTGGCTCTAGGAGGAACATGGCCTTGAATTTCTCTTATCAAACTCTATGATCTGTAGAGTTCATCCTGAATGGTATTGGATTGGGTGCACGGAGGGTGAATTGGTTGTGCTTGGTTTTTGCCCCATACATCAAGGCCCTCTTGTTCCTCTTGCTTGACTAGCCTCCACAGCAGCTGAAAGAAGGTAGGGTGGGATCAGTATGGGCTGTCCATTCCTACCTCATCTTAGGCTACTTCCAAGTCCAGACTCCCCTACTGCCCTCTGCCTCTCTCATTCACACGAGGAGACATGACCAAGCTAGCCTCCTAGTACCTGCAGCTCTGGATGTGTGGGTCAGGGTTGGAGGAAGGCAAGGAGAGGGCAGAGCTGTGGCACTTGAGCCCTCACAGAGAGGGCAGGCCTGGGAGGGTACGGTGACAGAGAATGTACCAGCAGGGTGAAGGGAGAAATGGAAATGTAAGCCACTAAAGAAACTTCGCCCATTCATTAGTAGCTGAAGCCTGACTCTGTGCTTTGGGCCTGTAGGTAAATGAATAGGAAGTCCCCTTCACCTTCTTTTCCACCTTTTTCTACTTCCTTGTCTTTTCCTGATCCCAGACCCCTCTCATGAAGGAAGAGCTGAGACTCAGATATACCTTGGGTCTCACAGTAGCTGGACACATGTTCCTCTTGGGAACATAATTTCTATGGTAAATGCATTCTGGCTCCCATTGAATTTCTGGAGGTGGAGCCCCATATAGCCAGAGCTTTCTACTCTTGGACTTGTGCAGCCTCATTCCACACTAGACAGGACTCCCTTGGGCATGACCATAGCAGCCTCTTCCCTGCCTCTTGCTGGCCATCCTCCCAGGGTGCCTTGTGCTCACTAGTGTTCAGACTACACACTCCATGGCTGAGGAAAAATGACTGTACTTCTCAGGACCCAGGAATGTGTATATATAATCTCCACCACCTCCACGTGATCCTAAGACACAGCCAGGGGTGGGACCTCTGATGTCAACTTCTTCTCAGACTTCAGCATGCAAATCTTCCAGATAGCTCAATAAAATGTAGACCGCTGGGCCCCATCCCCACAGGCTCAGATTCAAGAGGTTTGAAGTGTTTCTATGAAGCTTCCAGACAATGGAGGCTGCAAGTTCATGGACTTCACTTAGAGTAGCAAGGGTCTGATCTGACCTCATTTTCCTGAGAGGAAGACTGAGCTGAGAGCAAAGCAAGTCAAGAGATGCTGGCTGTCCACCCAAATGCCCAAATCTATGAGAGCTTAGATGCCCACTTTAGGAGGGCAACAAAAGTCAGGCCAAACCCTATGGGCCATGTTGCCACTTGTCGAGCTTCTAAGCTTAGCCCAGATGACTGGGGCATGAAGAGTGTTAGCCACTGCCATTGGCTGATCCCTCATTGACAGGTTGTCGTTGACGGCAGAAACTTGGCCAATGGCAATCAATCAGGGGGCCCACGCTGCCTTAAATACCAGCAGAGCAAACAGCCTCAGACAAAGCTGAGCCATATATCAATTACCAAGAGGCTGCGTGCTCCTGTGGGCGGAGGCAGCCTGAGTGAGCGTCCAGGGCTGCTGCCCCGGCTGATAAGGACCCGTATTGTTCAGGGACAGCTGGCATCCCGATAAGGGCCTGCTCGCCCGAGATAATGGAGGTGGGCAGGCGCCTCGCAGCAGTTTAGAATTTCTTGGGTCTCCAAGAAAGGTTCTATTAAGCCCACTGACCCCAATTGAATATTAATTAGCTAATTAACGGATTTATTGTTCCACGCCATTTCTGGAGAGGCCATTTTTTTCAAGTGCCATTATTTTTGTAAATGATTTTTCGCATTGTGCATAATTGAATCTTTGCAGCTGCCAGCATCTTCTGCATGATTTGGCAAAAAAAAGGAAGCAGAAGCACTTAGGGCTCTCTCCCCCCCACCCTCCCTCTGAACAAATGTTTTCAGCCCCTCCTGCTAATGCTGGAGGAGGGGAAGCAAAGGGCTGTCTCTGTTTCACAGGTTTGTTTTTTAAGCTCAACTGCAATGTCCCCGTACTCCTTTTTCCTGTCTTTTGTAGGCAGCTGAGGACTGAGCACTCCGGGCGGTCCTGTACCAGCCCTTTGTCTGGCCGTCTTCAAACTGGCCAGACTTAGCTTTGCTCAACGCCAACTCCTCAAAGCATCGTGTTTTCTATTAGGAGGTAGATAGAAGGAATAGGGCCTGAACTCTCAAGGACTAGAGCCAGCCCTGAATTGCCAGAGGAGAGCTGATAGCTGGGGAACATGAGCTCTGCCTGGGTGCCTGGCTCTACGCCACCCTTCCTACTGGACCCTATTTGGTTCTGTCTACTGTGGAGAAACAGAACCTCCATCTCAGCACCTCTCAGCTGCTCTTTAATAAGTCTTTGCTCCAAATTCCACACCAGGGTTGCCTGACTCCCTGGAGCTGGCATCTGCCATAAGTTGACCCAGACAGTTCCACAGGCAAATGATTGAATCAAGTCCATTCCTCTGCAAAGGGTCTGGAGTAGGAAGGTGCGTGTGCTGGGGTGGGGCTGGCGTGGGCGGCTTGGCAATATTGTCAAGCAACATTGGGGAGCCCTGTTGGACCTCTCAGCCCCTTCCGCATGGATAATGAAGCCAGGGGCAGGCGGAGGCTCCAGGAATATTAGTCAGGGCCCCCTGATGGGCGGGTCTAAGAAAACCTTGTACCCAGACTCTGCCCCTGGCCACCAGGGGCTGCAAAGCTTTATTGGGATTTTTTTATTAAGCCACCTCTTCCTGCCCCCCACCCCATCCTGCTGTTTGTGATCAGAAAGAAGAAATCTGAGTGCTTTTCTGAGCAGGGAGATGAGTCAGGAAGTTCTTGAGTTCTCTGCAGACACTGGTTGGGACCACCCTATTTAATCCTTTCCTCTGAGCTGGAATAAAGTCCAGCAGACAGACCAACAGGCTATCATGGGCATCCCCTCCTGGTGCAGAAGATGTGGACAGATCAAGGTGAGGTAATTCATATGTTAATGAGCTAGATCTCACTCTTCCACAGTGTATGTGTACTTCAAAACATCAGTTATGCACAGCAAATACATATAATTTCACTTGTCAATTAAAAAAACAGTTGTAGAAGGGACTGCAAAAGTCTAGCTAAGAACTGGCAGTGGCCCTGAGAGTTGGGGAGTAGGGTCATTCAGTCTCTGTGTGAACACATCGATGAATGGAAACTCACTTCTCACAAGGCAGCTTGAATATTGAGAAGGGTTATCCTTCTTGATAAGGATGTGGTTTCTGTAAGTCCGCATGTTCCTTCCCCTTAACTCCCACAGCTTCTCTCTCCCCATGATATCATTAGCTAGTAATCATAATAATCACAGTAACACCTAATGTTAACTTAGCAATTACCATGCACTGCACAGTGCCTTTCGTGCATCACCTCATTTAGCCTTCCCTCAGTCCCTGTGAGGTAGGAAGGATTCTGAGGCACAGATGTG
Organism: Castor canadensis; assembly: GCF_047511655.1. Classification (NCBI taxonomy): domain Eukaryota; kingdom Metazoa; phylum Chordata; class Mammalia; order Rodentia; family Castoridae; genus Castor; species Castor canadensis. The sequence continues at coordinate 147,121,386 of NC_133386.1, forward strand.
TGATGTAACTGATGTGAAGGCATTGAGGAAGGGAACAGCACCGGACACTAAACCAGCTTTGCCAGAAGCCAGAGCCCCTGATTTTGACCAGTCTGCTTTACGGTGTGGAAAACCACAGCCCAAAGGCCATGGTTTCCTGCAGGGAAACAGGCTCAGCTACTTTAGATGTGTCTCGTGTGACATCTGTGCTGTCCTAGATGAGCTTTCCTCCTCAATGAAGTCCAAAGCCCCAGAAGAGAACAGAGCAAGGCTGTCACCACCCTGTTTAGACTCCATACTCTGTTAGTGCGGCCTGGCTTGGCAATCAGGTTTTCATTCAGGGATCCTGCTCTCCTGTACTGTGCCTGCACCCTGCAAGGTTCAGACATGCTGTTTTGAAAAGAAGTTGAAAGGATCACTTCCCTAATCTCAATTTTAGAAGAATCCTGATCCTCTCTAATGCTCCAAAGGTATAGGTTTTCTTACCTCCCCAGAATCTGCCCAGGGAACTCTTCTCTGATCCCAGATTGCTAACAACTAGTGCCCTCCTCCGAGATTAGGAAGAGAAAGAGGCCTCCAGCCAAGAGCCTAGGAGCCTGCAAAGACAGCCTTCTTTTCTGCTTTTGTGACCCACCCCATGCTCTCGGGATCTGGCAGAGCGCCTCCTGCTGGTCTCCTTGGGCGCCAAAAGCCACACCTTGGATCTTTTAAGGACATCGCTTCCAGTCTCCTATTTTGCAGAGGAGTGGGTGCTCAGAAAGGGAACGAGTTCTTCCCGAACTCACCAAGCCACAGTAAGGGAGCAGACCATGTCTACTCGCTGCCCCACTCCCCAGGGAAAAGGGCCAGGGGAGTGTTTAGACATTGGATCTGGTAAGCTGATGGTCACACTTGGCTCAGAGGACTAAGTTGGGAGCCTGGTTGTCTGGAAAAAGATGCCCACTGGCCACCCCAGTCAAGCTTCCTGGAGTCCCATCTTCATTTTCTTGGCCAAGTGCTTAGTGTCAGCATTACTTAAACCCAACCCTTCTCTCCTGCACTCCCCAAGTCAAATATTCTCAATAGGAATCCTTTCATCAGATGGCAACCTGGGCTCAAGCAAGCAAATCTCTGCCCCTCTGGGAGCCACCACTGAAGAGCTTCAGGGGTCTTGGTGGGAGTCTCAAATCCATGATTCACCATGCATAGGCTCAGGGGCCTTGGGCAAGCCACATCTCTCTGAAGTTTGTTCCTTAACTGTGAAGTGGTAATAACATGAATGCTTGTCCCCACTCCAAGTTGCTTGCAGTCCTAGATATTTAGAAGGCAGAGGTAGGAGGATCACAATCCAAGGCTGGCCCTCTATATGAAAAATAAACTAAAACTAAAAAGGCTGGGGCCATGGCTCAAGTAGTAGAGCATTTGCCTAGCAAGTGAAGGCCCCGAGTTCAAACTGCAGCAGCACACACACACACACACAAGTATTGTGTCTACAACAGACCATATTCCTCCAAGGCTCCTTTATACATCTTCTAATTGGGGCCCATCAGAGGAAATTGTGAGGCTCAAATAAATAGGAACCAGCACTTGGGGATGGGGTCTCCCAATGGCTGGACTAACAATGGTAGAATTTGGGGCTCTGGGCATATGGGTTGGGGACAATTCTGGAGTTCTCATTTCTTCTGTAGCAGGATGACCATGGAAAGCGCATGTCTTTTCTAAGAAAGGAGAGTATGGGATGCACAATTTCAGGCCTCGGCCAAAAAGTCCTGTGGCTTGCTCTCCATGGAGTCCAACCATCTTACACATGACTCCAATTTTACTGAGGAAAAAAAATCTTAGCTCCAAAGAGCCTGGGAAGCAGGAAAAGATATAAAGAGAGGAGAGAGAGGATCAAAGTGGGGAGAAGGAGAGAGAGGTAAGGAGTCTCAGGGAGAAACTGAGAGCATTGCCAAGGAAAGTGCTTTTCAGTGGACAAGCCTGGATATCAAAGAGGCCAGCATGGGACATCAAAGTCTCTCCATGGGTCTAAAGAAGGGGAAGGAAGGGAGACTAGATGTGATGGTTCCTATAGTCCTGGCCATGCCATGCCTTGGAGCTAGGGCAGGCTGAAATGCACACGCTACTTCCAGTGCCTGCTTTAACAGCATTTCCTGGCTGATGCCTCACCCCTACAAAAAGGTGGTTCTGGATTTTACCTGCCTGTCAGTTGGCACTGTGTTGGGGCCTCAGCTGGGCACAGTTACATCCTGAATGTGTCTGACTCCTGAAGCAATAGGGTTGAGGTGTGTGGGAAGGCCCAGGGAGGAGGTGGAGAATGCTTGTCAGAGTGGAAGGAAATGAATACAGTGCTGGAGAAGGAGAGAACAACCACTATTTACCTACAGTGTATGACCCTCCATTATGTCTCTCAGATAATGAGAGTGCGTAATTTAGTAATATTATTCTCTTGAGATGAAATAAGGCCCTGGGAATCTGCATTCTAGGGAGCTGTCCATGGTCTGATATCTGTTCTGGGTAGTGATGTTCAAGGGTAAGACCAGAGCCTCACCTGAAGAAGAAGAGATCCTGCCCCTTCCTTTGAGTGCCACATATCTATTTTCCCCAGGTCTAATGCATGCTCAACTCTAGTGAATGGGGATGTAAGCATTTCTTATACTGAGCACCCTGAATCATCCAGAAGTTGAAAAGACCAAGGAGTGAGATGTTATGCATCCAGAAAGTTATACTACAACTTTAAAAATATAAGACTCCACCTTTGGAGTCCTTTGTAGGGTATACTGGTAAAGATGCTTTAGGTAATGGGTAACCTCTGGTTCAAATAGATCTATAAATCATGGCATCTGGAGGTAGGGAAGGTTCTAAGTATGTGCTATCAGCAGCCACCAAGGACAGGTTTTTCCATCCTCCATTCTGTCTTCTTTATTCTAAGACTGGATTCCTTTGTGGTCATAGATGGCTGCCAGTGGCAAACAGAGCTACTGCTTCCTTATTAATACATAGAAAAGGAGGCAGAACATCTCTCCTCTAGTCATAGAATATTAGTCCTTACTCTGGTCAGGACAACTTGGAAACCTTCTCACCCTGCACCAATAGTAGATTCTTGGGACAGACTGATCACATACAGGATAGAGGTCTGGAGTTACCCAAATGTCCACCAGAGGGCGTCTCTGGTAGATGCTCCCCTATTCTGTGAGTGAGAAGACCAAGCTTCAGCTCTGGTTAAACCTCTCAACCAGACATGGATGCTTGATCCTCCTGGATTTACCTAACAGAAATTCACAACTGTTGCAAAGTTAATTATCAACAGAAGAATTCATATTCCTCCAAGTTACCTGATTTTTATTCGTCTCCAATAATTACCACCTGGAATTACTGTACTGTTTGCCTCAGCTATCTCTCCCTTCCTTGTTTTCTGACAGGTCTTGCTAAGTAGCCCAGGCTGGCCTTGAACTTATGATCCTCCTGCCTCCACCTCCCAAGTACTGGGATTATAGATGTTCACCTCCATGCCCCATTTAGCTTCATTTCTGATCCATTTTTATTGCAGTTGGGCTCTCCATTCACAAAAAATATCTCCATCTGAGCTACTTTGGGATACCGGCATCATTCTCAATTCATTTCTCAATGAGTCCCCAATGCCCTGGTGGTAAAGGGCTGAAAAGGCTCATTTTATCTGTTAAGAAATTACTTGCCCAATGTGAACACCTTTCCTTTAAGCCATTTTATTCTCTGTGATTGAAGGTGCCATCAGAGCAGAGAAAGGGTAAAAGTCCCTGGGAGAGATCTGGGAGGCTAGGTTTTCTGAAAATGGAAACTCAGACCTAGAAATCTCTGGTTGGATGGGAGCATTTGACCTCCATACTCCCAAGAGGGTTCTAGTATATACTTTTTAATGGATATAAAAACAAAAGTCCAGTGGGGAGGTGGTCTTGAAGAGCAAGTCATGCAAAACTCATTCTTCATCTTGGCAATAGAAGTGACATGTGTCCTCACCCCTGCTATCTGACCTATTCCCACCCCTGGCATTTGCTCCCTCTGATTCACTATGCTCCCAATATACACAGTGATCTCTCAAAATTGCAGACCTGATCACATCCCTGTTCCATTCTCACAGCTTTGACCCACAAAGCTGTTCATCAATGATAAAGGCCCATCTCCCTAGCCTGGCACAAGAGCCTTGCTGCTCTCTCCAAGGCCTCTGTTCTGTGTGGCAGCACACTGAGCCCTGGGCCACCCTCCAACCAAGCCTCCCTCTCTGTCATCCCTGATGTGCTTGTCTTCCTGTGTGTGATGGTTTGAGTATCCTTTCCCCAGAAACTTTCCCTTCTCCCAGGCTGTTAGTCCCCTTCTATCCCTTCTTTTCTGTAACTGACACAGAACACACTGACTTACGTTTGTTTTTTTTAATGGGATGGCTTCTGACTGCCCTCTTCTCTGCGATATTTCTGGAGGGCAGGATCTTTGCTTCATTTGTCTTTTGTATCTCCCTTGCTTATACTACATTAGACACTCAACATACATTGGCTAGTTAGAAAGAAGAATGGAAGGAGGGATGAATGAATAGATGGATGGATGGATGGGTAGATGGGTGGGTAAATTAGATCAACCTCACTTTTTTATAACTCAGTCACTAGACTGCTTTAGGGGCTGCATTTCTACTTTATAGTGGAGAAATAAAATACACTATAATGTAGGTAGGCAGCACCCAGGAGCGAAGTCAGCTCTCTGGCTTCTTAGGACAGGGGAACTGCTCTGTGGCACCCTAGTGTAACCATTAATATAAGCGGTACCTAGTGAGAGTGATAGGATGGGAATTGTATTGTGAGAATTCTAAAGAGGGATAGCCCTTATGTCAGAAAATACCTGAGAAGAGGTAGGTACTAAGCTGCTTCTTACAGAAGAAATAGCTACAGATATGAGGGGAGCCCTTCTAGGTCAGGGAGAGTTCTATAATCTTAACTGGTTGAAACAGAAGAGGGGACATCTGGAAATGGAATGTGTGTAGAGTCACAGTGGGGGACAAGAGTAATGGAGATCTGGACATTACCCAGATGGGGTCAGGAGCCTAGAATGTACATCTATTTTGGGACATTGGAATAAGTGCATGGAGTTTTTATCCTTGCCCAGACAGTTCCTTGGAAATATCAGAAGGCAGAGCTTGGAGGTATGCAGGACTGGCAGAGTGTAGGGAGAGGAGTTAGAATACAGTACTTTACTCTTCAAAGTGCTGCTGGTGTTGAAGGTCACCAGAGACAAAACTAGTGGTTGAAGGTAGAGTCCAATCCCTGCTTAGCCCAGAGCTTATACTCGGGGGCGGGGGGGGGGGGAGAGGAGAGTTGAAGTCTCCAACAGACAGAGCATGCCTCTCTTTTCCTAATATTCCTTCTTCAGCAGGGCTCAGTTATGAGTAAACATCGGTTTGCATATTCTTTCTGGGGAGACTGGGAAGAAGGCATTCAAGGACAGCTCACACCACTGGTTCCATTCAAGTGGACTAACTGGCTTCCTGAATGAGATGGGGGAGAGGACATTAAAGACCATGTGTCCCAGTCCTGGGAATACAGGGAGAACAGAACCAGATGGAGTCCAGAGCCTAAATTAAAGTCCCTAAGATAAAGAAAAAAATGTAATGAAACAAAATTACATACAGATTGAAATTAAGAATGTACAGTCTGACTTTTTACATTTGTTTTTTCCCATTCTTCTGGTTCCAGGAAGGGGACAGAGAGAAAGAAAACAAGGGTCACAATAAGAGATCGTATCAACATTATTTTCTGGAGGTAGAGACACATGGGCAGGGGCCTGCCTTTGTAGAACTGAGCTGCCTCTTTTCAAGAGGAAGGGCATATCATCATTCTAGAATGTGCTTTCTACCATCTCTTCTACTCTGCATTTGCTCAGGAGCCAAAAGTGCTCTGTCTTGGAAACAACAGGACCATGGAGAGCACCAAGGAGCCCTGCAGCTGTGACTGGCTTCCCCTGGCACACAGCATGTTCAGCTCTTGTACTTGGGCTACATGGGTTGTCAGGGTGTGGCAGCATGAAGGCCTCAGAAGTCTGAATGGGGTGCCAAGCCACCATTCAGCTCTTTCCCACCCTACTCAACACCTCTTCATTCGATTCCACTATTCTGAGCCCATCCTGCCTGTCCCCTCCAGACTCAGCCTTCTTGACCTCACTGGGATGTCTGCTCTTTGCCTGGAAGGGGAGAAACCTCTGTTGCTGTCTGGGAAGGTTCTATGGGGAGCTGCTGCCTGACTTGGGGCTGGGTAGAGGGCAAGAGTAGCGCCCTTCCTGGATGGTGTTAGTAGTTAGCATTAATGAGGAGGGAAGGGTGGCCCATTTCATTGAAAGGAAATGAGATTTTTAAATCATTTCAAGGTCTGCATTAGCTCTAAATGGCCTGTAGTGTGGCCTCTGATGGGCTGGTAATTAACTCCCTTGTCTCTAATGAAAGCAGAGGGGCAGCAGGAGGGGATCACCTAATGAAAATGGGGATTAGCTTCCAAGTAGGCCCTAAATAAGAAGGCAGGTGCAGTAGAGAGGGTGAAGGACAGACTTGGCCAACTGACCCCCAAGAGAGGGGCAGCCAACCCATGGGAACTTTGAAAAGGGGTCTAATTTCTCTTCAGTTCCATGAACTAGTGATCACCCCAACCTCGCTTTCTGTAAAGTCAGCCTTGTTTCTTCACTCAGAGACAGCTTAGGAGTGGTGTGGCCTGATGTCTCCAGACTAGGAATGAGGGTTTATTGTCACCTTTGCTGGATTTTGGAAATCAACAGCCCTGTATGAAAGCCCAGGTGAAACATGGAGCATGTCCACAGGAACCAGACAACACACCCTTCCTCCAGGGGGCACCAGATGGGCCTTGTCATTTGACAGCAAACAGGAGCCCACCACACTCCAGCCTGTGAGGCATAGCTAAGTTCCCACCTCTGTCTGTGCCTCAACTAAGCGCTCCTCCCCCATCAGAGCAAACCAGTCAGGCCGACAGGGGCTTGGGCTGGAGAAAAGAAAAGGAGGGCTGGTCCTGCCATTTTCCAATGTCCTGTGGCCCTCTGGCCATTGCAATTTCTTGCTTTTATAGCAAATTGTCTTTTTCCCTAGAAAACTAGTCATGAAGAATCATCAGAGAAACCTGCTTTCTGGATGCATCTCTTGTGCAAGACAGTAATTCCAAGTGTTTGGAACAACCACACTAGAATCCCCAGAAACCAGAGATCCAGCCAATGTGTTCCCAGTTGGTGGCATTGTGGGGCAGAAAGACTGGCGATGACAGCCAAAAACCCAAACCTGATTTTTTGGCATTTTAAGGAATAAGATTTCTTATTAACCTGGAAAACAAAGGAAGACAGGCAAGGAGAAGTAGGTGTCAGTTCTGTGGGGCTTCCTCTCCCCCAACCACTGTGCACACAAGCAGGATCCCAGGCTGGAATGCAAATCACAGGTGTAGGAGGCAGAGCTCTGGGCTAGGAGACCAGGTCCCCAACCTGGATGGCTCCAGTGTGGTCCTGATCATCACTGCTTCTCTGGGCCTCAATTTCCCTCCAATGTGATCCTATTGGATAATATGGTCTTTAAGGGTGGACAAGCAGAAGCCATCCCTACCCACTCAATCTAAATAAACTTTCCTCCAGCTACTGCCTGCCATGTTTCAACTTTAGCTTTCTATTATCTATTTATGTGTTTATTGTCTGTATCTCCCACTGGACTATAAAGCACCAAGGGTCCTGTCTGCCGTGCTTACTGGTGTTTCCATTCCTCAGAACACAGCTCCATGCCTGGCAGGTGGCAAGCACTTGATTCCTGCTTGTTGACTGACTGGTGGACTGGCTTCCTAGCTGAACGAATGATGCTGCATTGGGGCCTACTTCACTGACAAATGTCCATCCTAGGGATTAGACGAGCTGCCTGCCCTGCTTCTCCTACTTAGGATTCAGCACAGGCCAGGCTTGGTGACATGCAATGAAGGATAGAAATGCCTTCCTTTCTGTGTGGTCCCACAGAAGGACCAAACCTCAGCTGAGGGTGGGTTGTAAAATAAAATAGGGGTGGGGTGGAGAATCTGGGGCTTTGTCAGGAGCAAAATCTACTCTGGACTCCCAGGTCCTTCCACTGCCTAGTCTGCCACAGAGGACAGTTTCACAGAGAGCTACTACATGAACTGTGGGGTCAAACCAGACCTGAGTTCAAATCCAGATTCTATGACTAGAATAGCTCTTACAGTTTCTTCAACTGTAAAATGGGGTTGATTCAACTATAAAATGAGGACAGAGTTGAAGAAAGGCTTAAATAGATCAGGCATGTGTGTATTTATGAAATTCCACTTTGCTATCTGGGCTGAACTTTCCTCACTGGTCTGGGGCATAGGTCCCTTCTCCAGATAGCACTCAGATGCCAGGAACACCCTGCCGTGGTGAGGTGAGCGACTGCTGTGGTGAGCCAGGCCTCTGGCAGAAGGGCCCAGGAGCTGCCCTGGAAGTGGGACCAGGCCTCAGACTAATGGACCTCGTGCTGCTTATGTAATGTGGATGCTCCCTGCAGCAAGCACATGTCTGGGGCTCATCGTGAGCCAGCATGGCTGTGTGTGCTGGGGCTCATTGTGAGCCAGCATGGCTGTGTGTGCTGTCTGTGTGCTGAGCAAATGCTCGGGGCAGCCCCAGGGAAGCAGGCGCTGTCTTCATCTCTATTTATTTATTTATTTATTTAACTGTACTGGGGTTTGAACTTAGCTTTGTGCTTGCTAGGCAGGCCCTCTACTGCTTCAGCCATGCCTCCAAGCCCACCACCCCCCTTTAAAAATGAGGACACTCCTCTATAAAATGAGAGCCAAGTAACGGTTCAGGCTGCCCAGCTGCCAAGTGGGGGAGCTATGATCCAAACCTACATAATCTGGCCCCTGGGCCTGCACTTAACCACCAAGCAACACTACCCTTCCCATTGTTGCTGCCTCACACCTTCCCATCCTTTCAGTCAGAAGCCTCTTCCCAAACCCTTCTCCCATTCTCTCATCTCTCTCTTCTCTGTGTCTACCTCTCTCTCCCTTTCCTCTCTTCTCTCCTTTCTCTCTCTCCATTTCCCTGTTTCTTTCTCCCCCACTCCATATTCTTTCTTAGCTCTCCCTCTGAACCTCTCCATCTCTGTTCTGCCTTCAATCCCTGATGCCAGTATGGGTGCTGGAAGATAGACAGCAAGGCTAGGACAGAAGAGGGGACTTCAGATTCTGAGGAGTCCTCTACTCCCTGTGGGGAAAGCCCCAATATTCCCCAAGTGCAGCAAGGAAACCAGTAGAACAAGAGGCATGGCATGGGACTGCCTCGGTTCCCCCAGCATCTTCAGGTTCTAGGAGACAAACTGAACTTGACCAAACTGTAGGAAATCCCGGCCCCTTAACATGGCCCCCCACCCAGCTCACAAAGCAGACTCAGGAGGCTATAACTAACAACCATAAAGGACCCTGTGGACCAAGTTGCTCTCTGGAATCTAGTTGTGTCCCAGACAAGAGATGGAGATGGAGGCAATGTCACTCCCAACCCCAGTGCCTCAAGGAACCAAAGGGCTCCTGAATCCCTGAGGGACCCCGGTTTGCCCTAAAACGGCCACAAGCTCTACAAAGTCCAGGGCCAGGGGGATAGTTGGGGACTTAGTTGTTTGTCCTGAGCCCAGAGCACATGAGCTCAGAGAATCAGGGTCTGGGCAGCACCCACGGATAGGTAAGCAGCCTGGGGTCTGGATGGGGAGAAACTGGCTTTTTGGGGAAACACAGCAGAAGGAGGCTTTCCACAGATCTCATGAAGGATAAGGGTGGTGCTCAGAATGAACACCACTGAGGGAAGTACAAATCACTTAAATCCAAGTCTGTCCCCCATCCCACTTCTTTAGAAACAGGCTCATTTCTCCCTCCCGGGCGGCAGGGTTCCCTTCTTCCTTTGCCTGCCTGGGCCATGGTCCAGCCCTTCCTTTTGCCTCTTCCCAGGCATCCTGATGTCTGCTCTGAGCAACAGCTGCTGTCCCTCTTCCTGGGTCTGCCCCTAAGCCCTGGAGGGAGGGTCATGAAGGTAAAAGGAGCTCCATCAAGGAAAGTCCCATGCTTACTCCAAGAAGGGGATACAGGTGGCAAAAGAGTGGAAAAAAGCTTGACAGAAAACTTATTAGTTGAGCACTGGATTCACCCAATGGAGGTTTTGTCTATGTTGGTGATATGGGGACCTTAAGGAAGCTAAACATGGTAGAAGCAACCAACAGATTCAACTAAGTTGGGAACAGACCCACTGGTCGGATGGGCTGGCTCTTGCTGGGTGACAAAAATGACACCAAGGAAGAAGCTAAAGAGTAATGTACTCTGGCCTGGCATGGTGGCACATGCCTGTAATCCCAACCATTCAGGAGATGGGGATAGGAAGATTTCAGTCTGAAGCCAGCCTGGGCAAAAGCATGAGACCCTATCTGAATAAAGAAACCAAAGGCAAAAGGACTTGGGATGTGACTCAAGTGGTATAGCACTTGCCTAGCAAGCATGAGGCCCTGAGTTCAACTCCCAGTACTGCTAAACAAACAAGCAAACAAGCAAACTACTCTGGTATCAAGAGAGCCAAGAGGACAAGTGCAGAGACGAGGTTTCTTCCTGAGCTTCTGATTAACTAGCTCTTTTCTGGGTGTTTCTCCCTACCCCCTCCCTTCTGTGTTTCATCTAATTATTTTCTCATGATAAACCAGGTTTGACCAAGTAGTTTTCTGAACCAACCCATCTTCATATTAGCTCATCTTTATTCATTCATTGTCAGGAAATTCTAGTTTTAGAGGTAACTGATAACTAAATATTTACTCACAGACTGACAGCATTCTTTCAGTGGCATTTTCTCCAAGGGTGATGTGCAGTTGCAGCTATGAAGTATCTTTCCTGAGCCTGCCCTCTTTTGGTACCCAGATGGGTGGTCCTGGGGCTCAGTCTGTGTCAGATTTAGTTAGTCTGCCCATGAATGGTCTCTGATAGCATTAAGGTAGAGAGCAATCACCTCTTCATAGTCATGAGATCTCCCAGGCAGAAATGTCACACGGATTTCTACTGGTAGCTCCTATGTGGGATGTGGGATGTGAAACAAGATTTCAGGACTTGGTCCAGGAAGAGACAGGACCCACGAGAGATTTTGTAATAAGTGTTGCAGCAGAATCAAGACTGGAATCACACTTTTTTGCATACTCTGTGTTTTGGCTTCCCAGGGACTGGTGACAGAAGCAGGTACCATATTCCACAGGGCCCAGGAACCTTGTCATGATATCTCAGACACCAGGCCACCAAGGAAGGTAAGGAAGTGAGACAGGATCCCAGGGGCTGGTTGTAGATTGGCTATAGTACAACACCTGTACCCACGTGCCCCAAACATAAGCTGCTGTGGTCTCCAATGGTTCCTTCTCAGCTCTCTCTGGCCTCCTGCCACCTCCCCCAACCATCTGGGGCTGCAGCCCCAAGCAGAACCAGGCCAGGACAGTGCATACCCAAGTTTCTCCTAGTAGCAGCTGGGGGGAGTGTCAGGCTTTTCCTGGGTTGCCTTCGGCAGATGCAAATCCTCTCTGGGTGCATAATCTCCAGACTCCAGAAGACACTCCAGCCCTGCCTTGGTTGCCCATGCTACAGACAGAGCTCAGTCTCTGCTGCCCGTCCCCTGCTCTGCTACTGGTTTCACACCTGTTGAGGTAAGGCCTGCCTGGCCTCTTCTTCAAAGCATATAGAACTTTCTAGTGAGGTGTTTCCACCCTCATGATGCCCAGGTTGGGGGTCCCAGTTCATGTCAGCACAGCACTTAACAGTGTGGCTTTGAGCCTCATGGACTGATCTGGGAATCAGACATCCCCATTTCCTGCACAGTAATTGGACCATGATGCTGGGTGTGGCACGTCTCTTGCCCTGTTGAGCAGGGGAAGCCCCCAGATGAGATCTGGGGTGGACAGAGTGGGGCTGGAGTCTTCTTAGAAGGCCACCTCTGCTTCTAGGGGCTTTCAACCCTCCCTGCCTGATTTTGAGTCTATCTCATTGTGAATAAATTAATTGTTGTGCAACCTAGAGTGGTGAGACAAGTTAATTACATAATTACTGCAAAATGACATGTTATTTCATGGCTGCAATATGGTAACTCTGTTGGAAACAATTGTAATTGCCCAGAAACTGCATTCGAGTGGCTCTGTTATCTCTCCATAACCATGTAATTAACTTGTGTTACAACTTTATCTGCAGAAAACTCCAAAGTTAGGAGTTGGGGTTCTTGGGGTAGACACAGCCATTCTAATCCTAAGGTCACAGGGAGAGTCCAGCACTGGGAGCTCTGCTATATTCAAGGAAAATAATCTGGTTTTTCAAGTTGAGTGGCTGAAGGCCTCTCTCTCTCTTTCTCTCTGCACCCAAACTCATTTCCAACCTCATGTCATCAAATATAGCCAGTTCCACAGTGCTACAGATCATATCACACAAAAACACCTACTGTGGCCATACTGACTGGGCCTATGCGTCTCTTCTCTCCTATGTATAAGTACAGCTCCTTAACAGAAGGTGGTTGGCCCCAAAGTTGAAAACTCCTGCCCCAAAGCCACTAGCTCTATCCATCCTTTCCCATGGACTGGGCCAGTGACCACAAAACCATGATTTGAAGAGGCAGTCTCCTCCAGACACCTATAAGAGTTCAGCTGTCCTTGTACTTATGAGAGAAGGAGCAGGCCTGGGAATATGGTGTGAGGGCCTAGGCCAGCTGGTTCCCTGGCAAGGGGCAGGCAGAGTTGAAAGCAATAGTCTGATTCCACCAGCCCTAGGCTTTGGGCTGTGGCCATGGTGAAAATATCCTTTGGGGAAGAGAAGCAACTGGGCCAGTGGTGGGGAGCCTATCCACACAATCTTCCCTGTCCAGTGATCCACTCCCTTCTCAGCTCCAGGCTCTGTGCTCAGCACCATGGTAGCATCCCTGTAGACCTGCATAAACCCAGCCCAACCAGGTAGGTGGAAAACACCCTGGAATGCTGCTGGTCTGACTGTCTCTGGCCTGGGCTGAGTGCCTGCTGGCCTGCCTGTCTGTCTCTCCTACCACCTGGCACAAGTGTCTATGTCTGACTTTCCAGAATCACTGCAAGTGGCCTGAGTCTGCTGGAGGGAACTGGTCCATCCCAGGTCCTCACCACAATGTGCTTTTACTTATTTGCCTGACTTTTGCTTTCTGGGCCCATGACAAACTCCTCAAGAGCAGGGACTATGTATCATCTGTTATTCAACCTGTGTCTTATTTGCTATGGGTCAGCCCTGTTTGCAGCATGGGGTAAAAACTTGTAATAGACTGAGGTTTGCTTACTGACTGAGTTACTGACTGGATGCCTCCAACCTGCATGGACTGAGTCAAAGAGAAATAGGATTGTCTTCCTTTACCCACAAGAGCAGGAAGCTAGACCTCAGGTCAGTCCCAGGCTCATTTGTCACCTTGAAAGGGAAGGGGAGTTTTTTGGGGGGGTGGGTAATACCTATGATAGGGGGCTCAGGTTGTGGAGTCCTACTATGGAACAGGTGAGAGCTGGGTCCCCATCTGTGTGTAGTACCATAAGGGTACACAGGGCTTTCTTTTGCTTCTCTTATTAGAGACTTGCTCAAGGGCAAGCTGTATGCTCTGCCCAGGGAAGGGGTGATACCCTAGTTCTACCTGTGGCTGGGTAACTCTGAGTTGTTCCACCTTCTTTTCCCCATAGACAATCTGGCACCTCCTGTTGGGCAACAGCACATGCTAGAAGCCCTACCCTCTGTTCCATGTCCTAACCCTGAGGGACAGAGGTGAGAGGGCCCCAGATCTGTGTCAGTCATGTGAACAACGCAGAGTAACATCCCCGGAAACATTCATAAGTTTAATCCACGCCAGTAATAAAATCGCGTTACATTTCTCATAAAATAAATGTTCCCATTTATATACAGAAGACAGACTGTACAGGCCCAGCCTGGCCCCAGGAGGGGTCACAAACAGACGGGCAGTGGCGGTGGAGGAAGGGTTGCCCTCTCATTGAGGATGGAGAAGACAGTGGCTGGCCAGCCCACGTTGGCAGAGTGGCTGGCTGGCCTGCGAGGCAGGTGGGCAGGCAGGGAGACAGACAGATGGGCCTGGAGGCCAGGTGCCGGGTGTTACTGAACCTGGGATTCGAAGGTGCCATTGAGCTGCCCCTCCTCATAGTCCATCTGACACAAGATCATGTTGTTCTTCAGGAAGAATTTGTCTCCCACACAAAACCTAGAAAATCCAAGCAAGAGAACGAATCCATGGGGAGGGTCCCAGTAGGCAGCAGGACCCACCCTAGCATAGGGGTGGAGGTCATAGGGGAAATTTACCCCTTGAGCTTTCCAGAGAGGGTTGAGGAAGTCCGCAGAAAGCCTGGGAAGTTACCTTCAGCCAGGGCCTGAAACCCGGGGTGGTGGGACAGACAGTCAAGCCAGGGCCACAGGCCTCCCACCATCATATTTCCCAAGGAAGTGAGGGAGCATTCAGCAGGCAGGCACAGGAATAACCTATCCCAGTCCCAGAGCAGAGGCAACAAAGAGAACCATGAGACAGAAAAGGACAGAATGAGGACAGAGATGGAGAAGAGAGATGGGGAAAGAGAGAGGGATGAAACGGTTGATTCTCCAATCCCTCTGTCCTCCTCCCCAACTGCAGAGGACAACTCATTAAGGGCATGCTTCCTCCAAACAGAATCTGTGGGTTACCTGCAGCATCCTCCTGGAAGGTAGCCCTGTTCCATTTCTTCTCCTACCCAATAAAGACCATGCTCTGGCCCCAAAGTCTGCCACAGTACTGGAGGATTCCAATCATTTCCTCAAAGAAGTCCCCAGGGTGGCTAAAACCCTTACTAACCCCCAGGGTCATTGGTTCAATCCCTACAGATCCAAGTTCAACCACCAGGTGGTGCTGTAACTTCACCAAGCCCTCCCAGCAGCAGGTCTTGCCAGAGCCCCCAACCAGACCAGTATTCCCTGCAGATCCCTCTGGGCCTCCAACCCCTCCAACCCCCTGGCACACACACCATGGAACATTTGTATGAGTTCCTATTTGAACTCCCCCAGGGCTTCCAGCAGAACTAGGACACCACAGAGCCCAAAAGATTACAAAAGAACCAGATTCACAGGAGTGGGTGATATTCCCTGAAGGGATCTCACACTGTAGGCCTGAGAAGCCCCTCTCAACAAGACTGTACGCACATCACATGCATGTGTTCATGGCTACAGGTTTACAGAGCACACACACATTACCTCTTGAACGTGCACACTCACCTCATCAGTATACACAGGATGCACCTACTTGTACACAGACAACCAAAAACACATGTGCATGTTGATTCCATGTAAATGTACTTACTTGTACAGAGACATTTTAAAATACACACATGTGTACTTACACTGTGTATACACAGAAAACTCATGCATACCCCATCATTACTTCCACACAGAAACGTGCCACACAAATATGCATACCCACTGTAGGAGGACACACATTTGATTACAGGGTTGAGATGCACACACAAAACATCACATGCATACTTGCTCATGACCACGTGCACACACTCATCCCCAAACACACAGAATGCATGCTTGCACACATGCCTCCACAGCACTCCTGGCCTGACAAGCAGGCCTCAGGCTGTCATCTGGGGAAAGTGTTCAGTCACCTTGGGTCCAGCACCCACCTCTGGTTGCAGAGCTGGCAGGCAAAGCAGTCAAGGTGATACACATTGTCCCGGGCCCTCATCACCATCTCGAAGGCTGGGATCAGCTTGCTGCAAGCAGCACAGTTTCCTGTGGTGCCGAAGAGCCTGCCAGGGGAAGGGCACAGAGGGCTCAGGGGCCTGCCAGGGCATTGCCTCCCAGGGCTCTGCCCATTCCCTGGTCGCCCTGTGGGCATGGTAGGTGGGCCTGGGCTAGGGGGTAAAAGACCTAACTGCATCATCTAGATTCTGCCAACATACCAGGCCTTAGGAAAATTGTCATCCCACCCCTGGGAGGCTGTGTAAGGGGCCAGGGGTAGCTAACACTGCCCATCCCCAAACCCTCCCAGCTCCTACTGGGGTCTCTCAAACACCTGGCTGCCAGAAGAGCACTGGCCTGGGTCCTGAGCAAGGGCTCCAGACCCACACAAGCCTAAGTTTCAGAGACAGTCTGCCCATCATGGGCTATGTGTCCTTAGATAAGTCACTGAGTCACTCTTTGCCTCACTGAGCCCTGTTTACCTCAACTGTCAAATACCAAAATTCACCATAGCAGTTATAGTAAAAACAGCTGTAAACCTTCACAACACATTTGGCAAACCCCTAGGTGGAGTCTCTGAAGGTCAGGCACTGTTCTAGGGGCTTACAAAGATCACTTCATCTGATCCCAATGCAACCCTGTGGGGTTGACACTTACATTATCCCCAATTTTCAAGGTAAGAAGAATGAGTCACAGAGAGGTAAGCAACTTGCCAAGGGTACATGGGCCTCGCTCATCCAGGGCAGGTGTGGGGAGGTGTTCCATATCACTGCTCAATGCAGCTTCCTCATCTTTAAATTGCAGTGCTTTATTAAATCCTTTTTCTGCTATTAACTCACTGTGTGGCTTGCCTAGGTCCCCTTTTCCTTCCCCTGAACCTCAGTTTATACTTCTGAAAAATTGGGATACTGATGATCCTGTCCAAAGATACTTCTCACACAGAACTGATATCCAAAGGAAGTTCCAAGAGCATCTGGCACAACAGCTCCTTTGAGGCAGGTACCTCTCCTGTCATCTGCTGACCACAAAGCTCTAGGGACAGAGAATTCATTTCCTCCTCATGCAGGCCAGCCCTTGGCTGGGCACTCCAGTGGTCTGAGCCAACCATGCTCTTTCTTGCTTCTTTCCTACATATTGGCCAAGCTAGCCCCAAGTGAGGCAAGGGGGCTGAGAAGTGGGTGGGAGGCCCCTCTAATCCCTGATCTGTCCAGCTCAGGCGCCTGCAGACACTTGGCTCCATTATTCATCAGCCTGAGCTGCCTGGTGGCTCAGATAAAGGCAGACAAAGGCTGGGCCACAGAATCTGCCTGCCAACAGGGGCCTAGTCTGCCATGAGCAGTAGCTGCAGAGAGGCGTGCTCTGGATAGCCACTTCTCCAATGTGATCCACTGGCCTACCAGGCCCAAAAAGTTATATATAAAACAACAACAAATCTTTAGTCTCTAGTAGCTGGCAGGGTCTACACTGCTATAGGTGCTGTGGCTCTCCTGACTAGCCAACCTGTCCTGCACTGTAGCCCTCCTTCTCCAAGTCCTGTGGACCATCCCTAAGGGTCTATGGTCTGCCACCTCTCCCTAGCCTGGTAGGTTCAGCTGCCCTCGTAGAGGCCCTAAACCTTCAGACTTAAAGACCTTTGTCAAGTCCTCAAGAGGTGAATTCCCAGGGGCATCCCTAACCTCTTTCCTGACCTTGGCCTCTCCCTTATAGCTCTGGGAGAACCAAGTGAGCCACAGATTCTGTTTTAATGGATCAATTGTAATACTCCTGCAAAAGGCAGAAGTTAAAAGAAAAGGTATAAGCAGGTAAATCTCAAGCTCTTCGGGGAAATAGGGGCACGTCTACTGATAACCCTGGCCCCCTCTACCTTGCCCTGATGAGCAGAGGGAGCCTCATGAGCCCTTGCCCTGACCTGTTAATTAATGCAATGGGCCTTTCTTGCTCAGAAGTCCCAGCCACCATCCAGCTGCCTGCGACAGAGCCAAATGCAGGCTCTGGTTCTCAGCCAAGGCCCCTGCTTTGTGGCCTCCTTCCAGCCTTGCTGATGTCATAAATGGCCTAAGGGAGGGTTAATTGGGGGAGGCAGCCTCAGGGGATGGGATCCAGGTTATGGGGGAGCTCTGAGGATGCAAGGCAAGGAAGCATGATTCTTTTCACCACTTCACAGGGAAGTAAACTGAGATCCAGAGACGGTTGGAAGCCAAAGACTCAGAGCTGGTGCAAA
This sequence comes from Castor canadensis, assembly GCF_047511655.1. Taxonomy (NCBI): domain Eukaryota; kingdom Metazoa; phylum Chordata; class Mammalia; order Rodentia; family Castoridae; genus Castor; species Castor canadensis. The sequence continues at coordinate 147,139,326 of NC_133386.1, forward strand.
CCCAGGTCTTTGAAAGCATCATAGCGTCCTAATGAATGCCTCCTTACCAAGCCTCCAGGGCAAGTGGAAGTGTAATCCCAAGGACCACCTGCACAAGGAGGAAACTGGGCTCTGGGAGAGAGGTGGGCAGGAGACTGCATTAGCGAGGAAGGCCCAGGCAAGTCTGAGCTTCCTCACTCTCTCCTCCAAGCCCCTCTGAGGTGTCCCCTCCCAGATTCCAGGAAGAGGTAGATCAGAAACACCTGGCAAGGGCAGAAGCCAGGCTGGTGCCCACGTGAAGCTTATCTCCAGTGCCCAACAGCTACAAATGCCTGACTGTAGTATGCCTGGCCCCAAGTCCAAGAAGATGAAGAGATGGGTCTACCCCTAGGTGTCTCCTCGGTCATCTGGGGGTTGTAGCGCAGGGTGAGATAGTGCACCCTGTGTGGGCCATGCACACAGTGTGCTAAGTCTAGAGTCAGGGCAGAATCCCACATGCCTGGAAGGACAGAGAGAGAGAGAGCTTTGCCTGCAGGCCAGGGCAGCAAGGCTGGCAGCTGGGCTCACCTCAAGTAGTCACGGCGGCACAAGATGAGGTTGGCCTTGGTGTAGAGGGTGGAGCCCACCTCGCCCAGGCGGCAATCACAGCAGGCACACTTGAGGCAATCTTCGTGCCAGTACTTGTCCAGTGCCTTCAGTAGGTAGCGGTCCTTGATCTTGCGGTTACAGCCCGCACAGCCCTTCTGCTTCCCTTTGGGCTGGACGGAGAGCATCGGCACACCTGTGGATGGATAGCAAACAGATGGACACAGATCTGGCCTATGGCTCTGGGCCTCAGGGCACACTCCTTTTCTGGGGATGGGAAGTTCACCACTTCTTTCTGCTGCCTCTTCTAGGTTTGAGGTTCTCGGGAACCCTGATTTTCTATTTTCTTCCCAGTAACTTCTTACTCTGGTCCCAGGGCCTGCTCTTTGGGAATTACAGCATGGCCTGTTCTCTCCACAGGGAGCCCTGAGTCTGCTCTGCTCCAGGGCACACACACAGCCCCAGGCCTGGCTTCTCTGAGCAGTTTCTCCCCTTTATAGCCACTGTCCCTTGCGCAATCTGATCCAGGTAGGCCCAAAGCCCTCCTCACACAGCCACCATCCCATGAATCATCAACAATGGGCCTAAGAATGAAGTCCATTAAAACTTCCAGACCTTTCTTGTCAACTCAAATCTTCCTCACAGCGAAACAGTCGATGTACACTTGAGCATTGCAACCTGGTCAGGCTAAGCCTCTTTTGTGCAGAACTGCAGAAGTGTCAGGAAAAGAGTAAGTGGTTCTTGGGATACTCCCAGGACGGAATGGGCAGCTCAGAGTCCCTGCCATTGTCTATGGCCATACCTCCCTAAATGTACCCATCTCATCTGATCGCAGAAGCTAGGCAGGGTGGGGCCTGGCTAGTACTTGGATGAGAGAGCTCCTGGCATTTGCAGGGAGACAGCTGGCTGACCTGTTTGGAGTTCCCCTTGGGAACACTTCAGCCAGAGTCAAACTTCCACTGCCCTGGCCTCTGAGAGGGGCTGGTTCAGAGTCTTTGCAGCCTGGTTCATTCTACCAAGATAGGAAACTCTGAGGCACCAGCCCCCCTAAAAACCCCCATGAGCTTCCCAAAGCACAGGAAAGCACCAAGTACAAAGGGCAGGACTCTCGATATGGGCAGTCACCTTGTGTCAGAGTACCCCAGCAGGTGAGCACTCATGCATACCCATAGACATAAGTACAATAGGCATGGGTCCCGTGAATGAACTGTGCCTAGTTCCTTCCCCTAGGGCCATCAGGAGAGGCAGCTGAGAAGGAGATGGGGACAAATGTTCTCCAGGGGCCTGGATATCCACAAGGAGCCATGAGGCTTGACCAGGTTGGGAAGGAAGCACAAAGGGTCTCAAAAGCCTGACGTGTGACTTTGCAGGGAGGGATATCTGAGCATCAACCCCTTGTACAAGCAAGAGGTGAGCTGAGAACAGATTCCTTCCTTGACCAAGGTGCAGTTGAGTGGAAGGGCAGATGGAGCCCATCATTTCCTACCTCCACAGTTTTCCAATGAGGCCTGGAGTCCGTCCATCTACCAGCCCCCTCCTCTCAAAAGACCCCTGCTATGCAGGACTTGAGTCCAGCTTCTACCTCCTGTTTTCTTCCCTATCCCCAGCTGCTTCTCTGCCTCCTCCCAGAAGCTGAGCTACTGGGCCCTGTCCCTTCCTTTCTTTCCCCCTCTAGTGGTGGCCATTCCTCAAGCTTCAGGGGAGAATCAGTCACCAAGGAGCTTCCATCTCAGAATCCATACATGTTGGGTCAGAAGGGTCCTCAGTCTTGCTCTACAGTTGGGAAAATTGAGATCTGATCTGAAAATTAGCCAGATGGACTAATGCAAGCCACCAATCAGCACTCTCCTCTCCTGTGCTCTTTCTCAGCCCAGCTGCCTCCTTGGTAGAGAAAGAGGTGGCCCAGGAAGCCAGGGGAGCCCTCTTTATGAGGCAGCCAGAGCTAGGCCTGCATCAAGCCTAGGACCAGAGGGGACAGGTGAGGTCAGGGAGGAGACACTGCAGGCTGCAGTGGGGTAAGGTCAGCCAGCGCTCTCCTCTGTCCCTCCTCCAGTCCCCACAGGGCCCCTGTCTGTTAGCTGGGAAGTTTGCTGCCTAATTTCCTTAATGCAGCTCTAAAGGTTAATTGGTCTGACAGAGCAATGGGACTCAAGATGACTCTGTCCTCAATCCTGCTTTTGTCTCCTCTGACAGGGCCTAGACCAGTCACAGAGCTCTGGAAGAGTCCCTGAAGCAAGTCCCTAAGTGTGAGGGGCCTGGAAGGCTCCTTCCAAGACCTGGCCTGCAGGGAGGAACAAGGTATAGGAAAATAGGGGGGAAGTTAAAATAACTGGATCTGGGGTGGCCTGGGGCTCCGAGTGGGAACATTGTCCCTGGGTCCTGTGGAGTGAGTACCCAACCAGGATAGCTATGAATTTAAATACTAATTTGGATTTCAAGCCAAGCCTGCTACAGCCCCTGCAAGGCTGATGTCTCTCTTGTTCACCTGGGCATGCAGCAGGCCTGGCTCCTTCCCTGCCACCTCATGTCCCAACCTGGGCTCTGGCTATGTGATTACCATGGGGGAGGGGAGTAAGGAGCTGTATCCACACACAGGAGACACCCCTATCCCATTAAGCTATACCCTAAAATGAAGGGAACAGTGGAGACACCAGCACTAAAAGCATCTTTCTTACTACCTCCTCTATATGGATAGGCTGCTGGCCTTCCAAATTGAGGCCCAGCGTGCCTGGCCATGGAGCCTGAAGGGCTAGCCAGCCTCCCACTACTGGTAGGGACTAGTACCTTGAGAACACTGTGAAAGCCATGAGGGGTGATGTTACATGCTACCCCTGACTCCCCTCCCAGGGCATCCTACCTGTGCCCAGGCTAGGCCTGTCCATAAGGACTGGGCACCCCTTCTCAATGCAAGGTGCCAAATTCTGATTCCTGGGCTCTGCAGAACTCCTATAGAAGCTGCACAACTTCTACCAAAAGTCCCATGTCCATTGAGTCATGCAATACCTACACAAATAGGGACCCATGAGATTTCTCCATTTGGAAAAGCTGAGGTCCTGGGAGAAGCTGCCCCACAGCAGCTTGGTCTTGGACTCCAGATCTGCAGCCTATTCCCAGGTGGCTGGGAGCAGAGCCTGGGTCTCATTCCCTCACTGCCCAGCAAGGAAAACAGACACCATCCCTTGTTTCTCAATGGAGGGCGGTAGAACTCTGGGGGTCAGACAGGACAAAGAAGTCTTCCTTCTACCTTACCAAGTTCCATACCCAGTGCCACACCTACCACGCCATGCTGACCCTGCTGGGCTAGGCCGGGAGACTTGACAACACTCCTAGAAGGGTGGAGGAACTTTAAGGGGAGCATCTACAGCCTCCTGCTCCCCAAATGGAAAGAAATGCTTCCCACAAGGCCCAAGCCCTCACTTCCCTGCCCTGCCTCCCCAGCCCACCCCCAGTAGACCCTGTTCCCTCCCTCCCCCTGCCTGGCTCTGGGAGCCAGCCTCAGGCCATGCACTTTCCATTAGGGAGATAGCATCCCTTTGCTGAAGTCCATTTGGGACCCATTTTAGTGTTATCTAAAAATCAAATCTACATGGTAATCCTTTTAATGTACTCCTGACTTCAGAAAAAACAGCTTTGCGCTTCTTCAGGAAAGGTTTTAAAGCATTACCCAGTAATTACTACTCACCCATGAAAACATCCATATTTTACAATGGAGGTCGTCTGTGCCTGAACACGCACCCAACACACCAGGTCCAGCAACATAGCCAGTTCCCTTAACCCATGTGCTACCCCCAAATCTCAGGGTATAGTGGGGAGCAACATTTGAGGGGAGACAGGCCAAACTCCAAGCCCTCTCTACCAGGCTGATGGAGGGAGGCAGCCAAGCTGCGGGGGAGGCCTCTGGGTCTGACTCATCGGCAGCCCAACACTCACCCTCAGTTCTACAATCTGGGGCAAAGCCAGACAGTCCGGTGATGGGAAGGGACTGCCAGAGGTCGTCCTGCTCCTCCCACCTCTCCCTTCAGCCTGGAGTGAAGCTGTCTTACATACCTCCAGACTGTCCGCTAGGCCAGCCCCAAAGCCTTGGCAACTCCTGTCCACCTAGCTCAAGCCAGGCTGCCCTTCAGTCTTGCACATGGACTTTTCCAAACACTGAGCCTGTGGGTTCCCAGACCTAGAAGTACATCCAGCTTGGACAGTGGCCTGAGCTGCTGTACAGTATTCCAACCACCCCTATGAGCTCCTCCAAGCCTAGTCGTCCACCACAGAGTCACCCAGGCCATTCCAGGCTGTGCCCCAGGGCTTTCCTACTAGGGACCACTGTGGCCAGTACTGATGGCTATACCAGGCACCCAGAGGCTCTCCTATATGCCAGTGTGGCCTGCTTGGCACTGCTGGCCCTGCTACCAGCAAAGTCCTGGAATACTATCCTTTCCATCCTACCAGTGGACCTTATTTGTTTCTGTCCCAGGGCCTGTGCTCATCACTGCTCTGGGAAGAAACGCCTTTGCCCTGCCTGTGCCCACTGTCTCCCAAAGGTCAGAGGCAACAATGGGCCCGAGACTAAGAGCCCAGACCTTGAGGGAGCTAGGGCCTGAAGCAGATCCTTCATCTCTCTGACTTGCATCTGTGAAATGAGGCATATGGTCTCTCACCACACAGGCTGCAGAAAGGCCAGGAGGAGTTGCAAACCTGAGGCCACAGCACAAAGCCTGGCACTAGGGTGAAGAACAATGAACACTTACCCCAGGATGCCATCCCTGCTAGGACAGTTGTTTTCTGTTTAGCTTTTTTATTTTGACATAATTTCACACTTTCAAAAAATTTGCAAGAATAATAGAAGGAATTCCTGTTGTAACTTTTGTCCAGATTCCCTAAATATGAACCACTTAGCACATTTGCTTTATCTTCTTCTAGCTTTCTTTCCACCTTGCTATAATTTTTTTCCTGAATTATCTGAGAGTTGGTTTCAAACAAAGTCTCAACACCCATGGACACTTGTGGTGCGTGACCACTTTGCTAAAAACAAGGACGTTCTCTTACACAGCTACAATACAATTACCAAAAGCAGGAAATGATCACTGATGTATTATTCTTATCTAATCTACAGCCCTCATTCAGATTTCACCAATTTTCTCAATATCTTTTATGAAAAATCATGGGTCACACACTGCGTTCAGTCATCTACTTAAACCTGGAAGAATCCCTAAGCCTTTCTTTGTGTTTGAAGACACTGGCATTTTTGAAGCATATACAGGCCAGTTATTTCATGAAATATTCCTCAATTTAGGTTTGCTAGACACTTTTGTCTATATGGCCTTAATTAACCCTGTGTCTCAGTGTTCTTTTTCATAAAATGGGTTTGAAAACAATACTCATCTCACAAAGTTGCCAAGAATTAGAAAACAGTTAATAATGTCATGCCTTCAGAACTAACAGCCTGGCAGTCAAAAGTTAGTTCTGATCAGTGTCACCCTACTTAGCACACAGGAAAGGACAGTCTCAGTGACAGCTCCAGCTCAGGGCCCTAAAACAGCAAGGGACACTTACTTTGCAGAGCAGTAAACAAAACATGCCACTGTGGCTAAAGTCACACAGGCACTGATCCCAGCCAGCAAAACCCAGAGGCCAGTCTAGTGGTACTTGCATCGCAAGGCCCCATCTGTCCAACAGGCTGCTCCAGTGGCCAGACCAGTAGGAAGGGCTGGCTGTGGTAGTTAAGAGCAGGTAGCCATGGTGCTCTGGGGAAAGCCCTGGGAACATAGGGTCTCATAATCCCTTAATGTGCCTCCAGCCTGATTCCATACCTGTGTCTAGGCCTTTCTTGGCCTGGGCTCAGGAGACTCAGCTACAGGCCCTGCCCAGAGCCCAAAAGACACAACACAGTTCCCCAGTGCAGTGTTGGGGGTCCTCTTCTTCCCCCTGAGCATTGCCCCCAACCCTGAAGCAGGCAGGGAGCCTGGGTGGGCAATCTGTAGGTTGATAATGCTGACCTGGTACTACCAGTGCTCAGCAGCTAAGAATTTTATGCACACAGTCTTAAGAGGAAGGTACCAGTATTATTTCCATTCTAACAATGGGACACTGAGGCACAAGGAAGGTTCTTAACTTGTCACAGGATGAGACAGAACAGGGATTTGGACCCTGGCAATCTGTCTCTGGGGCCCAAGCACTTGGTTTATCTGCTACATGGCAGGGCTACATGCTGAGGTGCTGAGACCCAGGGGACTTTGCAGAAATTAGGAGACACTGGAGGGTGTGCAGTTGCTGGCCACACAGCTGTAGGACATGGCAAGAGCACACAAATGTGATCACACAGGTATACCAGGGTCAGGCAAGGATGGACTGTGTCTGTTTTGCTTTCCACACAACCATTTTATTCCAGTGCCCAGCTCGAAGCTAGAGTACTTTAGGTGCTCAGTAAGTCACATGAAAACACATCCCATGCATCCAAGCAGGCATATGCATGGGTGTGTACATGCATGTGGCTGGTGTGCCCAGGCCCAGGTGCACACAGGTGCATGGGCTGTCAGACAGGTTTGCTGTCTTTTAAAAGACAACAGTATTGCTGGGCACCAGTGGCTCATATCTATAATCCTAGCTACTTGGAGGCAGAGATCAGGAGGATCGCGGTTCAAAACTAGCCTGAGCAAATAGTTCATGACCCTACCTTGAAAATAACCAACACAAAAAAGGCTGATGGAGTCACTCAAGTGGTAGAGTCCTGCCTAGCAAGTGTGAGGCCCTGAATTCAAGCACCAGTGCTGCAAAAAGACTACAGTATCCAAAGAGCTTCATAGTTCAACATCAGGTTCTGATATGAACAAAAACCCACAAGTGTGGACCTTGTGGTCATCAAATGGATGACCGTGACCCCTAGGGTTTACCCATGTGGCTTTACCAAGAGCATTAGATACCGACCAGAATCCAGTACCACAGTTCTCATACTTGCCTCAGCTTCTGGGGGTCAGGAGCAATGGACTCCAGGGGTCTGGGTCCCTGCTACCTGCGAGGTCCTTTGCCAACCTGGGCCCATACCCAGCTCTGGACCTGCACAGCACGATCCCAATAGAGCGTGCCAGCGGCCCCTCCTAGGCATCAATCCCCTCTAATAAGGAAATTTGAAAGTGTAATCTAATTCTGCGGAATCTCTCTAAATCTCGTTTTCTCAGAAGTAACTTCATTTCACACGGACACATCCAGCCTTGTGAGAAGGCCTCCATTTCACACCAGTTTTATCTCCACAATTTCTCGTCTCACTGCACTCCTATCCCAGGGCCTTGCCACACGGCAGGCGAGGCCTGAACTAATAGCATTTCCTACTCATTTGGAATCAAAAGCCAACGAGAACAAGTGGTGAGCCGTGTGGCCACAGTCGCCTAGCTCGCTCGTTAGCCCCCTTCCAGGCCCCCCATTCGTAGGAGGGTGCTCACTGGGCCAGGTGAGGAAGGAAAGCAGGGCTCCCATGGCCTTCAGCTCCTTACTGGGGCAAGCAGAGGAAGGCTGGGGGGAGTGGGGAGTGGGCTTGGCTCATGGGCGGTGATCAGCCCAGTGAAGGGACTAGCACCTGTGACTCTGATGCTGCCTCTCAAGGGAGTCTGAGAGAAGAGGTTGGTGATAACACATTTGAAGACTGTGGACCCCACTTCCAAGCTCTGCCTCAATTTACCTACTAAGTAAGGATAGGCAGCCTACTTTTGAGGATTAATTTAGATAATAGACACAAAGCACTTACAAGAATGTTTGAAACAATAGCTTGAAACAATTAGCTAATAAAACTTAGGCTCACAGAAGTGAGAGCTTACGCCCACCAAAACAGGTGCACAAGAATGTCCACAGTTTTCTTTATCACAGCTCCAAACTGAAAATAATACAAATGTCCATTAACAATAAAACAGATAACAAATTATGGTATATTCATGTGATGGAAGAGTATGCAGCAATGAATGGATTACTGTTACATAGTCTCTGACAGAATCAGACAGCATAATCTTGAATGAAAGAAGCCAGATGCAAAAGGAACATTCTATGTAATCCCATTTACATGTAGCTCCTAAGCAGGCAAGACTAATACCCCGTCAGAATGATGCTTCCTTGGAGGGAGGATGCACTGAGATGAGGCATAAGGAAGCCTGCTGAGGTACTAAGGTTGTCTGATATCTTGTTCTGAATGTTTAAGTGGTTGTGAACATGTATAAAAATTCACTGAATAGAACATTTGAGATCTGTGCATTTTGCTGCACATACTTTAGCTAGAAAAAAGACAAAGAGCTAGGCATCATGGCACATGCCTATAATCTCATCTACTTGAGAGGAGGATATAAAAGGATTGAGATTTGAGGCCAGCCAGGCAAAAAAGGTGATGAGACTCCATCTCAACCAATAAGCTAGTGTGGTGGTACATAGCTGTAATCCCCGTTACTCTGGAGGTGGAGGTAGGAGAATCTTGGTCCAAGGCTGGTTGGACAAAAGCACAAAACCCTAAAAACACACTGAGCCAAAAATGACTGGGGCCATGGCTCAAGTGGTAGAGCACTTGCCTAGCAAGCACATGGCCCTGAGTTCAAATCCTAGTACTGCCAAAAAAAAAAAAGCTAAGACAATGAACCCCCCTGAGTCAGAATTCTATATGAAGATAAAACCCACCATTGACTCAGCAGTCAGTGTCAGCTGTCACACTGTTATCTCTGAATCCTCTTATCAACTCTGAGGCACTAAATGATCACCTCCATTTCACAGATGAGAAAACAAAGACCCAGGAAGACTGACACTCTTATCCAAGGTCACACAGGGCAAAGGCTGCAGGGCAAAGATTAGGATCCTGGCCCTTAGACTCCAAAATTCTCAACCACACATGCCTCAGGGTCTCCTTGCACTGCCTGTGTGAGGCACGGGGCAGGTCTGGGTCTCCTGTGCAGCTGGGGGTAGGGGTAGGTATGGAGCAGGCTGGGGATGGAGAAGGAGCAGCTCTGCATGCAGGGCACTGACTCTGTGCTCTGGTGGCACAATCTGGGCCTGCCCACCTGGAGGTTCTTCAAAAGCAAGGCTGCTGCAATATCTTAAAAGGGCCCTGGGCAGGGCCTCCAAGGGACATGGGGCAGAAACTAAATGCAAAGATGGGATTGGGAAAGGGCAGGAGGGCTGTGTGCAAGTAGAGCCAGGACGCTGGCTTTGTAGCCTTGAGACAGCCCATTTCCTCGGGAAAAGGCCGAGCTGTCAGGTAGGGAGAGCTGGGGGCTCTGGACCCAGGGCCACAGTAGTGGGGTGGGGGTGGGGGGGTCTCAACCAACAGCCAGAAGCTTGTGTGTCAATGAGGGGATGAGGAGCAAAGAGAGTTGCGGAGGGGGCCTGGTGCAAGAAGTTCCTTCTTGTCACTGCAGTCCTTTGCAGGGGGAGGCTGCAGGAAAGGACTGCCCAGTGGTGTCCCCAGTACCTGTGGTCACTGTGGTCACTATTGGATGGTAATAGACCACATTACTCCTTACTGAGTGCTACTAGTGTGAGCTTTACACTTGGGAACTCACGTTCATCATGACCCTGAGGTCATGCAACTTGCCCAAGAGCAAGCCTGGGAGTGGCCGGGCAGGTCACAGACCTATGCTTCTGGCCAGGAAGCAGCCACACCCTGTCTATCCACAGCCAGGGGCAGCATCACGTCCCCTTTTTCCTAGGCAATAAGGAAAGTGAGCTTCACTTGGACCCAGCTGGACCCTGCCAAAAGAAGAGGGCTCTAGATCACCCCTGCGGGGATACCTCAGGACAGGGTGCACTGCTGGGTCCCAGGCACTGGCCTAGGTGGGGAGTCACTTCCTGCACAAGAGCAGAAAGCTCAAGGTTTTGGTACAGGCAAACCTGCCCTTAGGGATCTTGCCCCTAAGGCCTGAAACTGCAGTGACCTGGGTAAAGTATTCAGAGAAGGGTTGAGGCATTCCTATACAGGCCTCCATTGTGAAGGGAAGCTGAGCCCAGCACAGCCTAAAGTGGCGCAACAGCCTAGAGGACTATGTCAGAATACTACAGACTGGCCAACTTATTTCTCACAGTCTGGAGGCTGGGAAGGCCAAGATCAAGGCAACGGCAGATTCAGTGTCTGGTAAAGGTCTGCTTCCTGATGCATAGATAGGGAGCTTTTATGAGGGGTTCCACTCATGAGGTCACTAATCCTATTAATGAGGCTCTACCCTCAAAACCTAACCAACTCCTGAGGGCCCCATCTCCTCCTGGCTTCACTTGGAGGTTAGGCTTCTGCATAAGGACTCTGAGGGAACATAAACATTCAGACTGTAGTGGGGATCCACTAAGAACACACAGGAAAGCCCAGAGGACTTGCTAGGCTTGGGCAGGTCCGTATGGATGCACTCTGGCAGCCTCACACGGTTTTCTGCGATGACTTAGGACCTAGACACAGGGAAAGCAACCTGTGCCCGCTGGAGTTCATCACTTGGAGTCATCTGCAACATGTTCCCCTCTCCAGGAGGGGAGTAGGCATCTTCTTCCAATTCTTTCGGTGTCCCTATAGTCTCAGATATACCTCAAAAGCAACATGTGCAAAACAGGAATCCTGATGTCCTCCCCCAAACCTGGCCCCTGTGCCCTTCTCCCTACCTTTCCCTCATGGTACCCACACCATTGCCCACCTAGATGCTCCTACAGAGACTCAGTGTCACTTTGTCCTTCCCCCTGCCACTTCCTGCTCTTCATTCTACCTGCTTCTTTCCACTCCTGCCACCTTCCACCACACTACCAGCATATTCCCCACTAGCCTATAACCCATTCTTCCCTCTGCACTGGGAAAAGTCTTTCCAATAGCTCAGGGCAGCTTGCTGTCAGCTTAGAATCTTCCCATAGCTTCCAGTGGGCTGAGTCTAACATTCCTACTCTTCATCTAACCTGGGATATTATTACATGATCTGGTCCTCCGTCACTGAGCTCCAGCCTTACCTCACATCTCCTTCCTGCCTCAAGGCCTTTGCACATACAGATACCTTCCCTGTCTCTTTAGTGGTTGGCACCTTTTCATTCTCAACTTCAGTTTACATGTTATCTCAGCAAGATCTTTTTCACCCCCTCATTTCTTTTCTTAAATGACCTGCTTCCCACCCCAGTCATTTCTTTCTGAGTTTTTAATCACTATTTGTAATTGTTTTGATTTTCTTCAGTGAGTTTACTGGAAAAATTATTGATTTCTCTCCTACAACAGAAGCCCCAGGAAGGTCTGTTCTCAGGGCTCTGTGTTGTCCACCATCGTGTCCCCAGCATTGAGCCCCACTGAAGTCACTTTTAAAACATCAGTTCAATCAATGAAGAGACTGAGTGGATTCTATCTAGACGTGACCAGCACAAGCCTACTGGCCAGAGCGGGCAGATTAAGATGGGCAGGCTCCCGGGAGATGGGGCCCTTAATCGGACTCCTGGCTGCCCCTGTGTCACACACCCCAAGGAATCTGTGGCTCTAACAAAAACTGCAGATCGAGCTGCCATAGTACCTAGGTCCAGGCTGCCACAACTGAGATGTAGCCCAGGGATCCAGCTAAACAATGACAGTGCCCAAACAAATGCAAACCCTTCATCCATGTAATAAAGGGGATGCAAAATCCCCTCCTTTAGCTTGGAGACCCATAAGGAAGGAGGCCCCTGCTCCATCCCCACAGAGTTGCAGAGCTCAGGCATCTGTGTAAGGCTCCTCCTCAGCACAGACCCAGCCTCCCTCACTCCTACCTGAAGGTCTTTTTTGCTTATAAATACAATCACTCTTCTTCCCAGCCAGGCTGAGCCTCTGGGAGCCAGGGGGAGAAAATGGCCCCTGAAGTTTGCTACAGAAGATCCCAGGCCCAAGCCTTTCTCTGTCTGGAGCTCACCTAGCCACGATCCCATCCACATCCCATCATGGGCTCCTGGAGCTGTTAGCAGGATGCTGCTTGGAGCCACACAGCTGTGGAGACTGCAAAGGAGGTGTCTGGAAGCTGCCTTCCCCAGGCAGCAACTCAGCTGCTCCCTGGGCACCCACAAAGCCTGCATCACCCATCTAATGAAAGAGGATCCCCAAAGGGCCTGCAATCTCCACAGAGGAGGAGGACACAGACTCTCAGAGTCTCAATTTCACAGCATCAGGGACGTGAGCACCAATGCGCTGAACCAGAAAACGAGAGTCTGGCAGGCACTGCAGACACACCGCGAGTGTCAGGGGATCGGAGATTAGGGCCCTTCAAAATCAATTTTGAATTCAAACTTTTAAATGTGTCCTCCAATCGCAAAGAGGGGGCCCTCCAGACCGGCTTGGCCTAGCTGGCTGCTGGATCCTGCTTCCTTGTGGAAGCAGCCAGAGCGCATTTGCTAGCCACTGTGCTGGAAGGTGGAGGGGGACTCTACACCCTGCCGCAGGACAGTAGGGAACAAGGTCCCTAGGGCTCCCTGCTGAGGCCCTGGGGGCTGCTGACCCTTCCTTTGTAGACTTGGATGAGAAGAGCTAAAGGCAAGGCCCATGTGGGCCCCGAACTGGTAAGAAGGCTTGTGGGGCACCCATGGATGAAGCCATAGAATATGGGCTTTGGAATCATACTGCTAGGGATTTGTATCCTTGCCCAGCCGTGGGCTCCCAGGAAGAAGATCCTTGCTCAAATGTGAATTTCCCTCTTGGAAAGCTGCGGGGAGAAAGCCTGGCTGCTGGTGTGGCCACAGGTTGTGTTACCCACTGTGTGGTGTCTGCAGCCAGAGAGCCAAGGATCACACTGTCTGTCATCTGTCAGGTCATGTCTGGGGTACTGAGAACTGTCTGGGCTCTGACTGGTGAGGCCGCAGGGATGCAAAGGGCAATGGATCTCACTGGGAACCTGAGAACAGACTACTCCAGCCAAACCCTGAAGAAGGCTGCAGGGCCTGCAGGAAGAAGGCTCAGAGGCTGGAGCCCATGGAGGGTGCTTGGGGCAGCACAGCTGTGCCCCCCTCACCCTCACTCCTGCTGAGACCCCTGAAAAACCATGTTTGTGCCTCTTAGCCTACAGCTGGCCCATAGCTGACTCCTTCCCAAGCGTCTGGGTGCAGAAGCTGGTCTATAACAAGCTTCTCTAATCCCAATGTCCCCTCAGTTCCCCAATTCTCCAAACCCCAGGCCACCTCCCAATTTTAAGTGGCACTCTTGAGATTTAAATGCAAGTGACCAGGAAGCACTCTGCAGGTGAGGGGCAGCAGACTGTCACCAAGGCCTTGAGCCTACAGCAGTCTCCTGGGAGTCTGGTCTGGAAGCAGGGTCACTGGGAAAGGAGGCTGAGCCCCAGACCACCTAGGGGAGGGGAGGCAGGGAGCCTCTAGTGTGGGAGTGGGCTGTGGCTTTGCAAGGAAATGACAACATGGGCTGTGTAACGCTCCTTTTAGTTACAGCATAAACTGCGGCAATAAAGTGTACCTGGGGAATGTTTAGAGAAAGCACTAATGATTTCTTCCCCAGTGGTTAATAAATTCACTTCCAGATCAATTTGTTCACGATAGAGCCCGGCGAGCGGAACCTGCGCGGCGGGCACAGCCGAGTGTGTCTTTTTCAGTATAAATGATTTATTACCATGATTAGCGGCACATAAACAATTTAAAATACAACGCTAATTAGTTTGGGGAAGAAAGGAGGGGAAAAGCCACCCTGCCTCTCTCCCCATTATGTTTTACTTCCCTAAGTGTGTACTTTTTAATTAAATCCAAATGTCACAATAAATTTTAAGTGTTTTATTACTGCTCGGGCTAACTGAGGCAGTCAGGCAAGCCCCGGCCTTAGCATCTACAGGAGGGGTGGGGTGAGTGCAGGGGGAACTTGCAGGGGCGGTGCACAAACTCCCCTTAAGACTGAGATCTCTCCTGATCCCTGCAAATCCTTCCTGGTTTCTGGCAGCTCCGGGTGACAAACAGGGACACTACCCAGAGGGTCCTCCCCACCTTCCTGGCTAGTCTACGTGATATCTAACTTTGGGTTTGTTCTGACCAGAACAGAAGCCTGCTACTTCTCTGTGATGGTCACACAATGCCCAGTGCCTCTTCATCACTCCTTGCCAGCTCTACGATCTTCTGTGTACTGCCTTCTGTGTGACATGGCTTCATGTCAACATCTTACCCAGTTGCTTATTCCAGGACTGTAAGTTTTTAATTACTGTTTCAATTTTATACATGAGGAAGTGGAGGCTCAGAGAGGTAGAGCAACTTACTCAAAGGCTCACAGCAACGAGTAGACTTTTACAATGTCCTTGTTCCCTCTCCTCTAGCACATGCCTCCTCAGAGCCCACACCTGGCTGTATCTGAACCCTGATTTCCCGGTGCTCAGAATCAGGCAGAGAACTTGGTGCTGCTCAGACAGGGCCTGGTCTTGCCCTGAGACATAGTCAAAGCAATAGCAGGATTTTGGTTAAGGACTTGGAGTCTGATGTGTCTATATTCAAGTTTATCCTCTGCCACTGACCAACAAGGTAAACTTGGTTAGGTCTTTAGCCTCTCTGAGCTTCCTCCAGCAAAACTGGAACAATAGTATCCAACTTTCAGGGTTAACAAAAGCAGCTAAATCAAGCAGAGTACGTCACCATCTTTGACAAGCTGTGAAATAGTAAATGCTTTAAAAAGCCCTTGGAGTGAGTAGATATTAGTACTAACTCCATTTCAGAGATCAGAAAACTGAAGCCAGCAAGAAAAAGGATTTACCCAGGTTCCACTGACCTCCAGGAGCCCAGCAGGGACCAGGCTGCAGGTAACTCCGTTCCAGAAGTTTGGACATTCAGAATGGTTTCTCTCTTAAATACTCTTGAAACATTCATTTGGATTTCAAAACAAATATTCCTAAACATGGAGTTTTCGTATGATCAGTCCAGCAATTCTACTCCTAGATATATGCCCAAGGGAAATGAAAACATAGATCTACATAAAAACTTGTACACAAAGGTTTATGGCAGCACTATTCACAAAAGCAAAAAGGAGAAATAATCCAAATGCCCATCTATTGACAAATGGATAACTAAAATATAATATGTACACACAATGGAATATTATTTGACCATAAAAAGGAATAAAGTTCTGGCATTTGCTACAACATGGATACATCTTGAAAACATTATTCCAGGAAAGATGCCAGATACAAAAAACAAATATTATATGATTCCATTTATAGGAAATGTCCAGAATGGGAAAATCCATAGACACAGAAAGTAGATTAGTGGTTGCCAGCAAGAGAGGATTGGAGAGAGACTGCTAATGGTACATGGTTTCTTTCTGAAGCGATGAGAATGTTGTTGAATTAGATGTGATGATTGTACAACTCTATGAATATACTAAAAGCCACTAGATTGTACATTTCTAAAAAGTTAATTTTGTGGTATACAAATTATACCTCAATAAAGAGGTTAGGTAACAAAACAATGATACAATAAATATTCCTTTGAGAACAGGAGAAAATGGTTTATAAAAAATT
The DNA here is from genome assembly GCF_047511655.1 of Castor canadensis. Classification (NCBI taxonomy): domain Eukaryota; kingdom Metazoa; phylum Chordata; class Mammalia; order Rodentia; family Castoridae; genus Castor; species Castor canadensis. The sequence goes on from NC_133386.1 coordinate 147,155,324, forward strand.
AAGTCTAGCCTTACCGGGAGGCCAGGCTCTAGTCACCTCATCTCCTCCTGGCTGTTCCATAGACAGGAAAGGGCTCCAGAGCACCCCCTCTCTTCCCTTCCCTGTATCCACACCCTCCATCCAGCCCTGCTCCCTAATAGACCCATTGCTCTCAGATCCACGGACTTCCATCACCACATTCACGTTTTGCCTTCCCGATCTCTTCATTGAAATTTCTGCATCCTTCAAGGACCATGCCCTATTTGCAAAGTGGGCATGCCCGTGTGGACAGGGTCCCTTTCTAAGGACCTTGAGTCTGTCCTATATGGAGCACCACAGATGCATAACGACATGTGCACAATGAATGGGCCACAGCAGAGGCTGGGAGAAATGCCACCCTCTCTTAGGGCCTGTGAGCCCAGCCGGAGGCATGGCATGAAAGCTCCAATCTGGGGCACAAGGTCAGGAAGAAAGACAGCAAGGATGTCTTTGGAGGGAGACAGCACAATGCTGTGGTCAATCTGAGAAGATGACGCAAATTGATGAAGCATCCTGGCTGGAGGGGAGGGCAAGAAAACACTGTGGCAGGGCGGGTCCATCTGCCCAGCAGCAACTGGGGAGTGATCAGGGTTAGGCTGAGAGTGGTTAGGCTTCTATGTCTCATAGCAGCAGAGACAGGCCAGCCTCCAAGTCTCTCACATATGACAAGAGCCCCACTGAGGGGACAGGATGACTCTGGTCACCTTAGAGGCACATGCCCATTTTCTAGAGCCTCTATGGACTCATCATGGGGTGCTGTCTCAGGAAAACTGCCCTACAGGGACCCTACCCACTAACTTCTCCAAACGTCTCTTCCAAAATTCAAGGAAGTCTAGGCCTGAGATGAAACCTAGGGGTAAGTGGTGGCAGAAATGGTTGTTGCAGTGTCAACCAGCTGACGCAACAGGTTAAAACACTGTCACTTATTTGAGTTCTGTAAAGAGACAGGGAGGGTGCTCTGGGCACTAATTTTGTATGCAGAAACTGAGGCTCAGAGAAGTTGAGAAGTTCGTGACCAGGGTCACACAGCAATGAGTAGAAAAACACCGCTTGCCTGAGATATCACCATCAGAAGATGGCAGAGCAGGACTAGAACAAAATCCATGCATATTACTTCCCAAACCAAAAGCAAGCCACCTCTGCAATAATTAGTCATACCCTCATGGAGCTACTGTTTCTTTTCAAGAATTCTAAAGATTTCAAATCTGCATGTGTCTGGGCTGGTGACCTTGGGGATTCTCTCCCCTTGAAGGAGACTTCAATAGCCTCCTCTCTGACCACCCCAGGCTCCTCTCCAGCCCCTCCCCCAGAGATCCAGATAGCAAGCTCAGAAGGAAACTAGAGGAAGGCAGGCAGGAGCCTGGGGCAGTCTAGACTGGAGGAGGTGGGAAGTCGTCACCTTAAAGGCTGAAAAAAGGGAGGACCCCTCCCTTCCACTTCATGCACTCTCTCTGCTTCTAGTTTTAGTCCTTCCAATTTATTCTCCACAGTAGCCCAAATGATCTTAATAAAATGTCAATCTGACCATGAGTCTTGATTCTGACTAAAGCCCTTCAAAGACTTCCCATTGACCTTAGCACAAAATCTCCACTCCTAACCAGGGCCTGCACAGCTCTGCACAGCGGGGCCCTGCCAACGCTGACCATGGCTGTAGACAAATGATGATGCTCTGAGCTCCAGCCACCGACTTCTCTGACCACTAACTCAGGTTCCTCTCTCAGGGACAAAGGAATCCTTTCAATTCTCTTCCTTGCCCACCTCTGTTAACCTCATTATTCATTCAACAAATATTCACTAAGCATGTACTGCTAGGGGCTAGTACCTGACACTTTCATTTCATCAAGAAAGTTTTTTTGTTGTTTGCTTTCAGTAGTGGGGCTTGAACTCAGAACCCTGAATTTGCTAGGCAAGCCTCTTCCACTTGAGCCACACCCCCAGCTCTTTTTGCTTTAGTATCTTTCAGATAGGGTCTTACACTTTTTGCCCAGGATGGACTAGCACCTCAATCCTACCTACAGCTCTCCCATAGCTGGGGTGACGGGTATGCACCACCATACCCAGCCTGGTGGGGGGTTTTTGTTTTGTTTTGTTTTGTTTTGGGTGGGACTGGGGTTTGAACTCAGGGCTTTACACTTGTGAAGCCGGCACTCTACCCCTTGAGCCACACCTTCAATCTCCAGCCTGTTTTGAGACATGTCTCCCTGACTTTTTCCCCCAGGGCTAGCCTCAAACCTCAATCCTGTTTCTGCCTCCTGAGTAGCTGGGATTACAAGAAAGTTCTTAATAAGCTTCATTAAGCTGATTTAATTCCTTGATCAATTTTCTATTCAATAGTGTGAAACCATTTCTCCCACTACCCCCATTTTTAATGTTGGGGTTATTTTCATTGGGATCAATTATTTTTAAATTTGTAAATGACAATTTGGTTCATGATCGGTTTGGGGTTCATACCAAATCTTACAAATGACAGCTTTTGCCACTGTTGAAATTTCTTTCATGCTAAGTATTTTGGGGCCAACTCTTGAAGATCTAAATTTGTCAAGAAGATTTGATTCTTCTGTCAATTTTTAGTCAATAACATATTTTACCAGGTGCAGTCTTAGCTGTTACCAGTTTTACTTTGTGTTAATTATTTCAACCAATTTCAATTTTTTCCTGGATTTTTTTTTGCATTCTCAATAATACTAAATAAATATCACTCTCATCTATAATGCACAGTTTTACGCTGATCTGATAAAGCAGTCTGAGGATCAAAGAGTAGTGTGAAAGCATCCTTGGGGCAAAAAGGCAGGTGAAAACATTGCACTCTGCACTTGGGCAGATTGCCAGGTTAGAACCAGGTGGCCCAGGGAGCCCTGCCCACTGCCCACTGCTCTCCAGAGCTCTGGCCCCTGCCAAGAAGAGGCCTCACAGATGGGAAAATGGCTTCTGGCTGGGGGAATACAGCTGCCTGGAAGAGATGGCCTCCAACTGATAGGTAAAGAGATGGGGTGCAGCCCTGAGCCCCCAGGCTGGCTGCATACAACTTCTGCTGGGCCCAGGCTTCTCTACTCAGAAAGCATCTGAGATACTCACATGTTCTGCGTGCCTCAGCTTGCCTGCCCTAAGAAGGGGGACATAACCACTGTGCTCTTAGCCTGAGGCTGCAGCTTCTACCCTGGCCTCGAACCTCTGGGCCTGCTCCAGGAGACTGCTCTACCTCCTCGGTGAGACTCTATCTGGGAACAGCAGGAGACAGGGGCCTTCCACCTGGATTCAAAGGTGGCAAGGTCAAGAGCAGAGGGCTAGGGTCCATGAATGCTCTCACCTGGGAACTCCATGTCTCCTGACCCCAGGAGACCAAGGAAAGAGAAAGACACATCCATGAGATCCCTTTCCACTGGCCTTATTGCCTGACTCTCATGGCTCCTAATGCAGCAAGACCAGACCTCAAGCTGCCAGCCACCCCAGCAATATACTCAGGGAAAACAAGACCCAGCAAGGGGAGAGGACCTGCCCAAGGACACACTCCAAAGCAGTGGCAGAGCCAAGATACAGAAACGGGAGTGCTGGCCCTCAGTCCTGTGCTCCTGGACAGCTTATGGGAACACTCGAGCCCACAGGAGCCAGGCTCCCTCCTGAGGGACTACAAAGCCACTTCTGCCCAGGCTGCCTTCCAGGCCTGTCTCCACCTCACCTGGTATGCTTAGCAAGTCAGGGGGAATGGAGGCTCACACCAACAAGCTGGTTCAAGAAGGGTCCACACCCATCTCCTCCTAGGGTCTGGTCACTGCTGAGGGAAAGGAAAGGCCCTGTAAGAGTAGGTCCCACTGGGCAGTGCTCTGCAAGCCCCTACTCGCCTTGGTACACTTACCATCTATGAAAAAAAGAATCCAGAAGCCCCCAGCTACACCTGGATGTGTGTGTGTGTGAGCACACACAGTCCATGCCATCTCCTCTCACCACTAAGTCCAGGGAGGACCTAGCCGTATCCTTATCACAATCTCCCCCTGCTTAGGGTAGCCAGGGCCTTGTCACTCTGAACTCTGATACTTGCCAACTTGCTGGGGTATCCCAGGCAAATGTCTTCCCCTCTCTGAGTGCAACTCACTCCTCTAAAAAGCAGGGCAAGTAGCTTTCCTTCCAGCCTCCCAGGGTGCCATGAAGATAAAACAAAAGACTTTGAAACATCTGTGGTCTTCCCTGGCGGGTGGCAGTGACTCTTCTGGAAATAGGGATGGAGCTAGAGATTGATCCTCTCTTTCTGGACTCCTGGAGCCTAAAGTGCTACAGCAGAGACTGACCTCTCACAGCAGGCCAGTTGCTAAGATATTCTCCAACAATCCCATCTCCTGGTACTTGTGCCCTTATGAGATCTGCCCCACTTTCTTGAATGTAAGCAGGACCTAGAGACTTCCTTCCCAAGGAAGGAAACACAGCAACAGTGATGGAATGTCACATCTGTGACTAGGTTATAAAACCGTGACTCCTTCTTGTGAGCAGATACGCTCTCCTGATGGCTTTAAGGAAGCAAGCTGCCATGTTGGAGAAACCCACGTGGCACAGAACTGCGGGCAGCCTGCAGTCAGAAGCCAGCCAGGAATTGAGCCCCCAGTCCAACAGCCCGTGAGGAACTGAATCCTGACAGCAGCCAAATGAGGGAGCTGGAAAGCGGCTCTTTCTCCAGATGAATTGTGAGAGGAGACTGCAGCCCTGGCGACACCTTGATTATAGTCTCTGAGCAACTCTGAGGACCCAGTTGAGCTGCTGCCGGCTTCCTGTCCCACAGAAATGAGAAAATAGATGAGTGTTGTGTTAAGCTGCTAAATTTTGAAGGAATTTGTCAGGCAGCAATAACTAACACACTACCACATGGGACAGAAGGGACCTTTCTTCAGGCCACTGAGGGAAGCCCTGCATACAGATCCCTGCCTCACAACAATGTTGTGAGCATCCTCCACAGACCTTGCTGAGGAGTGATGTGAAAACAGAACCCCAGGGGACAGACCCTGTTTCAGCCTGCCCTACCCAGGCCCCTGCACTCTGCTGGGCAGGCCAGGAAAGTGGGTGGAGCTGACCTACCTCCTCAGGGAGCTATAGCCCTGGGTCCTTCTAAAGAGCCCCAGCAGAAGCAGAATAAGCCTTCCAAAGAACATCCACTTCCACTTTCCTCCCTGGCCCTCATCAAAACTCTAGGAAGGTTAGGGAATTGTGCCAACCATCCATAGCACCATCACAGCTCTTCCTGGTACAGTCTCTACGGACCTAGTTGTGATCATAGCCACTTTACTAATTATCATTGCCATTACAATTTGCTGAGTGGAATTACTAAGCAGCAGTGGGGGGATTTGAACCCAGTCTATCTGACTCAAAGCCCATGCTAGCTCTACTTGTTTTGCAAATGGGAAAACTGAGAGTCAAAGAGTTTGAACATTCTTATGGCACTCACAGGCAGCACCACCCAACAGGTCCTGGACAATCTGTCACCAGGGATGGGGGCTCTTAAAAATCTAGGAGACAGGGGTGTTGGGATGGAGCAGCACACCAGCTAAGGGTCACAGGAGTCCAGGTCAGTGTGCTCCCACTTGTCTGGAAAGTATGGGTCTCCCTCCCCTCTCTAGTAAGTCATTGTGCCAACCAGCAAAGTTGAATTATTAAAACTCCCTTTCTGGGGTACCATGTGGATTTCTCTCCACTGAGACTCAGAGCAGAGGGGCAGCTGCTCCCACCACACGATATTAAAATGTCAGGAGTTTAAGGCCTGCATTGGTTGAGTCATAAGTTATCAGCACCCAGTGAGGGCCGACAGAATGCCTCCCTTAAATTATTAAGCAGAAAGCGTCAGACTGTAATATTTTGCTAAACCAAAGTACAGACACAGACAAAGATGTCATTTCAATATTTGAAACCAGCAAGTTTAATTTAAAATAAGAGCAAACCAATAAGCTCAGAACATAGCGGCGTATGAGAGGAAAATTATACTGTGAGAGGGAAAAAAAGTGGAAGGACTTAAGAAATTTATAAAAGTAATCTCCAAGTGGAAATTAGAAATCAAGGCCTAGAAACAGAATAACACAAAAGAAATATTACTGTCCACTTTCTAAATCAATATAACACTGCTCCATGCCGGAATTACCATGGTAACTCAAGTAAAAAGAATCAAGCAATTCTTATTATTTCAAAATAAAATCACAGCCTGAAGCCTGGGTTTTATTACAACCACTGATAGATCGCTGGCTTGTATTTATCTGAAATATTGCTTTTCAATCAGCTGGTTTATGAATGTACATAGGCCTCTCACCAGCCCACTTACTGCCCTGTTTTGAGGCAAGAGGCCAACCAATGAATTGATTCCCTCCTGGCTGCATCTGCATACATGTCCTTTTTAAGTCAGCTCTGATGACCATGGAGCTTCACCCCCTTTCAGACTGTCCAGTGGCTTAGCAGGACAGAAAGGAAAGGCTGAAAGAAGCAGAGGACATGGGTCTTTATGGTGCATTTCTAAGCTTGCCCTTAAAAAATGAGACAGTGTTCCAAAAGCACCCCCTTCCCCAGCTTACCCACACAGCACACTCTCTCCCACCCTAGGTCATCTTCTTGAAGGCTTCACCCACCCACCAGTGTCCCTCTCAGCCCAAGTAGGACAGCTGGAAAAGGGAGCCAGCAACGCTCAAAGAATGAGCACAGGACTCATCCTGGGTTTATAGGCAGCTCTGGCACAACAGGGCTGTGAGGGTGGAGACTAATTCCTCAAGCTCTTTGTACTATAGTTTTCTCATCTGTAAAATGAAGAGTCTCACAGTAGCTTCTTCCTAAGGTTGTTTTGAGTATTAAATGAGATTGTACAAGAAGAGGCTTGGTAAAACCACTATATGGCCCCAAACTCCATACTTCCTGGTATTCACACCCTTTGTGATAAGAGTTCTTTTACCTTCCTCCATCAAGAATGCAATCTGTTTCCCAATCCCTTAAACTTGGGTTGGCCTTGTGATTTATTTTGGCTGATGGTGTGTAAACTGGATGGGCCTGCTGGATGAAGAGGGACATGCAGTCCTGTCACCCCAGCCATACTCCATCCTCAAGGTGTAAGCCCAGCTGAGGTCAGAAAAACAGCCTGGTCAAACCCAGCTCAAATCACCCATCCACCAACTCGCAAGCTAAATAAATGCTTATTGGTTTGAGTCTCTGAATTTTGGAGTGGTTGGTGATACAGCAATAACTGATACATATGCATAGCACAATGCCTTCCATTTAGAGTTCAGTAAAATGAAAGCTACTGTGTTTTTATGAACCCCCACCCCACACACACAAAGAACAGGGAGGCTGAAGCCAAAGAGATGACACTGTAACTGAGCAGGGAGCAATGTCAACTCACTCAGGCGTGAGGCTTCCTAGGTGCCAGTATTCAACTGGGAATGGAACTCAGGTCTCTTGAATCATGCCAGCAGAATGCACCTGAAGACATCAGGGTCCTCCAGGGTAAGGATCAGGAGAAAGGAGCTAGTGGCAACACCTAATAGACCCTCATGCTAGGCATCTGCCTCTGAAACCTGGTCCAGCCCGGTCACTCCTCTCACACTACCTGCTTTTCAATCTGTCCCCACTCTAGGCTCCCACCTTAGAATATAAAATAAACAGAAGCCACCAATGTGGGAATAGCTTGTTGCTAGGTGGATGTGTCTCTGAGTGTGGCCAATGAAAGGAAAAATGGTGTACCAGGCAAGGGGACAACAGGAGCAAGGATACAGAGGCAAATACTGGGAATGCAGGGAACACAGTCAGTCAGTGTAGATTAGAACCGCAGAGCTTAGTGTGCTGGTTGGGGTCTTAGGCAGAATGAATAGCCGGGTGGCAGAAGTTGGCTCAGTCTGTAATGAGTACCAGGAGCCAGATGGTAGGTGGGATGGAAAGATGGTGGTTGCAGAAAAGAAAGGGGTAAGTTCAGAGTCCCAGCTGAAAGCAATCCAGTGGTGAGCTACAAAATGCTTAACTAGCAGAGTTCCAGGGAAAAGCTCTGATTTGTAGCATGTGCCAGTTTCCTGGGTATAAATATTCTCACCATGGCTGATTCCAGGCTGCCAATGTGATGTCACTGAACTCAGAATTGGGAAGAGATGCACAAAAGCAGCTTTGCAAGCAGTACAAGTTGACACCATGGCACAGTCCTATCCTTAGTATGGACCTGCCAGGAGCCTCCCTCTAGCACCATCATGAGTTGCTAAGCCTGAGGGTGGCAGGACTCTTGCATGGCAGGCAGGATAGGCTACATGCCATGTGCACATATGGGGTTCCTCCAGTCCAAAAGGCCCAGGACAGATGAGTTCCCATTAGCATCTTCCAGGAGAATCTACATCTGAGGACAGAACCACCTCCCTTGGGCTGTCAGTAAGCTGGCTAGGGCCATGACTGGGACACCCAGGCACCATGTCCCAGTCCAGCTGGTGTCCTCTCACCAGTTTTCTAGCGCCCAGCTTCATCGTGCCTTGAGGCCAGAACACAGGGGTCAGCTGAGCAGCAAACACAGAAAGATATTGAAGCTCTGAGATCTAACTCTCCACAAAACCCTTGTCCTCTCTGAGCCCTAACCTTTCACCATAAATAGAGGGACTTGCAAAGAGTGACCTTGAAGCCCTTTCCCATAATGATAACTCACCTCTGAAATGGTGAGAAGTGAAGCCAGTGTGCCTGCCAACAATGATCAAGGCCATGAAGAATGAACTGGAAGAGGGAGGGTGAGGGACCAGTGCTCATCAGTGAACCAGGCACTGGACTGGCCCAGGACTATTTCAGATCATGCAGAAACTGAGCAGAGGGCAATGTTGCTTCACTCAGCTACGAGGCTTCCTGTTGATCAAGTGTGTACATGAACAGTATCTCATTTTATCTCCAACACTCTAGTTAGATGTAGCTGTTCTCAATGTAGAGATGAGATGGTATAACTCCTCCCAATCTTTTTTTTTTAGTTTTTCAAAACAGGGAGTGCAGGTGTGTGCTACCATGGTCTTGCTTGTTTGTGATGGTGTCTCACCAACTTTTTGGCTGGGCTGGCCTGGAACAGTGATCCTCCTGTCTCTGCCTCCAGAGTGGTTGGGATTATTAGGTATGTGTCAACACTCCCAGACCCTTCCAATCGTAACGCTCCTGATCAGGACTTTCTGGGAGGCATCTGACTCTTGGAGATGGATACAAATAACAGCCTAGGCCTCACTGTTACATGGAAGCAGCTCTGCCCTATGTGGGGCACAGCTCTGGAAAGGAGCCCCCTAACTCTCTGGGCCGATATCTACTCAGGACCTCAACATAGCTCAGGTCACTCAGGAGCTCAGCTTCCTCTAGCTGTACCACCACAGCTACATCTTCTATTCAAAGATGGCCCATCCAACCACAGCCATCTCCCAACTCGGGCAGCCTGGAGCTGCAGCCCAATTGGCTGCGGCTGAACCTCATGTCTCCTTCACCCATGACCACAGAGGGTCAGCTGCCAATGCTCACTGGCAATCTGTTCCAAGAATAAGAGACCAAAATAAAATCTCTCCAGGTCCTGCTCACAAATAGGGCCTGCTAAGAGGCTCCTTATGTGGAAGCCAAGTGACCAACTGTCACCTGGCCTGACTTTGGGATGGGGTGGGGAGGGGTGAGAGTAAGGAATCCATGCTCAGGAGGGATGAGAGGCAGGCCCAGCTTTAGGAAAAGGCAAATTTCCATGTGATAAAAGCATCTTTGTGGGACACATTCAAAGTGAGACAGCAAAAGAAAAAGGCAGCTCCCATAGCCACAGAGGCCAAGTGAATGGCCACACTAGCACTGAGCCCCGGCACACAAAGGGTGAAGCTTTTAGGCGAGAGCAGCGGCCAGTGATCTCAGCTTCCCCCAGTCCTAATGCTCCTGAAAGGCTCTCTCCTGCTCCCTGTAATTGGGCATCAGTAGTTAATGCAGTATTGACTGCATTACACGCTCCCGTGCCTCCCCCTCGCTAATGCCAATTGCATCACCTTGTACAGTCACCGGCTTGCTTAGCCAATAGCCGTTAAAAGCAATCCAAATCATGAATCATATGGGAAACTTTTAGCAAGACACCGCCATCCAAGGAGACAATTTACAGTTGAGTTAATCTGGGTACATTAGCGAGACATGGATTCTGGACGACAGACCAATTTATGTTGTTTCCCTGTTCCACCCCCCCCACCCCACCCTCTGCCTTAGAGCTCTGTGTAGGCAAATGAATGGAAGAGCAGGGAACTGAGAAAAGCACCTGCCCCTTTACCCAAAGCTCTGGGAGGGGTGGGGGAGCTCCATTTTTACAGACTCTGCCTGGCTGAGTTTGGGCAGGATGAAGAAGTGGCTGTACATCTGCTTAAGATTTGTGATCCTCATTCCCAGCAGTGAGGAGGTGCTGCTGCTGGGGCTGAATATAGCAGGTACAGATGGAGACAACCCCTCTTCTAGGCACTTGGTGAGTGCCAAGCAGGACCAGGTTTGGTCACCACCCTGCCAGCCTTACAAGGCCTTTACTAGCCCTTAGCTAGCAGCAGTGCCCACTGGGCTCTGCCTTCCTGCCAATAGGCTGGGGTCTCTGGCATGGAACAGCAGCAGGGTTCATTCCTTGCCTCCATCTCCAGGGCTGGAGAGGCGCCAGGATTGACTCTCTAGTCTAGAGCATGATGGGATAGCCCAGAGGGCTTGCTGGTGACCTAGCAAGGGCCAGTTTAGTGCCCGAGCATAGCCAAGTGCCTCTCTCTCTCAGATGAACCCAGTCAGCTGCGGAGGTTCTGCTCCTAATGGTCATTAACAATTGAAGACTCCACTGTCTGGTCCTCCTCGGCCCAGCTCCACTTTCCTCAAGCGTATTTTACTTATCAAAAATGCCCTAGGAATTGTGTCTGGTGTTTAGTTCCATACTCTGTCTGCTTCTTCCTGTGGTTAATGCAGCCATCCTACTGGACCTTTACAGAGGCAGTTATATCCAGATCAGCTCTGTTTCAGCGTACACCTGGGAACATGCCACAAACCCCATCCTCTCCCGCCCAGAGCCCCCACACCCCACACTCTCACTGTTCTTCCTGTCCCTGCTCAAAGCCTCTTCTCCAACAGCTGAATCCTAATTTAACTCATAGGGTCCAGAGCAATAGCTTCCTTTGCTCCCCTGGGACTTCAAGTGTCCACCAGCAAGCCACAGCCTGGTGCCAGCCCAAGCTGCAGGTGCCAGGAGTAGAAGGGCTGTTTCTCTGGGAAAGTTGAAGCTCTCGGCTCCCTTTCATGGACAGGCAGACCCAGCAGCGTTTAGAAAGCCCAGACCCTAAGTTCCAGTAAAGTGGAGATGATCAGGCCAAGTGCAAGAGTCCAAATGAAAGCGATTAATCTTAAAACCCAAAGTTTAACCGTTTGCAAAACAGATCTTTCTGTCTCTGTGGTGACCCTTCACTGCTCAACCTAATGGATTACTTTATTAATAATGCACTGTGCTTAAAAGCAAAAAAGAAAAAAAAAATTCGGACCATTCAATTCTTCAGAAAGTCTCTTAAATCTGTGGCTACCGCAAAACGATTGATATTTTATTATCTTTCAGAAGTGCAACATGAAAGCCCTGCAGCTCAGCAGAGCAAGAGCTTTGGTCCTCGGCAGCTGGCAGACCTGACTTCAACCAGAGGAGCCCCCAGTCTTTCCTGAGGAGACCCTGTTGGGTGGAGAAAGGGCACTGGGGGTGGTTAATAGGAGCCCTGTCACTGTCGCAACCAGACAAAGGGTGCTGTGTGCAACCCTGAGGGACACACCGCTTAGGACCTCGGGATTCAAGGCTGCCACCCAGCTCAGATGGCCACCTGCTGGGAGGGCACATATACAGGAAGTCAGCAGTGGGTGTGGAGGATCAAGTGAATCCAGAGTCTTTCTACATCTTCCAATGAAGGTGCCACCTTCAAGGTTTCCAGGAACTGCGGGAAGCCTGACTCTAACAGGAAGCAGAGCATGGATTTCTGAGCAGAAAGGTTGCTTTTGAAGAATAGCTCTAGACTGGACAGGACAAGAATTTGGTGACTGCCTAGGATCCCAGCCACTGCCCTTCTTATGTTGTAATGAACTCCAGAGCCCAGTAGTGTCAATGGTGGTGGGCATCATATTGTTTAGACTAGATGGGTGGAGGACACCTGTCTCTTGAACTCTCCTTTGCAGCTCTGGTGGGGACACATGCCCAGGATGGTTGAGGTGCACTGCAGTCTGGAGGTTCTAGACACCTGTTTACACTTAGGGCTCATGTGAAACTCTTAGCATTAGCACAGAGTAAGAGGTACTCTGGGGTACCTAGACAGAGATCTAACTCCAGATCCTCAGTGGAGGTAGGGGTGCCATCTTGCTCGCAAGAGACCAATATTCCTGGCTTGATGCCTCCTACTTACAGAACTCAGGTCTTCTGGATTCCTGGTCTAAGCCTGGAGAGTCAAGCATGACAAATAACCTTAGCAAAAGATGCACCCTGATTTCTACATGTTCCCCATAGTGAGAGTTCCCCCACCCCAGATACCAAGGCAGGTGACTGTTGCTCTCCATTTTTACTGAGAGGCACTGAGAAGTCTATGGTGATGACTGATCGGAAATAACACATGGGGTTAGTGATGAATGGAACCAATTCAAGTCCTCCTTCCTCCCTGTGTGGCCAGACTCGTTCTTTTCATTCTATATAAAACTTCACAAGCCCAGTCCCAGGTCTTCTTGGGGTTCTAAGGGAGGGTCCTTGAATAAAGAAGAGTGTACTGAACAAAGATGTCACATTCCAGCCAGCACAGAAGGATTTACTTCCCCTCTTTCCTCTTCCTACATGTGTGGCAAGAGTTGGCCTTTGTAGGCTACCAGTCCCAGGTCTCCGCTGCATGCTAACCCCCAGGCCAGACCCTTTAAAGTTGCCCCTTCCTGCAGTTGCCTCAGAAGGAAAGAATAAGTAGGCAGGAGCACCCACATGCAGAAGCAGAAGTGAACATCTTGTGTGACCTTGAGCAAGTCACTTAACTTTGAATATTCACCAATGACCACACCAATATCATCAATGCCCCCCTTGAGCAGAGGGTGGCTACCACAGTCACACCTGGGGTTGACTGCTGAGTCCCACAGAGCCCACCTTTCACATCCGAATCAGCGACAGAGGCCAGCAATCAGGTCCGACTCTCCCTACAGCACCCACAAATCTCACAAGGCTCACCTACAGGGCCCAAAGGCCTGAGACTGCTGCGAAACCATCACTCTCAAACCCTGGGGCCTATCTTAGGTCACAGTGCATTTTACCCTCAAGGGGGAGAGGGGGCTGGTATAGACACTTGCTACAAAGCACTAGCACCCAGGAAGACTTTGGGGTCTATGGGGCCACCTGCTACTGGTTCCAGCAGCCATGGGCTCCTGTGTTCTGACCTCTCAGCCCTGCGGTCTTCTGGGTGGACCCGGCTCTTGAGCACGGAAGGTCCAGTCACTCTCACTCTCAAAGACCACTCCTGCTCTAGGGCCACTGGCTGGGTGGTAGGCCACTTTCTTCTTCTGGCCAAATTCCCGCCCCAATGCCCAGGGAGTAAGGGAGGTAGTGGGCCAGCACAGGAGGCATTTCTTGTTCTCACCCAGTCACGCTGATGGGCAGCAGTCCCCCGGAGGACCCAGCTGGCCTTCCCCTCACGTGCCGGGCATCCTGGCTTTCGCGCCAGTCCTCCCCGCGCTTGCGGCTCGCCCCAAGCTCTGGAGTAGGATTCCCCCCAAGCCGCTGATTTGCTCGGAGCTCAGCGCCTCTGGGGTTACGCGGCGGGCACGAAGGTGACGGCTGCGGTGTGAGGAGCAGCCGCAGAGACCAAATGCTCAACGCAAGGCGCCACGGTGCGGAGATCGCAGGGCAGCCGGAGCCTCCACGCGGCCCCGCGGCGCATCACACTGCCCGCTCACATCTCACCAGCTCCGGGCCCCCGGGGCGCGCGGACCCGGGTTCGATCATCCCAACCCTGTTCTGACACCCGGCCCCAACCCGTTGCACGCCGCGGGCTAGGCAATCCCGCACAGCCCTGCGTGTGTGCGCTGTGTGTGTTCCCGCGCGCCGCGGCGGGGGGCGAGGGGGTGGAGAGCGTCGGGACCCCAGCCCGCCACCTACCGTCCTCCTTGTCCAGCACCATCATCTCGGGCGCTCCGTGTCCAGCCGCAGCTCGGCTCAGCCGGGAAAAAGGCGCCGACTCTGGGCGCGCTTCGGCAGGGCGGCCGGTCCTCGGGCAGCGAGCGGGCTCTAATTACCCGCTTGTCCGGCTCTTAACCTAGATTGCACTCAGCTAGAATTACATTCAGGAGTGAAGCACTTCGCAGATACAAAAGCAGTCTCACCTACTTTTGTGCCTCAGAATTGCAAGGAACTACGAACTGCAATTTAGAGAGAGAGAGAGGGAGAGGGAGAGAGAGAAGGGGGAAGAGAGGATCAGAGCCGTTTCTTTGATTCTCACCTTCTAAATGGCTCAATTTGCCCAGTATAATCTGTCTTAATGTAATTGCATTTGATAGCTCATAACCCTGGCTCTGGCAACGACACAGCTTTCAGCCTCATAAAGTGTTTTCCCCTCGGATTTAATCTGAATCTCAATCTAAAATTATATTCAAAGAGATGGGGGAATCTCGGCGGCCGTCTCCCGCTGTCTTTCTCCCTCAATGTATGAGGTTTGCACTCCTGCTACTGAATAAATGCACACATTTCCCGAGGCCCCCCTCCCTCCCGGGTTAATGGGGAGTGGAGACGCGCGGCTGCCCGGCTCCGCAGCGCCACCTGGAGTCTTCTCGGCCCCAGCTCCGCGCGTAGCTCCGCTTGGGTCCTTGGGTCTTGGTGTTTGATGACTGGTGGAAGACCCCGGTCTGTTACTCCCAGGCTCTTGATCTTGATTTCTGCTTCCTCACAGGAGCGATATTTCTCTGATACCGCCTCTTTCTACTAGATCTGCTTGGGGTTTCTGGATGATTCCCGATTGTTCACTCAAAGTTAGCCCTCTGCAGAGAAAAAAACCCTCCTACTGTGAGTCCTGCACTACTACCCCTGACCCCAGAGGCCCCTAAGAGCATCCTGATTAGACACAGAGGGGAACCTGTCTGGTTTTCTCTTTGAGCAAACACAGCATGGCTTTGAAGGCTTTTCTCTTACAAATATTTATTGAGCATGTACTATGTGCCAAGCACTCTTCTAAGGCACTGGAGATACAGCAGAGAACAAAACAAAGATACTGTTATGGAGCTGACATTTCCTGCTCTGTAATTCATAAGGCAGAAAGGGAGACAGTGTCCATTTCCTCTCCTCCTGAACCCTGCCTCTTTCCAAAGCCCTGGGACTTGGTGCCCACGGTGCCTACTCCAGGAAGGCCACCTACTTTAAGTCCCAAGAGTTTCCTCCCACCCCAGACAGTACAGAGCTCCAGGATGGTGAGGAAATGTTTTTCTCCAGCCAAAGGAGGGCTTCAAACAGATATGTGGGAAGTGTGGTCCTGGTAGTTGCTTCTGAGGAGGAGACCCAGGCAAGTAGAGAAGGAGCTGAAGTCCCTGGATGGCCACCAGATGGATCTCTATCTTTTCCCTGCCAATTAACGAATGGCGGGATCTGCAAGTCACTTTCTCTCTCTGGGCCTCAGTTTCCCTATTTGTGAAGTAGGAGACCCACTCTTTCCATTGTCTCTAAGGTTGCTATGGGGATCAGATGAGAGAAAGGCTCTGTGGTGCTCTGAACAATGTGTATGTGCATGTGTGTGGAAGGGGTAATCTGGTAAAGGAGACCTGGAGGTTAGGTCTTGCCCCTCATATCTTGGGAGGCCCCAGTTCTTGACAGGGGTTAAGAATGGGGGTGGGGCTGGAGCCCATATTCCTCCCTCCTAGGCGAGGAAGTCAGTCTTTGAGGAATCAGGAGTAAGGTTGCTTCTAGTGAGAGGCCTCATCCAAGGCTCAGAGGGTTTCACTTTCCCCTTCGTCTTGAATACTTAATCCTAATAGTCCTTGAGTATATTTGATGTTAAATCTATCATTTTGCTCAGACTCCCCATCCCTTAGGACTGCAAGCTTGATCTCTCCCCTGACACTGCAGCCAGAGCTGTGCCCTGAAGGTCTGAGGGAGGCTTTAACACCATTACCACCTGCACATTTGGTGCCACCCTCCTACCTTGGCCTGGGCTGGGGGCCAGTCAGTGTGGCAAGCACTGGACCTGGCAAGGGCAGCTTCTTGCTTCACAAACCTCTGTGCTACCTGAAGTATTCACTCCATATGGGCTACTGCCTGGCTCCTGACCTCCAAGGACCACCTTTCCTCACTTTTGGGACCCACAAATCAGGATTCGATTAGCAAGGGCCACTTTACCACTCTCATGCCCAGCAGTTGTATCTGGGCCTTTTTCCCCCCACACCAACTCACCCCAGCCCCCAAGATACCCAGTGAGCAGCCACATGACTTTGGGGAGTTATGAGCCCTCTGCCCCAAGCCTGAGGTGTTGAGTAATAGGTTGCAGAGCAGGTAGGACACATTAGCAGTAGATTGGTGCTGTGTGTGAGGGCCACTGTACCCACAGGTGGCTCTCTCTGTATCCCAGCTGTGAGCATGGCGCTCCCAACATTATCTGGAGAGGGGTCTCCATAGCTGGCTTACAGAGCTGCCCAGCAAATCTCAGAGGGTAGTGCCTGGCTAGGAAGGGGCCTGCTGACAGGAACCTCACTTATTGGGCAACCTCCTTCCAGCTCATAGCTTGAGTCCCACCCTGTGCTCACCCAGGTGAGGCCCAGCAACACACCTACCACCCTGGAGTGGAATTCTCACATCCCCTGGGGCTGGAAGAGGCAGTTTTTTACCCAACACATTCCACAGGTGATGAGCGTGTACTCTCACCTCAACATGCTAAGAGTGCTCCAAAATGCCCTTGAAATGCCTCTGGAGACAGCAGAGTGACACCAGTTGATCATCCCCAAGGCTACTTCAAAGAGAAGGGAGTGCTATTAGCTGCCTTACAAATTTTTGGGCAGATCCCCAGCAGTTTGTCCTTGTATTTGGCAGAAAGGTCCTGGAAAGGGTTCTCTGCATTGGGGATGGAGGATAATAGGACTTCAGGCCTGAGGGCCCTGGCTGACTCGATACTCCAGAACTCTTGAGCAGAGGCTGTCAGATATGCCTCAGCCTGAGGGCCATACTCTCAGCACAGTGAAACGATCTCCAAAATGGGATTACAGACTGTCCTTGCAGATGACACTTGGAGAGGTATTCAGGCTGACAAGGGCTCCCTCCCTGTGGCCCCTACAGTTTATAGAGAAAGTGAATATACAGTCTCTGCAGTGCAATCAGGATACCTGCTGTCCAAGTTCAGATGTTCTTCCCTGCCCCCTCGGCACACAAAAGCAGTACACAAAAGCAGAGAATGCACAGGAATTAGCAACCAGCTAAAGCGGAGAAGTGCACAGTCGGCAAACTCCCTCTTTTGGTTTCTAGAGAGACCAGACAGGCTTCTCAGAAACTGCAGTCACAACTGTTAGGTCTGGTGGAGGCCTAAGTCAAATCTGCACCTCAGAAAGCAAGTTTACCCTGCTCCTGCCCTTGAACCCTGAGACAGTCCAGAGTATAGGCTGACCCACTATCCAACTTTGTCCTGGGGCTGAGGAGTTTCCTATGTTAAAGGGCTTTCAGTGCTAAAACCAGACAGCCCTGGGTAAACCAGGTTAGTTGATCACCACAGGGAGGTGGTAGGGTAGGGACCAGGAATTAATGGGGTTAGAGAAGAAGGCCTAGCAGCTAGACCCTTTCCCTATTGACCCACAGCTGCCTCATAACCCCGTGTTTCCAGCCTCCTGCCCAGTCACTTCACACTCCTGGCACTAAGAGACTGTCCCAGCCCCTTGGGATGGTCCACCTGCCAGCTAGAGCTGAGTTCCTCCCAGTTGGACCCAGGTGTGGATCCAGATTTTGTGAGGCCTGCAGCTTACTGCAGTTTGGGGTGGAGGCTCTTTGAGAAAAGGAATATGAGACTACTAATACAAATTTACTACCAGAGATCTGGCAACGAATTGACCTTAAGGACGCCTAACTTCGTTAGCTTCAAGGGAAATTTGTCTCTGGTTGAATCTAGTATTTTGAGCTTTCTGGTGCCCCATCTAGCCTTCGAGACACCTCCCAACACAGGCTGAGTGAACTAATGACAAACATCTTCCCTAGCCCCGCAGGGGCGGAGGCAATATCACCCGTCCTGCGGCTATGGCGTGCTTAGACCTGAGGCACCCCAGGACCATGCGGTTTGACTGAATTCTCGTCCCCCCGCCCTCAAGTTCTCTGGGCATCCCCTTGAGGGCCCTTTCCGCATTAGGGTGCAAGAAGGGGACATGCAAGTAGCAGGGGAGGCCCAGAGAATGGCTGGCAGAGGGTACTACCGGGAAGCCCGCGGCGCGGGTCGCATGGGGAGCTCCGGATGCCTGCAAGGCGACAAGAGCCAGTGAGAAAGTTCCCGGCCCGAGCGTGTGGGGCTGGCGGGCTCCAAAAGGCGGGTGAGACTTCCTAATCCCGATGAGGGACGCCGGGAGCTGAGCCTGGCACCGCCAACACACACACCCGCGCACACATCCAGCCACGGAGCTTCCGGGAAGCGGCGGGACGGGCGCCGGGGGCGCTGCCGCGGGGAGCGAGGTGGTCTCAGCGAAGCTCGCACCGCCGCCTCCGCCCCGCGTCCCCAAGCCCCCGCGCACAGGCACCGCGCACCGGGCACCTACCGTCCTCCTGCTCCAACACCATGTTTCCACGGCGGCTCCAGCCGGGCGCGGGCCGAGGACCGAGAGGGGCGCGCGGCTCAGACTCTTGCCGCCGCCCGCCGGCCCCGCGTGGGCTCCGCGCCCCGCGAGCTGCTGCCGCTGACCGGGGCAGACCGATCGGCGCCCGGCTCGCAGCCCCCCGGGCAGGGAGCGCGAGAAGAGAGAGCGAGGGCGCGGCGCGGCTCGGAGGCGGGGGCGGGCGCCGGGAGGGGGAGGCGCAGCCGGCCGGGCTGGGACGCGGGAGCCGCACGAGCAGCCGCTGCCCGGGCCGGGCCGGAGCCGGAGCCGCAGCCGCAGCCGCTGCAGCCGCGCGCGGGTTCTTTCTCCGAGCCGGCCGCGCTTGCTTCAGCAGAGTGCAGCCTGCGTTTCCCAGGGCCCCTCAGATTCCCCTGTTAATTAAATCAATTCATTATGCTCAGATCTGATTAGCGGCCCTTCCCCCCTTTGAATCAATTATTCAATACACAAACATAATTGCTTGGGCCAGAGGTGCCCGCCATTAGCTTATTTAACTCCAAGGACACTAATTACCCGCAGGGCACGGGAACTTTTCTCATTAATTCTGACAAAACACAAAAGCACAGCCAGTGTGTGCGTGTGAGGGATTCTGTGTGTTAGTGTGTGTGTGTTTGTGTGTGTGTGTCCGCATGCCAGAGTGAGGGCTGCGTAGGGTGGTGGGCCACTGTGTGAGCTTAAGATGAGAGGGGAGGATGGCATGTTTGCGATCGCGGGTGGGAGCGGGCAGTTTTCGGCCTGTGACCGATCTGTGGTGAGCGTGGGACTGTGCGATTTTGTATGTGAGGTGCTGTGTGAGTGTAACCGGCTGGGTGTGGCTCTGAGGCTGGGGCTAAGAACCAAGGTTGAAGACCCAGCACAGGAATGTGTCTGAGGTTGTGAGAGTGCTAAGTGTGTAACTTTGTGAATGTGATGCCCTGGCTACTGTGGCAGGCACTCCACCACCTTTCTTTTTTTCATTATTGCTGCTTACTGAGACTCACAAGTACAGACCATAAAAGAGAAAGTAGAGAGGATTGGGATGGGGTGGGTGAGGCTGGAGCCAGGCTGGGCCATGGGTATCCACCCCCTCCCAGTCACCTGCTGGCACACTATCTGAGCTCTGCTCCCCCACAAAGCCCCCCTTTCCCACTGTCCAGTTCTATACTCCAGGTTTCCACACCCCCTTCCTTTGCCCTCCCTCTCACTGCCCCTCCCAGTACTGCTCTCAATCTCCACTTTTACCTCAAAGCCCCCACCACATTTCCATAAGCTTGACACCCAGGCATATCCCCCCCCCGACTCCACCCACCCCAAGCCTAGCCTATTTCTGTCCTCCTGTCTGGAGACTGTACAGAGGGTGCGCCTATGGTTGACCAACTTCTCCACATTTTACCTCCCAGGAAATCGCTATTGAGAGAGCCAGGGAGAGAGCCCACAGAGGCAGGGACACAGAGGGTAATTGATTCCCCCAAATTAGGTTTCTGCTTTCTAAAGACCAGTATTGTTCCTGTTCTCAATGTGCACAGAGGTATTGAAGATTTCCTTTTTGTTTCCTCGGGCAATGAATGAGCTTAATCCATTTGGCTTTATAAATCAGGAAACTAATATTCGCTCCTTCCATAGTGGCTTTTTAAAAAATTTAATTGGTGGGGGAGGCACAATTTAGTCACCCTTATGCTGTCTCCAAGCCCCCACTTATCAAAAACACATTCTGTTTGAAGGATGGATAAAAGGCAGGGGTGGGGGCTGCTTGTGGTGATTCTCCCGCCCTCCTCCATCCTGCACATAGACCTACAGAGTGTCTGGGAAAGTTAGTGAAATGATTGCACGAATTATATTCAATTGAGTGAAGAAAAGGGGGTATTCGGGGGGTTCTTCAGAATGACCTCCCAGATTAGCTGCTCTCAGTTGTCCACTAACACTGAGCGTAGTCACGCCCCTCCTGGGTTTGCAAATCCTCCTCCTCACCATTCTGCCAAGCTGCTTGAGTCATCTTCCTGGTGCCAAGATCTGACTTTGCTCCTCTCCTGCTCAAATAATCCTTGGTGGTTCCCCATTGTCCATAAGATAGAATCAGAAGCGCTTATCCTGTCAATTCAGGCTCTTCATAATCTGCGATGCCTCAGTTACTTACCACTACCCCTGGCTTTGGCTCAGCTAATATGTACTGAGTTCCATCCACTTGCACTCCTGCCCCCTGGACTACTGTACAGTACTGAACACACCTGCTGCTTCCTGCCCCCAATGATTCTTCTCACACATCTCTCTCCATAGAGGGCCCCTTCCTGTCTTTCACAGTTCTCTAAAGGAACAACTCCTCTGTGTTCCTCCAAGTGGCGGTCTGGTCTGCAGGAATGCTGAGGGTGCTGAGTGATGCCTGCATTATTCCATTGAGGCCTGGGGTTAAGGTTAGTCCTGAGAGCAGTGTTTTGACTCTCTCCTGGAAGGGGAGGACAAATGAGATATCAAAAGTCTCCTCTGGCTCCGTGAAGAAAATGGGAGCTGAGGAGCAGCTGAGGAGGGAGCTCTGCTTTTCTCAGCTGTAGTTTTAAGAATGGAGGCTCAGAAGGAGATAACACTGAGCACCGCTTTCCCTCCAGGACTTCAGATGAACAGCTTGGGAGCAGAACTCAGCAGCCAGCTTCCTCTGCAGGTCCAGTATTTGGAGTCCGAGGCTCTGTTTAGCTCTTTGTGTAGTCAGGCAAGGCCACTGCTGGACTGGTGCTGTCTGGTCCTGGTACCAAGGAATCCAGTCAAGAGGGCAAGTTGAATATGAAATTCTTCCTTCTCTCCACTCTCTGAGCCATATATGCCTGGCATAGGCTGCATCCACCTGGGGAGGGCACCTTTTGCTAATTTGCACAAAAGCACCATATGGACTAGCATGACTCTGAAACTGGGTATCTCTGCTTGGCCAGAGTTCACGCTCAGAAAAGTCAGCCTGAGGCATGAGTACCTAGCCTCCCTGCCCCCCCCCCGACTTCTGACAAGGGCCTGTGTGAGCTCTTCCTGGTGACCAGCCTCCTGGTTTTGAGAAAGATGGAGAGAGAGAAAACAGAGAGAGAGAGAGAGAGAGTTTGTTAGTTCAGAAAGCTCAACCATCATAGAGTGGTCAGGTCTTGCAACAGATGTCTAGCCCCATCTGTTGGGTCCCAATTCCTGGTGAAGACACTGAACTCAGTTCATAACTGGGACTGAGACACGGTCTGAGGTTCCCATAGCATGTAGCATCAAGGGAACATGCTAGGAAAGACAATGAGGTTCTCTTGAGGACCAGACTTGGCAGCCATGCCTGGAGTTTGGTTCCAGGGACAGTGCAAGACTAGGCCTGACTCACTGCTGACCAGCACTCAAGAAGAGAATAGTGGTGTAAAAGGAGCTGGGTCACTAGAATCCCTACAGCTGTGTTCTGGACGCCACCTCTGAAAGTGCTGGTCACTAGGAGCTAAGGTGTCACCTTGCTGGGTCAAATAGGAAAAAAGTCAGTAGGATCCGCAACTTGGTAGCATTGGCAGGAGCTCAAGCAAGATGACAAGAGCATCATGCACCTGTTCTAACTACATGTGAAGGATCTTCCCTGATCCATCAGGTCCCACCTTTCAATGGTCATAGAAAATGACTCTCTAGAACTCAAAATCTGGTGTTGTCCTTAGGAGACTTCACGTTATCCATGTTAGCTAGCATCCCTAAAAGGCCTCATGACATTTTGGAGAGGAGGATCCTGGAAAAGAAAACTGGAGCACCACATTTGGGGCTAATTATTGTAAATGTGTGATATCTGGTGCTTGGCATTTGTATAGCCTTTATGTTCCAGCCTGCTTTAGTTGTATGACAGGCATGATGGGAAAGGCGTGTGAGCAAGACTGGAACAGAACAGCAACAGGCGCAGCCTCACTGCAACTGGCTTCCCTGGTGACAATGACACTCAGTATATCAGTATGCTCCAAAAAATGCAAAGAAGGTGGATTTCCCTATCACAAAACAGATTGTCTGAGTAAATTAAAAAAATAAAATATAGCCAAAATATAGCCAAATGCTGTTTACAAGAAATACTCCCAAAACAAGGTGACAAAAAAGACTGAAAATAAAGCAATGAACAAAAAATATATCAAGCGAATGCAAGCAGAGAGGAACATTAACGTCAAACAAAGCTCACTTCAAGGCTAAAAGCACAAACTGCTTGAAAACTAAAATGCGTTCTTGAATTACTTCCCAATCAAAAATAAAGTCAAAACTGAAATTTAAAATCATCCAGTAATGAAAAAAGAGGACACAATACCATAAAAAAATTATGGGACACAGCTGTATTCAGAGGAAAAAAATATAGCCTTAAAGGCTTTTAATGTTTAAAAAAGACTGAAAGGAAACGAACTATATATGCAATCTAAGAAATTAGAAAAAAGGATAAAAAGGCCAAAAAAGAAGGAAATAGACAATAAACAAATATATAAAAAATAATTAAAAGAAAAAAATTAGAACCAAAATATAGTTCTTTGAAAAGACCCACAAAATAGAAAAATCCTTCTAGGCAAATCTGGCTAAGAAAATAAACAAAGCAAAAACACATAGTATTAGGTACAAAAAAGGAGAAATATCTCAGATACAGAAAAGATAAAAGAGATAACAGTATTATGTATAAGCCTTTGAAAATAAATGTGAAAACCTAGAGGAAATGGATGACTTTGAGCAAAGAAGACAATTATCAAAACTCAGCATAGCAATTGAAATCCTGATTAGGCTGATATGTGGAAGAAATTTAAAAGAAGTTTACACTCTGCCATTAAAATATCACAAGGCAACATATGCTTCAGCAATTCCACTTCTGGATACATATCCCAAAGAATTGGAAACAAGTTCTTAAAAAGATCTTTATACAGTGATATTCACAGCAGCATTATTCACCATAGCCAATATGTGGAAGCAACCCAAAAGTCCACCAATAGCTGAATGGGTAAACAAAATATGGTATATCCATATAATGGAATATTATTCAACTTTAAAAAGGAAGGAACAGTCTATGACATTAATGACCTTGAGGATGTGATACTAAGTGAAATAAGCCAGTTGAGAAAATACAAATAATATATGATTCCACTTTGGAGTCATAGGAAATAGAGTGGTAGTTGCCAGGGGGTGGGAGGAAGGAAAAATGTGAAGTTGTGTAATGAGACATTTCCATTTTTCAAGATGAAAAAGATTGGTTGCAAATATTGTCAATGTACTTAATACTACTGAACTGTACACTTGAAAATGATTGGCATGGTGAATTTTATGTTATATGTATTTCATCACGATTAAAATTTAAAAATCACAAGGCATATATTATATTAAGACAAGTTTATATAACTTTTAAAAACATTATTTAATGTTATTTAAACTATTCCAGACAAGAGAAAAAGTTGGAAAGCTTCCTGATTTATCTTAGAGCTAACATTTTCTTAATTCTCAAACCTTATAAAGATTGAATTTTAAAAGAAAGAAAACAATCACAGAATAGTTTGAATATAAGTATAAAATCTGAAATAAGATATTAACTAACTGGATATGGGAAAAGTATTAAAATGACAATGGACTATGACAAAGGTGACTTTAACATTACAAAAATGATTTAGCACCAGGAAATCTACCTGTATAAATCACTATGTCAACAAATTAAGGGAACATGTATGATAAGAGTAACAGATGTCAAAAATCATTTGATAAAATTCAGTACATATTGCTAATAAAATATTAAGCAAAACAGAAACAGAAGAAAACTACCTCACTGTGTGAGGACTAATTACCAAAACCCAATAGAAAATTCATAAACAATGACATTCTGAACCTGTTCCATAAATTGAGAACAAGACAGGCTGCCTATTATCCATGCTATTTTTTAAATTCATTCATTTTTTTTCAAAGCTGAGGATCAAACCCAGGGCCTCACACATGCCAGGCAAGCACATTTCCACTTAGCTACATCCCCAGCCCTATTACCAGCACTACTATTTTACAATTTTTGGAGACTTAATTCAATAAGATAAGAAAATGGCCTAACCAGAATAAATAGCTCTTTTATAAAAGGACAAAATATATTTGCTTAGAAATGTTATTATATATCAAGAAAGTCCAATGAAATTAGTTTAAAGGCTTCTAGAATTAATTGGATAATTGAGAAAGAAGCCAAATACAAGACAAATAGAAAGCTGTAGTTTTTTCCTAAATGCAACTGTATATTAGAAATGGAGATGAACAAATAGATCATTTGTGAAGCTATAAGACATCCATAAATAATTTAAAACAGTAACAATCAGAACAATCAGTTCTTCTCTGAAGAAAGTTACAAAATTATATCAAAGGACATACAATAATATCTGAACATATAGAAAGGCAGAATGTTTCAGAAACAGGCTGTATAAAAACGTCTATCTTTACAAATAGATTTAATGCATCTTTATTAGAATCCCAAATTTTAAAACTTTAGAACTTAAAATGAAAGGCAAATATCTGAGGATAGTTAAGAAAATATACGTAAGCCAGGCGCTGGTGGCTAACACCTGTAATTCTAGCTACTCAGGAGGCAGAGACCAGGAGGATTGTAGTTTTAAGCCAGTCCAGGCAAATAGCTGGTAAAACGCTATCTCAAAAATATCCAACACAAAAAAAGGCTGGCATAGTGGCTCAAGGGGTAGAGTGCCTGCCTAGCAAGCATGAGGCCCTGAGTTCAAAATCCCAGTGCTGTCCTAAATAAATAAATAAATAAATAAATAAAAGAGACTTAAAAATATGTAAAGAAAAGAACTTGCATTATCAGATAATAAAACTTCCTGCAAAGCTACCGTAATTTAGCAGTATGGTATAAGCAAATTGACTTGAGATAATAGAGAGCCAGTTAATAGAATCAATTACAGAAAACTTTCAACTCATCAGAGAAAATATTTAGTAAATGGCATTGCCCTCTCCAAGGAAGATATACAAAATAAACCAATAAGCAACTGACAAAAAGCTTGACATCATTGGTCATCACGGAAATGCACATGAAAACCACAACGATATGCCACTTCACATTTGCTAGGAAGCGAGATTTAAAAATTCAGATAGTAACAAATGTTGGTGAGGATATGAAGAAATCAGGACCTTCACACAGTGCTGGTGGGAATGTCCAATGGTGAAGCCTCTTTGGAAAACAGCCTGACAGTTCCTCAAAGTGTTCAACATAGAGTCACTACATGAACAGCAGTTTTCACTCCAATGTATATAGCCGGAAGGACCGAAAACATGTCCACATAAAAATTTGCTCATTAATGTTTATGGCAACATTATTCAAATAGCCAAAATACAGGGAAAAATCAAATGTCCGTCAACCAAAATTGGGTATTATTTGGTCATAAAAAAGGAATGAGCCGGGTGCCATTGGCTCATGCCTATAATCCTAGCTACTCAGGAGGTAGAGATCTGGAGGATAGAGTTTTGAAGCCAGCCTGGGCAAATAGTTTGGGAGAACCTATCTCAGAAAAAAAAAAAAAAAACAAAAAAAACCTATCACAAAAAAGGGCAGGTGGAGTGGCTCAAGGTGTAGGCCCTGAATACCACAAAAAAAAAAAAAAGGAATGAAATACTGACACATGTCATAAGATGAATGAACCATGAAGACCTTATGCTAAGTGCAAGAAAGCAGCTTATAAGCCCCTACATATGTATAATTCCACTAATATGAAATTTCCAGAGTCTACAGATATGGAAGGTGGATGAGGAGGTGCCACGGACTGGGGGCAGTGGGTGATAGCTAAAGGTCATGGGGTTTCGTTTTGAAATGAAAATGATAGAAATGTCCTAAAATCTACTCTGGTGAGTCAACTGAAATGCAACTCTACTGAAATGAACTGTACACTTTAAATGGGAATGGTATGTGGATTATATCTCAATAAAGTCCTTTAAATATCACGCTGCCTCACAAATGGATCCCTACCTCCCCTAAGTAGAAAAATTACGCTCCAAGTGAATTCAATATTTAAATATAAAAATGGAACAATGAAAATACTAGAAAAAAATAAGAAAAATTTAATAGATTTGGTTAATAACATAAATTTGTGGGAGTAACAAAGGAAAAGAAAGATATAGTACATATGAGTATCTTTAAAAAGATATAAACAAAGGAAAAATAAAAATAATATACTGAGAAAATACTTGCAAAATTTGTGAGAGGAAAAAGAAAAATATACTGTATATACAAAGAGATTCTACAAATTTTAAAGAAAAGACAAAACCCAAAAGAAGAAAAGTGGTATGAACAGGTCATTCAGATGAGGAGAGTTTTAAAAAGCTAATAAAATACTTATCCTATTATTAGGTAGAAAAATGCAAATTAAAGCAAAATAACGCTTCATCATTTAAAATGCATAATATTTGTAAAAAATGAAAAAAGATTAAGATGTTCAGGTGTACTAAAGATTTGAGAAAATAGATATTCTCATTTGTTCCTGAGTAAGTTACTTGCATTATTACAAACTTGGGGGTAGGTAACCTGGCAATGTCTATTAAAATTAAAAAATGTGTACACTATTTGACCCTAAATTCTTCCTTTTGGGAGTCTATCTCATAGGAGAAAGTCACCTATCTATAAGAATACTTTATAATTTCAGCAGTGTGTGTACAGGTGGCAGAAAACAAGAAAGCATTTGAATATCAATGTCAATCAATGATTGGATACATTGTTCTACTGACCTGCTGTAGAATAGTATATTAGAACTATTAAATAGCTACTAATTTGCCAATCACATCTGTGATGTAATGTAGTGAGAAAAGCAGCTTGCAGAGTAGCAAGTAGAATTATCCCATTGAAAAGAAGCCTTCCCTTGTTGAGAGGAGCACGGAGATATGTGAAAGGTGCCTCTGCTCAGTCTGTCAAGATTGGTGACCTCAGCAGGTGGGAATGGAAGGTGGAGGAGAAGAAGCAAGTTTATGCTTTTCAAGATCTTTTCATTATTTATAAAAACTAAGGAATTTAAAATTTTAAGAAATTTGAATCAAATCAGGGAGTCATTTTAACACTCCTTCCAATCCCGGTCACTGTTACTGTCTAGTCCAAGTGACTGTGATCTCTTAGACACTGCTCTAAGAGCTTATTAGCCTTCCCACATGACCTGAGCCCCAGCAGTTTAGGTCCATGCAGCCAGAAGATATTTTAAAAGTATGAATTACATTTCATCATCCAACTTCAAACTTGTAATAGCTTTCCATTGCTCTTCAGAGCAAGTTCCCCATGTTCTACAGTCCCAATGGGCTCTGCCTGAGCAGGCTCTCGTCGCTATAACCACCCCTCTTTTCTCCATCCGGCATATTACCCTTGTCCTTGTCTGAAGCACCACCCAATTCCAGGCTTGCAGACGTGCTATTTCTTCTGCCTGGAATGTCCTTCCTCCCCCTTCATTTGGACCACCTCTTGTTCATCCCTGAGGTCTGGGACTTAATGCCAGGGTGGCCTCTCCTCACAAGACAAGGCTAGACCTCCTTGTTACAGTCTGGCACAGCACTCTGTGCTTTTCCTCCATAGCACTTATCACAATGATCTAGTTAATTACACAGTTATTTGTATAATTATTTGTGTGACAAGGATAAAAGAAAAACTATTAAGCTAGAAGTGTTTCCATCTTCTCCTCCAGCCAGATGCCTTGGGAGAAAAATGGGTCGGACAAGGTCTGCGGTGCAACTCAGCTCAGACATTCTGAACTTGTCCTTGTCCTCCATGTATTGGCCACCCTAGTCCCAGCTGGGAGAATTTTCCTGGATCACATATTTCTCTCAACTCTTTTATTTATCTAGTCAACTAGTTTGTTCTGATAATTGAGTTGCTGGGAAGCTGGTGGGTTTCCTTAGCCAGCTAGAGTGAGGTGGTGGGGGACCCTCCCCAATCTCCAAATGGCTTCATTTTGCACTTTCTATCCTTTAGAGACCCTCACCAAGGGTCACTGGAACCCCCATGGTCACCTCTGAGGCTACAAATATACAGCAACCAAGTCCCAGCATGAACTGCAGCTTCAGAATCTCTATCTGAGAGCCCATTTTGCACAATTAGGGATTACCCATTCCCTCTCCCGTCCCCTCATCACCTGTCCACTGAGGACTGGAGACTTCAAAAGATCCTGTGCTGGGTCTGTGAGGCCAGGTGTTGCCAAGTGCTCCCAAGGCTGGTGCTGGTCCACAAACTTCATGGGCTCCTACCGACTGGTTCGTGGGGTTGAGCACTGTGACTCACTCTCAGGGAACAGACTGTTTCCCGACAAGCTCACCAGAGTGAACACACCCACATGCAGGTGGTCCCCTTGGAGCTACAGCCACATGTCCCAACAGCACACACATCTCAGAAACAGTCCCCTGGATGCTGCAGGCAGGGGCTGCGGTATGTGGGAGCCAGGGCAGGAGTGCTCCTGGTCCCCCTCCTGGCTCTCCTCTCCTAGTCTCTAATAGGATCTTCCTGTCCCACCCATGTTCCATGATCCAGGAGGCCAAAGGGGTTCCTCCTCCTCCAACATCCAAGCTGTCTGAGAGCCCCTCACTGCTCCCAAATGAATAAATTTGGGGAAAAAAACCCATCCCCCTGGAAGCGCATATTTCTCCATGGCTGTGGCTACCCAGGACTTGCCCGGGCTCCTCCACATCAGGTTTTGAGCCCCTGTGCTCAGGCCACCTCTTGTGGTGAGTCATTGGAACAACTGAATCCTATCAGCATTGGAAGTCACAGTCAGCTTGCGCTAGGCTAAATTGAGCAAGTTGAGCCACCTACAGCCTGGGGACAGGTTGCTAATTCAAACCTCAGAGCCGGCAGGAGTAGCCCTGGGGTCTCCGACTTGGTGGCGACAGTGAAGGTGTAGATCCTGATTCTGATTCTACTTCTTGCAGATCTCAGGCACCTGCCCCTAGCTGAGTGTGGCAGACTACTAGTTGTGTCCCCAACATATGTCTTCTCCTTCCCCCTGCAGATGGAAACCATAATTCTGAATTCCCTTTGCAATAGGTGTAGACAAGTTAATGGCTCTCTTTGGTAGGCAGAAGAGATAGAAGCTACTTTGTCTCTCTGCTTACAAGGAACTTGCTTGTCCAGAGCTTGCCGTCTTCCCATTTTACCCACAGCTAGAGTCTGGGTGTTCTGCGCAGATAAGAACAACACCCTAAGGAATGCAGAGAAATAAAACAGAAGGATGCTGGGTTCTTGAGTGACTTTGTGGAATAGCCCTGCCAACTTAGAATTTTTTGGGGGGGGAGGGGTGGATAGGGTCTCACTATTTAATCCAGGCTGACCTCAAACTCTCAATCCTACTGCCTCTGCCTCCTGAGTGCTGGATTATAGGCATGTACCATCATGCCTGGCTCTCAATTTAGACTTTTAAATCTGTTTAGACACAGAAAAATAAAGTTCAGTTTCATTCAAGCCTCTGTAGTTTGGAATCTATTTATCACAGCAGCTTAGACTTTTCTTAACTAATACACTGAGTTTCCAAGTCCTTATCAGTAAAATAGTCTAGATATTTTCTTCAAGTTCCAGGCTTCCAGTCCTAGATTCTGCTTTGTCAAGGTTTCTCAAAAGCTTCCCACAATGAGAACTTGGCTTGGCCTGGAGCCAAGGCTGAACCTTTGTGTACCCCCTGCTCCTTTCTTACCTCAAGAAGCTCTCCAATACTCACGTGAGAGCCTGACCCTTGAAGAGATAGAGGCTGGCATGCAGAAGCATCAAAGGTCCTTTCTTGTCAGCTGAGGGAAGAACAAGGGAACAGGCTGCCTCCCATTTCAGGACCTCCCCTGACAGCACAGTCAGACATTTATCCTGACCCTACCACTGGCCATTGTAGCCTACCTGTTCCAACTGTAGGATCTCTGGCAAGGCCCCTTCCTTCCCTTTTTGCTATTGTAGACCAGACTCTCCCAAATCGAAGGTGTGGCCCAGGCTTATAGACACAAAAGAAAGTCAAGGGGCTTCTTTTCCAAAGCTATACCACATAGGATCCTAGATGGGTCCCTGACTGATAAGGTTAGGGACCTTCCATCTCAGGCCTTCCTGGAGAGTCTCAGAGCAGCTGGCTCAGCAACTCTTAGAGCAATGTAATAATAGACAAACTTATGTCCAGAGGGCAGCCCTCTAGCCTGGTCCAACCTGACCTTGACATTTGCCTATAGGTGACCCTAATAGGAGCATAGGAGTTGAAAGCTACCAGCCTAGAGCCAAATGGCCTAGGAAAATCACAGATTTGCTAAAGCCCACAGGGCCATATCCATGAGTAATGGTAGGGCCAAGGTTTCTGCTTGCTAGTCTGGACTGAAAGTCTTCCTTCAGGTTCTTCTTGTCTATAGTCAAGAGTGTCACATTCCTCCTAAGGTCAGGCCTCACACTGGGGGCTAAGGTTCATGGTCACTGTAATAGATAATTATGGGAATATCTGCTTAGTGTTCCCCTCCCCTTGCCCTGAGACTCCTCCCACCTGCACCCATCACTCTATCCTATGTTCCTGTGAAAGTTCCAGCTCATATGCAATCTTATCCTTGTGACCTAATGGATCCTGGAGTGGGCATCAGATCTGATAGGTGCTTTAGACTTGAGAACAAGGGAGCTGAGTTAGTCTTTCTTTAGTGGCTGGAGCTGTAAGATGTAAAAGTCAAGACTCATATTCTCTGCTATGTAGATAAAGCTGCTCTGTGGAGAGACAAAGACTAAACCAGCAAGAAGAGCCAAGCAGTGACAGGATGACAGACACAGGCCCAACAGTGTTCTGTTTCCTGCTTCTATTTGTTTTCTGAAACTTACCACCTCTCCTACCTTCCCCTTGGTTTACGTGTTCTGAAAGTTGGATCCGAATCACTGGCAACCAACAGAAACTCAACACACATTCAATTGGTTGTGAATAGCATTAAGACTTCTACCCTTATGTAGACACCGAGGGAAATATAGGCATGGAAATGAGCGTAAGCATTTAGCTAGAAACCATGGAGGGCTTCCTATAGGAGGGGGCACTGGGAGTCCTGGAGGCTGAGACTGTGTACCTGCTCCAGGCCAGCCTATAATAACATGTACCATCCTAACAAGAAACATCTTTTTTTTCTTTCTTTTTTTTCGGTAGTAATTAGGGTGTTTAAACTCAGGGCTTTGTGCTTTCTTAGTCAGGCACATTACCACTTGAGCCACACCTCCAGCCCACAAATAGCATCTTGTCCAAACTCTTCAGCCCAACATTTCAAAGCCTTCTAAACCTTGATTCTCTCTCTTCTCCATGTAGTTTG